>NC_041383.1:573519002-573547523 GCF_002162155.2 Triticum dicoccoides | reverse complement strand
TGGCGGCGCCGGTGAGATGCGGGAGGGGGCGGCACGGCACAGCAGAGAAGAAAAAGCGGCGGCGGCGCGAGCTAATGTAGAGGGGGGCGAGGGGTTTGCGTGGAGGAGGGGGCAAGGCGGCGCGGAGGTGGCCGGGTCGGTCACGGCGGTGGCGAACGGCATGCTGGCGGCGGACTCCCGCTCGGCGGAGGAAGGCGGTGCGGCCGGGCTGGCTGAGGAGCTGGGCCGGCCCAGTTCGTCGGGAGAAGTTTTTTTTTAACACAGACAAACAAACTAAGAACAAACGAAAATAAAATATATTATATAGGCATATAATATATCAAAATTTTCAGAAAAAGATTTTCTACAACATGACCATTTTTATAGCATCAAATAAAATTCACACTAATTTAAATAATTCAAACAGTGCTACTGACCTATTAAAAACCCAATAAAATCATTTAAAAAATACCAAAATTAATTAGAATTTATTTCTCTCCAATTTTATATTGTAGGGAATCATGTTACCCTAATTTTCATATATTTTATTTTTTGGAGAAAAAATATTTTGAATAAAACCCAAATAACTCCAAATTGAAAATAAATTCAAAAGAACTTTGAATTTAATTCTTTGAAACTCCCAACTCATATTTCATATGTTTTGAAGAAGTCATTTTATCTTCACTCGTGAAAATCATTGAGTTGCATAAAGTTCCTGGGTTGGAAATATTTTCTAAATGAAATTCAACTATTTTCAACACCCCTTGTCATTTAAATAAATGGAAGAAGTCATGTCATCTTCTCTCCAGGGTTTTGTGGTGAAAAGAATTTGAATTCATGGAGATCAAAATGCAAAAATGAAAGTTTGGGAAAGTCCTTTTATTCCCTCTCATTTAACTTTCAAAAGTTTCAAATTCACTCACTTTCAGTCAATCAATCACACAATATTCAAACAAACAATCAAATCTATCTATTTGTTTATAACATTCCAAAATTTAGAATTTTGGGATGTTACACATGTGTTGTCATTTGATTAATGGGATCATATCATTAGGAGAATGATGTGATTGACTTGACCCATTCCGTTAGCTTAGCACTTGATCGTTTAGTTTTCTGCTATTGCTTTCTTCATGACTTATACATGTTCCTATGACTATGAGATTATGCAACTCCCGTTTACTGGAGGAACACTTTGTGTGCTACCAAATGTCACAACGTAACTGCGTGATTATAAAGGTGCTCTACAGGTGTCTCCAAAGGTACTTGTTGGGTTGGCGTATTTCGAGATTAGGATTTGTCACTCCGATTATCGGAGAGGTATCTCTGGGCCCTCTTGGTAATGCACATCACTTAAGCCTTGCAAGCATTGCAACTAATGAGTTGGTTGTGAGATGGTTTACTGAAAGTGCATTATGTCGACTAGAGGGGGGGTGAATAGGCGATTTTTATGAATTCTTCACTGAGGAATTTGCCGGTGAGGAAATTCCTTAGCGAAGAACTATTAGCAGCGGAATAAGTACTCAGAAGTAAGCATAACAGAATACAAGCATGGTCAACATGATGAAATGAAGACTAGCACAGAGTACAGAAAGCGTAATCACAGGATAACACAAGATGAAGACAAACAGACTGAAGAAATTGAACTGAGGAAATTGAGAAAGTCTTCAGTCAAAGTCTTCAAACACAGATATGAACAAACACTCAACACAGTAATGAGGAAATGAAAGGGTTGAGGAAATAGAACCAGTTAGGTTGGTGAAGACAATGATTTGGTAGACCAGTTCCAACTACTGTCTCAGTTGTACGTCTGGTTGGAGCGGCTGAGTATTTAAACTCGAGGACACACAGTCCCGGACACCCAGTCGCTGAGCACGCAGCTCAGGACACCCAGTCCTCACCGTATTCTCCTTGAACTAAGGTCACACAGACCTCGTCCAATCACTCATGGTAGGTCTTCAGGCGACTTCCAAACCTTCACAGACTTGGTCACTCGGCGATCCACAATTCCTCTTGGATGCTCTAGACCTTGACGCCTAACCATCAGGAAGAAGCACAGTCTTCAAAGGTAACAAGCATCGGATCCACGCAGGATCAATTTCTTCAGTGATGCTCAATCACTTTGGGTTTGTAGGGGTTTGTGTCGTGGTTCTAAGTTGACAGTAGAATGGGGGGTAAGTATGGAAAGGCAAGGTCCTAGCTATGGAGTAGTTGTACACACGGGTGTTTAGCGAGTTCAGGTCCTTCTCGGAGGAAGTAACAGCCCTACGTCTCGGAGCCCAGAGGCGGTCGACTGATCTCTGTGTATATGAGTTACAGGGGTGCGAACCCTTCTACCAGTGGAGGGGGGTGGCTTATATAGAGGATGCCAGGACCCCAGCCAGCCCACGTAGAGGAGGGTTAAAGTACATTAAGGCCGGGCGTTACTGGTAACGCCTTACATAAAGTGTCATCATGACCATTAAGACTACTTAATTACAGACCGTTTGGATACAGCATAGATCCTGAACTTCTGATGGTCGAGTGCGTCTTCATGGTCGAGTGTCTTCTAGCTGGTCGAGTGGAGTCTCCCTTGGTCGAGTGAGCTTCTCTTGGTCGACTTGAAGGTAGCTTCATGTGATGATGTCCTTGGGTATGGTATCCTAGATAGGTCCATGACCCTACCCTAGGTACATAACCTCATCATTAGCCCCCGAATGGATCAAGGTTCGAGTGAGGAAGGAGTTGACGATTTTCTCCGACTTATTTACTGTACTTTGATTATGTCGTATCTTCGATCGGCGATTCTTCTTTCGGCATTGGCATCGACTTTTTTCTTCAGTCGCCTTGGTTCATTCTTATCTTTTGTCGAGTGAAGTTTTGAACTCTGGTGAAATTCCGAGCGACGGATCGCGGGAAGGATATCGTCTGAGATCCAGCCCCATGTCGCGATTGATCTGCTGTTAGCGGATTTTGCGGGATCTGAAATTTGGGAAGCGCGCGAAGCGGGGCGATCCGCGGCAATCGGGCGGGATAAGGCATGGACGCCTCGATTTCTGCGCCGCCTTTTTCGCCACGTATCGTACGTGTGCGACTGTTTCAGGATGTGACAGATCTGCTCGGACCCACTCGTCAGCCACTCGGAAGCGCCCTTATATAAGGCGTCGGGGAAGATTTTTTGAACAGCGCCTCCCCATTCTCCTCTCTTCCCTCTCTGCCTCCGCCCACGGCGCCTGCTCCTACCTCCGCCTTATCCACCTCTTGAGCGCTTCGCCGGCGATAATGGTGAAGGAGAAGACGGCGGCTCTAGAGCGCGCGAAGAAGGCGACGACGACGGGGCAAGCGAAGGGGAGACCGTCTAGTCGAGGCGGATCTTCGTCGAGGTCTCGCCTACCGAAGGGTTGGGTCCAAGGGGATTGGATCCGCTCGACCATCACTGAGAAGGACCTCGACGACCTGGCCAATGAGGGATTGATCCCCCATGGGTCAGCAAGGCTCCCGGGGTCCGAGTGTCAACCGCAGCCGCAGGAGGGTGAGTGCGTTCTCTTAGCCACTCACGTAGATCGTGGTTTTTCTCTGCCGCCGAGTGTGTTCTTCCGTGGGTTTCTGAATTTCTTTGGGGCGCAACTCCACCATTTCAATCCCAATTCCATCGCCTATCTTGCTGCCTTTGTGTCCATGTGTGAGAACTTCCTGGGTTGTCGACCGCACTGGGGTCTCTTCAAGCACATATTCACTTGTCGGTCGCAGACAGTAAAAAAGGTGAGTCCGGGTGATGAGAGGACCAAGGTTATTCAGATGTGCGGGGGTCTTGGGATTCAGTTGAGGAACAAAAGCACTTTCCCGGCCATGACCCTTCCTGAGTCGGTCAGAGGGTGGCAGTCGACTTGGTTCTACTGCCAAGACGAGTCGACGCCGGGGCAGTCGACTGGTCTCCCTCCGTTCTCCATGGACCGAGTGGACAAACCGTCTTCTCTGAAGGTGCTTCCTGAGGAGAAAGCTGAGGTAAAAATGTTGGTGGAGCGCATGGTCCAACTCGTTCGGGACGGAGTGACGGGCATGGATCTTCTGGAAGTCTTCCTTAGGCGGAGCATCCAACCGCTCCAGTACCGAGGCCACCCGATGTGGCTGTACTGCGATACCGAAGACACCACTCGGGTCCATCCAGAGGCAGTCGACGACGCCACGCTGGAGAGGTGGGTGACCACCATCACAGGGAACAAGGACAACCCTCGGGGAGCGAGGAGGATCCCGCCACTCGACTGTACCTATACGCCGGACAAGGTATGGCCGCTAATCTCCGAGTGTAATTTTGTTTTATCCATTCTGCTTTGCTGTGAATTGATCGAGTGATCTTCATTTTGCTTTGTTGCTTGTCAGGCCACCACAGAGTTATACTCGATGCCCAATGGCGCACAGACGCCGACTGAGGAGGAGGAAGGAAGTGGGGGCGAGAGCCCGGAGGAGTGGGATTCGGATGCTGGCGATGATGATGAGGCTGACGACTCTGATGAGGAGGAAGAGGAGGAGGAGGAGGAGGAAGTTGCACCACCCCGCTCGGAAAGACGCTCGAAGCTTGTTCATGATCCCGCGACTGAGCGTGGTAAAGGGGTCGCGACCGCTACCCAGTCGACCAAGCGCCCTCGGACTACTTGTCCGGCACCGACTGAGAAAGCTCCGAAGCAGTCTCGAGTGGCACCATCGAAACCTGCGAAGGTCTTGCCGAAGATGAAGATGGTGATCCCCACTATCTCAGGGTAATGGTAGTCTTGAGTTTTCCCCATTTCGTAAACTTACTCTTGGTCGACTCATGGGTCAATCGACTGATTTCCGGAACTGCAGCGCTGCTACTTCTGATACTTCGACCAAGGCTGAAGACCACGAGATGGAGGATGCTGCTACCTCACAACCTGGTATGATTCTTGTGATGCCGTTTTCAGTCGACTGACTTATTGTCTCTAATTTTGATTCTTTCTGCAGCTTCATCTAACATTGTTATTGACCTTCCTGACGACGAAGAAGAAGAACCACCAAGGCAAAGGAGGAGCAAGAAAACGCCTGCTGGCAAGGCGACTCGAGATGTGCCAGCACCCGAGACGTTGGTCGTGGAGGGAGACAATGTCACTCGACCCACCGTAACCTTCGCGGTGCGTTGACGAGTGCTCGCCCTTCGTCGTCGAGTGCTGCTCAACCCTCGCTTTTCTCCACCTACCCCGTTCCAGAAGACCAAGCCAGTGCTGCTAGAGAAGCGATACGCCAAGCGGGGGTCATGATGGAGCAAGTGAAGGCGATACGAGAAGCTAGCCAGGCAGCCTATGACGCCAGTTCAGCTCTTCAGAGTAATGTTTAGGTCAGTCGGTCACTGCTTGTTCTATTAGGATATGATATCTGTAAACTCTTGTTTCTGCAATTCTTAGAGTTTATCCTGCACCCACTGGGTGTGTCGATTGAAATTCCGGGTTATTGGGGGCACGCTGAGTGCACCCACTGGGTGTAGTCCCCAAGGCTATGGTGGACTGCTGGCAGTCGACCATAGTCTTTATGCTTTGAGTTTTTCTTTACTCGACAAGGTCGAATAGATTCATAGACCGGTGGGGGCATGCTGAGTGCACCCAGTGGGTGTAGTCCCCGAGACTATGGTCGACTGCTGGCAGTCGACTATAGTCTAAAGAACATTGCCTCTTTTTTTTGTTGGTCGACTGGTCGACTCTTGATGAAACTAGTGGGGGCACGCTGAGTGCACCCACTGGGTGTAGTCCCCGAGACTATGGTTGAATGTTTGCATTCGGCCGTAGTCTTAGAAACGCTATGATTTTTCCTTACTCACTCGGAAGTGAATTGTCTTTGACGTCTGTCGATTGGTTCTTCGTAGAAATCCTGTGACCTTGCGGCTCGTTATACTGAGTTGGAGAACAAACACATTCAGCTCGAGCTCGATCTGAAACTGGCCCAAGAGAACTTGACGAAGGCGAAGGAGGAAGCTAAATGTATGCTTGATGAGGCCTTTGACGACTGCCTTTGCCTCTCACTTGTTTCCGAATCTAATCTCACTGTAACTTTGTAGGCAAAGTGAGGGACGCCCTGAAGAAACAAGAGCTTGACTTGGCTGAGATGCAAAAAACTGATTTAGAGAAGACCAGGCTAGCGGATGAGAAGCTGGCTTCAGTGACTAAGCTTGAAGAAGAAAACACCAATCTGAAAGCTGCTCTTGATGCTGCTAACCAGGAGGTCACTCGACTGAAAAGCGACAAGACCACCCTGAATGACAAGGCCAGTGAGTTGAAGAGAAACAAGAATGATCTAGAGGCTTATCTGGGTGGACTCGCCAAGAAGTTGTTCCTCATGCTTGAAGGTAATCCTTTGTATCAAACAAATATTTTAATTGTAACCTCTGACTATTTGTCTTGACTCGGTGGTTGTGCTTGCAGAATTTTGTCAAAACTTTGAAAAGGAGACTGGTCGACTGGAAGTAAACCTGGACCCCATCAACTCTCCTGTGAAAGATGAAGTCGCCATGAACGTGCTCCGACTTGAATCTCGTGTTGCTGTCGTCATCGATTATCTTGCAAGGCTGAAGGTCGCAACTTCCCGCATCGACACAACACTCTGGCCAAAAGAGACACTCCAGAACGACCTCGAGTCTCTGATGACTCGACTGAACGAGGTCCCAAGTCGAGTGCAGGAGTGGAAGAAGTCTTCGGCCAGGTGCAGCGCGGACGTTGCTCTATCTCTGGTTCGCGTCCACTGCAAGGATGCACGAGAGGACAAGCTGGTGGCTCTCAGGGTGGCCAACACCAAGAAGCACGATTTCAGATCTTTCATGGAGACCTTCATTGCTGTTGCCACTCGGATTGCAGATGGAATTGATCTGGACGAGTTTGTGTCACCTTCCAGCCCTCCACAGGAGGGGTAAAAAACTTCTGAGCTTGATACTTTAAATTCGCCTCGGTATGCCGAGTGAGTTTTGTAACCGACAAACCTTAACAGGCCTAGCGCCTGAGCACTTTCGGTTCCGTTAGGTGTTATCCGAACTTGGGTTCGTCGCTGAATATGTTTGCATTTGGTTTGAGGTGTCTTTTGAAGGTTAAAGTGAAGCGCTTATTGCCATCGACTTGTTCCCCAATTCACTTAGGCGAGCACTGGGTTGCAGCTAAGTCCCCGAGCAAGAGGTTTGCCCTCCACTCGGTAGGATTTTTAGATGCTTAGGCGAGCACTGGGCTGCAGCTAAGCCCCCGAGTGGGAGGTCTGCTCTCCACTCGGTAGGGTTTCAGACACTTAGGTGAGCACTGGGCTGCAGCTAAGCCCCCGAGTGGGAGGTCTGCTCTCCACTCGGTAGGATTTCAGAAACTTAGGCGAGCACTGGGCTGCAGCTAAGCCCCCGAGTGGGAGGTCTGCTCTCCACTCGGTAGGATTTCAGAAACTTAGGCGAGCACTGGGCTGCAGCGAGTGGGAGGTCTGCTCTCCACTCGGTAGGATTTCAGACACTTAGGCGAGCACTGGGCTGCAGCTAAGCCCCCGAGTGGGAGGTCTGCTCTCCACTCGGTAGGATTTTTGAATTGGTGGCGCAGTTTGGAAGGAGAGGGTAGCAGTCGACCTGCACCTCGTCCTCCTTGCAGAACGCATGTTGTACTTGTACTTAGGCGAGTTCTTGGACTGCAGTTAAGCCTCCGAGTGGAAGGCTGGCTTACCACTCGGTAGGATTTTATTTATCTTAGGCGAGTACTTGGACTGCAGCTAAGCCTCCGAGTGGAAGGCTGGCTTACCACTCGGTAGGATTTTATTTATCTTAGGCGAGTACTTGGACTGCAACTAAGCCTCCGAGTGGAAGGTTGGCTTACCACTCGGTAGGATTTTATTTATCTTAGGCGAGTACTTGGACTGCAGCTAAGCCTCCGAGTGGAAGGCTGGCTTACCACTCGGTAGGATTTTATTTATCTTAGGGAGTACTTGGACTGCAGCTAAGCCTCCGAGTGGAAGGCTGGCTTACCACTCGGTAGGATTTTATTTATCTTAGGCGAGTACTTGGACTGCAGCTAAGCCTCCGAGTGGAAGGCTGGCTTACCACTCGGTAGGATTTTATTTATCTTAGGCGAAACGGATTTCGCAGCTAAGCCTTCGTGTGGGAGACTGGCTTGCCACTCGGTTAGGATTTTTTTACAGACTTGGGCGAATCGGATTCGCAGTTAAGGCACCCACTGGGGGATTGTTTTTGAGTAGACAAAAGAAATAACGATTACAGGGAAGATTATAAATCTCTTGCCTTTGATTAACAAACTACAGAAGTACTTTTATTACAACTCGTCTGAGTGAATACTTAGGTGTAAAAGGGACGGAGAAGTTCCGCGTTCCAAGCTCGGGGCTCGTCGATCTGATGCTCGACACTGTAAAGATGGTATGCTCCATTGTGGAGAACTTTGGTGACGATGAAGGGACCTTCCCAAGAAGGAGCAAGCTTGTGTGGTTTCTGCTGATCCACTCGGAGAACTAAATCTCCTTCCTGGAAGGCTCAACTCTTCACGTTTTTGGCGTGGAAGCGACGCAAGTCCTATTGGTAAATTGTCGATCTGATCAGAGCCATCTCCCTCTCTTCCTCCAACAGGTCGACTGCATCCTGCCGTGCTTGTTCTGCTTCTGCTTCAGTGTAGAGCTCAACTCGAGGAGCGTTATGGAGAAGATCACTCGGCAAGACTGCTTCAGCTCCGTAGACCAAGAAGAATGGAGTTCTTCCAGTCGACCGGTTGGGTGTGGTCCTTAACCCCCAAAGCACCGAGGGAAGTTCGTCAACCCATGCACCCGCCGCATGCTTGAGATCACGCATCAAACGGGGCTTCAACCCTTTGAGAATCAAACCGTTGGCTCGTTCTGCCTGTCCATTCGACTGTGGATGGGCGACTGAAGCATAGTCGACTCGTGTGCCTTGAGATGTGCAGAAAGCTCTGAATTCTTCAGAATCAAAGTTTGACCCGTTATCAGTGATGATGCTGTGCGGGACTCCATATCTGAATATCAGTTCTCGGATGAAGCTGACAGCGGTGCCAGCATCGAGGTTCTTGATGGGTTTAGCTTCGATCCACTTATTGAACTTGTCGACTGCTACCAGCACATGGGTAAAACTGCTTCTGCCTGTTCTCAAAGGACCGACCATATCCAAACCCCATACTACAAAGGGCCAGACGAGTGGTATAGTCTTTAAAGCTGACGCGGGCTTGTGTGACATATTGGAATAAAATTGGCATCCCTCGCACTTGTCGACTATCTCCTTCGCCATTTCATTCGCTCTTGGCCAATAAAACCCGGCTCGGTATGCTTTGGCCACGATGGTCCGAGAGGACGCATGATGGCCACAGGTCCCCGAGTGGATGTCATTGAGAATCATTCGACCTTCCTCCGGTGTTATACATTTCTGGCTGACTCCAGTCACACTTTCTCTGTATAACTGACCTCTCATGACGGTGAAGGCTTTGGACCGGCGGACGATCTCTCGAGCTTCTTCTTCATTTTCGGGGAGTTCCTTCCTCAAAATATAGGCGATATAGGGCACTGACCAATCGGGAGTGATGACCAAAACTTCCATGATTAAGTCGACCACCGCTGGGACCTCGACTTCAGTCGGATCTGTGGCGCTTTTAGGCTGCGGGGCTTCTTCAGTGAAAGGATCCTCTTGAACCGATGGTGTGTAGACATGTTCCAAAAACACGCCACTCGGAATGGCTTCCCTCTTGGAACCTATCTTCGCCAAGTCATCGGCTGCTTGATTTTTCAGTCGGGGAACGTGATGGAGTTCTAACCCTTCGAATTTCTTTTCAAGCTTCCTCACTGCATTGCAGTATCTAGTCATGGCTGGGCTTCTAACGTCCCACTCCTTCATCACCTGATTGACCACCAAATCTGAGTCGCCGTAAACCATAAGGCGACGGACACCGAGTGAAATGGCCATGCGCAACCCATACAACAGTGCTTCATATTCTGCTTCATTGTTGGAGGAATCAAAGTGGATCTGGAGCACATATCTGAGCTTATCTCCTCGGGGAGAAACCAAAACTACCCCAGCACCAGAACCATTTAACATCTTAGAGCCATCAAAGAACATGGTCCAATGCTCCGAGTGAACTTGAGTCGGCTGCTGCTGTTCAATCCACTCGGCAAGGAAATCTGCTATAGCCTGGGACTTAATGGCTTTCTTTGCCTCGAATTTGATATCAAGGGGAAGGAGTTCAATCGCCCATTTAGCCACTCGACCAGTTGCATCTCTATTGTGCAGAATCTCTGACAATGGTGCGTCGCTGACGACTGTAATGTCATGATCAGAGAAATAATGAGAAACCTTCTTCATGGTCATGTAGATCCCATATACGAGCTTCTGATAATGAGGATATCTTTGCTTCGATGGGGTCAAAACTTCAGAGAGATAATACACTGGGCGCTGAACTTTGAAGGCTTTCCCTTCTTCTTCCCGCTCGATCGTAAGTACTGTACTGACGACTTGTCATGTGGCTGCAATATAAAGCAACAGAGGCTCTTTGCTGATTGGAGCAGCAAGCACCGGCTGGGTGGAGGGCAAAGTTTTTAACTCGGCAAACGCTGCATCAGCTTCTGGAGTCCACTCGAACTTGTCTGCCTTCTTCATCAGTCAGTAAAGGGGCAACGCCTTTTCACCGAGGCGAGAGATGAATTGACTTAACACGGCCAAGCATCCAGTAAGCTTTTGGACATCGTGCACACGCACAGGGCGTTTCATTCGGAGTATGGTGCCAACTTTTTCTGGGTTAGCATCGATTCCTCGTTCGGAAACGAGAAAACCGAGTAACTTCCCGCCAGGTACTCCGAATGTGCACTTTGAAGGATTGAGCTTGATATCATACCTCCTGAGATTGGCAAATGTTTCAGCTAAGTCAGTCAACAGGTCGGAACCCTTTCGCGACTTGACCACGATATCATCCATGTATGCTTCCACATTCCGACTGATTTGAGTGAGTAAACACTTTTGAATCATTCTCATGAACGTGGCTCTGGCATTCTTGAGGCCGAATGGCATGGTGATATAGCAGAAGCACCCGAATGGGGTGATGAAAGCTTTTTTGATTTCGTCAGGCCCATACAGACGGATCTGATGATACCCGGAATAAGCGTCTAGAAAAGACAATCTCTCGCACCCTGCGGTCGAGTTGACAATTTGGTCGATGTGAGGGAGAGGAAAATGATCTTTCGGGCAGGCCCGATTGATATGTTTGAAATCAATGCACATACAAAGGGAATTGTCCTTTTTGGGAACCATAACGACATTGGCGAGACACTCGGAGTGGTATATCTCTCAGATGAACTCTGCTGCAAGGAGTCGAGCCACCTCTTCGCCAATGGCCTTTTTCTACTGAACGGCGGACCGTCAAAGATGTTCTTTAACAGGTTTTGCCTTTGAATCAACTATAAGGCGATGCTCAGCCAGTCCCCTGGGAACACCTGGCATGTCAGCTGGCTTCCATGCGAAGATGTCCCAGTTCTCACGGAGGAACTGGATGAGCGCTTCTTCCTATTTAGAGTCGAGTGTAGTGGAAATATGGGTCGGAGCTGCATTAGGGTCAGTCGGGTGGATGTGAACTGGCTTCGTCTCACCGGACGACTGAAATGCTGACTCTGTGGCGGGCTTCTAGGCCCGCAGTAAATCACTCGGATCTGCGTTCTTCTTGTATCCCTCTAGCTCTATCACTGTTATCTGGTCGTCCGCAATCTTTGAGCCTTTCTGGAAACACTCTTCTGCTTTCTTCCAGTTACCAGTGACGGTGATCACGCCTTTGGGGCCAGGCATCTTTAACTTGAGGTACACGTAACATGGTCGAGCCATGAAGCGGGCGTAGGCTGGTCTTCCCAAGATAGCGTGTCAGGCGCTCTGGAAATCCACGATTTCAAATGTCAGCTTCTCCTTGCGGAAATGCTTCGAGTCGCCGAACACCACATCCAAAGCTATTTGGCCGAGTGACTCAGCCTTCTTTCCTGGGATGACTCCGTGAAAACTCATGTTGCTGGAACTGAGCCTGGACATTGGAATGCCCATTCCCTTGAGCGTCTCTGCATACAGTATGTTCAACCCACTGCCGCCATCCATCAATACCTTCGTCAGTCGAGTGCCTTCGACGACCGGGTCGACCACCAGTGCTTGCCTCCCAGGGGTGGCAATATGAGTAGGATGGTCCGACTGGTCAAAAGTAATGGGAGTTTGCGACCATCTCAGATAGTTTGGTGTCGCCGGGGCGACCATATTGACTTCACGGTTGATCACTTTCAGTCGACTTTTGCTCTCTAGATCAGCAAAAATCATCAGAGTGGAGTTGACATGAGGGTACTCTCCATCATTGTCCTGCTTGTCCTCAGCCTTGTCCGACTCCTTCTCTTTGTCCTTTGGCTGTTTCCCTTGGAACTGCTGGATTAAGAGCTGGCACTGGCGAGTGGTATGCTTTGGGTAGATGAAGTTACCCTCTTCGTCTTTCTTCGTGTGGATATGACACGGCAGGTCCATCACATCATTACCCTCCTTATATTTTACCTTCTTGTTGTTCCAAGATCCTTTGGGCTTCCCTTTAAATTTGCCCTGTGTCACGGCTAGAGCCTCTCCGGGAGCTGCTGGCTCGGCCTTTCGCTTTTGCTTCCGACTGGAGTTTCCTTTATCCGACTGACTCGGCTTGTACTTGCCGCTCCGGAGTCGGTCCTCTTCTTCGCCGTTGGCGTACTTGGTGGCTATTTCCATCATCCGACTCAGGGTCATGTCTCCAGTTCGACCAAACTTCAGGCTCAACTCTCTGTTCTTGACGCCATCTTTGAAGGCGCAAACCGCTTGATGGTCCGACACATTCTCTACGGTATGATGCAAAGTGATCCACCTCTGGATGTAATCCCTCAGTGTTTCACTCGACTTTTGTACACAAACTTGTAGCTCAGTCAATCCAGCAGGTCGCTTGCAAGTTCCCTCAAACGTTCTGACGAACACTCGAGAAAGATCTTCCCAGGTGTAAATGCTGCTGGGAGCTAACTGATTCAACCATGCACTGGCTGAACCCTCTAGCATAAGTGGCAAATGTTTCATGGCCACCTCATCATTACCGCCACCAATCTGAACAGCCACTCGGTAGTCTTCGAGCCAAGTTTCAGGCTTAGACTCTCCGGTGAACTTACTCGCCAACCTGAAGTTGGGGGGTATCACTACGGCTCTGATCGCTCTGCTAAAACATTCTGGACCTGAAACATGGACTCGGCTGCTTGCGGGCACATCTCTGTCATGACCACCTCTATGAGCTTTGTTTCGGTCAACCAAACCTTGCACGATGATGGATCTCGCGTCAAAGCCTGGCTCTCTGGGGTCGACTGGAGCTCTCCGCCCGACACTGAGCTGGCATCTGTCATCTTGCTGTCGATGGGCGTTAGACCCACTTCTCGGAGGAGGAGTGGGCACTCGACGCCTGTCATCACGATGAAATCGGTTATCATAGTGGTCCCGCCGGCCTTCACGTCCCATGCGCCTCGGAGGCGACCTTGGACTGTGAGCCGACTAAACAGTATTCGCAGCGACAGATCGACTGTGAATCCTGTTACGTGACTGTGACATAGCTGAATTCTGATCTCCTGCCGCCCGGAGCAAATCTCTGATCTGCATCAAGCCTCTTCCAGCCTCTGACTGAGAGGGCTGAATTGACTCCGCTATGCGGGCTGCAGCTGCCAAATTCTGAATCGGGGTTCGATATACCTGAGTTGGTTGCGGAAAGAGCTGACGTCGATTGGAGTTAGGCGCCCGTTGACGCGCACGCTCGTCGAGTGCTCGCTGAAGGTTCTCCAGTCAAGTGCGTTCAACCAGGTTGGCTAAACGCGCCTCTTCCAGGGCGCGAGCCTCAGGTGTTTCTCCTGCTATGGGAGTATGAAGGGCATCCATGTTCCGGCGGCGAAGTTCTTCTCTCTGTTGGGAAGTGAGCGGCTCGGGTTGGTACTCTTCATGGGCTTGAGCGGGGTCGTCTTCGTCGTCCATCCCATCGCCGCGGGGGAAACCGGGAGGACTACGGGGCCCGTTAACCATCAGGACCTCCGCCGCTGGGTCACTGCTATCGCACTCGGATGCAGTCCCTACGGAGCTAGTCGACAGGTCGAACAGGCCGTAGAGAGATTCGTCGGGCTCAATCGCCACGACTTGGGTGGTGGCCGATTGGCGAGCCACTGCGTGCCTCACCCATCGCTGGAGCCTCGACCGACCAGAGCGCTTGCGCTGGTGGGAGACAGGGAGGGAGGACGGTGCAGGAGTCGATCGGTATGGAGTCGACGGCTGTCGCAGCAAGACGCCGCGGACACACGCCCGAAAGTGTGTCGTCCCGCGAACGGGGAGCGCGTCGATGTCGAGTGGTGCCTCCTGGAGCCAAGCGGAGTCGTCAGCGATGAAAGTGAGCGCACCGAGACGGATCTCGTGGCCCTCGACCAGTGCTCCGCTGGAAACCATGATGAAGGCGATCGGACAAATTGCAACTTCTCCAAAAAAGTCGCTAAGACACCTGCCCCACGGTGGGCGCCAACTGTCGTGGTTCTAAGTCTGACAGTAGAATGGGGGGTAAGTATGGAAAGGCAAGGTCCTAGCTATGGAGTAGTTGTACACACGGGTGTTTAGCGAGTTCAGGCCCTTCTCTGAGGAAGTAACAGCCCTACGTCTCGGAGCCCAGAGGCGGTCGACTGATCTCTGTGTATATGAGTTACAGGGGTGCGAACCCTTCTACCTATGGAGGGGGGTGGCTTATATAGAGGACGCCAGGACCCCAGCCAGCCCACGTAGAGGAGGGTTAAAGTACATTAAGGCCGGGCGTTACTGGTAACGCCTTACATAAAGTGTCATCATGACCATTAAGACTACTTAATTACAGACCGTTTGGATACAGCATAGATCCTGAACTTCTGATGGTCGAGTGCATCTTCATGGTCGAGTGTCTTCTAGCTGGTCGAGTGGAGTCTCTCTTGGTCGAGTGAGCTTCTCTTGGTCGACTGGAAGGTAGCTTCGTGTGATGATGTCCTTGGGTATGGTATCCTAGATAGGTCCATGACCCTACCCTAGGTACATAACCTCATCAGTTTGGTTTTGGGTTTTCCTCACTCGATGATTTTCGCTCAAAGTCCTCGGAGGATGGATTGCTCTCAAATGACAAGTGTCAAGTTCTCTCGGAGCAGCCAACCAGCTAGTGGTTGTAGGGGGCGGCTATTTATAGCCTAGGGAGCAACCCGACATGATAAGACATAAATGCCCCTCAATTATATGACCGTTAGGTGGATAAGATATTTTGGGACAACTGGCGCGCAGCACAGCAACGGTCGGAAATTTGACTCTCAAGTTCCTCAGGGCTATCATGATCCTCACTGTGTAGGTAATTCGCACTGGCGAATTCCTAACTCCTCAGTCAGAACAAATTCATTAGCGACCAGAAGAACTTCGTCTCTGTCACTGAAGAAAGTGACTGAACTGTATGAGATTTCCAAAGGCTTCACTCGAAGGGATTGGTAGGTGTAGGATTTTGAGTTGAGCATCACATGGAAATTTTTCCTTCGTATTTCCTCGACCCCCTTTAACAGTATGGTGTTTCCTATGACTCAAGAAAGAGAAAATGAAACTACGAAAACAAAAGTCTTCACGCTTCATGTTCCACAAATGAATACCAAGTCTTCAAGGTCACACCAATTTCTTCACTTTCAAAGTCTTCAGAAAGTCTTCAGAATATCAAAGTCTTCAGTTGAAGAACTTCATTTTTAGGGGTCGACTTTCTCTGTAAATATCAAACTCCTCATAGACTTATAGACCCGTGTACACTCACAAACGCATTAGTCCCTTAACCTATAAGTCTTCAATACACCAAAATCACTAAGGGGCACTAGATGCACTTACAATCTCCCCCTTTTTGGTGATTGATGACAACATAGGTTAAGTTTTCAGCGGGGATAAACATATGAAGTGTATACACTGATATTGAGGAATTTGATTACAAGATATAGAAGAACTCCCCCTGAAGATGTGCATAGTGAGGAAATTGCTTTTGAGGCAATGCACATTTGAAGAGTTGAATCATGGAGATCTCCCCCTATATCTTGTAATTCATACACGCATTTGATATATAATATGAAGAATTTGAAATGCATGATGAAATATGGTGCCTAATGAGATTCAGCATGTGTGCAATGTCATTAACGAGGAATAAGCATGCAAGCATAATGCAACAAAAGTATCAGCGCACCATCGGGTTTAAGATTACAACTCGATCCAAATAAAAGTTTCAGAAGAACGAGAGTTGTAACTTAAAAAAATGCCCTTAATATAGACCCGCTTGAAGACTAACTCAGATTTCTCCCCCTTTGTCATCAAATGACCAAAAGGATTGAAACTGAGGACTAACGCCCCTAAAGAATTTCAAGTCGATCGAGGAGCGCCAGCGTTGTCGGGGTTGTTTGTTGTAGCAGGGCCTGTCGCAGTGTCGTCCAAATCTTCATACTCATCAGTGTCACGCGATGAAGAATAAGAGCTGGCCACCAGTGGAGGAATTTTGACCCTCTTGAATTTCTTCGGAGGAGGTGTAGACCAGTCAAATTCTTCCTTGAGACCCATAGTCTTCAGTTCTTCAGCGCTATAGACATGAGTGAGGACAGCCCAGGTGCGGTTGAAGGTTTCATGAAGGTAGTATTGGTTCTTCTTCACTGCATTGTGTGTTGAGGTCATATTGTGAAGAAGTGCACCAAACTGACACTTTACCCATTTGTGATTGTGATCAACCTTCTGATGAAGACTGAGGAGTAACTCACGGTCAGTCATCACCCTGGGAGCTGTGGCTTGAGGATTTTGCTTGGCTGAGGTATTTGTGGCAGAGTCATGTGTGGCAGAATCGTCATTGGTAGAGTAAGATGCAGCCTTGCGAAATTGACCATCCAATGGACGAATGCCTTCATCGATCACAGCAGCGGCCTTGCCTTTATCATCAGCTGATGAAACTGTCCGTTTGAGGACTTCAATGGGAGGCAAGTAGCTACCGTGGTTCAGAGTGTCAGCTTTGTAATTCAGTGAAGATCTTGCCTTGATGAGTCTCATAATCCAAGGAGCATAGGGCTTCAGCTCGAATGGTGACATAGCAATATTGGCTAGAGTCCTCATGAAGAAATCATGGAAGTTGACGGGAACGCCATGAATGATGTTGAAAAGCATATTCTTCATGATGCCAACGACTTCTTCATCATTTGAGTCGTGGCCTTTGATAGGACTCATTGTCTTCGTCAGAATTCGATAGACAGTCCGAGGCACATAGAGTAATTCCTTGACGAGGAATTTGGTTCGTGGGGCCTGCCTTGGCTTCAAAGGCTTCATCAGCACTTGCATATAGTGATTTGAAAGTTCTGGTTCGTTGTCGACACAACGAGTACCATCAAGTGGAGGACTGAGTGGTAGAGCACGAAGCAATTCAGTTGCTGGTGCCTTATAGTGAGTATTTTCAGACATCCAGTCTAATACCCATGAGTTCACGTCTTCAGCGTCTCCGGTGATGTGCAGAGTTGCATAGAATTGAAGAATGAGTTCTTCATTCCAGTCACAGATATCAGTGCAGAAATTCAGAAGTCCTGCGTCGTGAAGAACACTAAGGACTGGCTCAAAGCCGGGCAGAGACTCCATGTCCACATGAGGAATATGTGCATGATCGAAGACTTTGTCTTTGTTGAAGAGCACTGAGGAATAGAAATTGGCTTGGCTGGCAGTTCAGAAACGCTTCTTCCTTATGCGAGCAGAATCATATGGATTATAATCAGTGAAGAATACATGCTCGGCAAAGAAATCTTTAGCCTTGAACTTCTGTTTGCTTGAGAACGGATTCTTTGGCTTTGGTAGAGGGGTGTCAATGAGTTGCATCACCATCTCAGGAATCGCGAGCTCAGGTTCTTCAGGCTGAGGAATTTCTTGTTCCTCAACAGGTGCAGTCTGAGGATCAGCAGCAGTAGGTTCATCAGCACTAGTGGCTGGAATTTCTTCATGGACAGATGAAGTGGGATGAGTTTCTTCAGAGCCCATTTGAACAGTTGGAGCAGGGGACTGAGGTATCTGTTGGATTGGGTTTAAGAGTGGAGAATTTGGATGCTGACTTTCCCAAAAGTCATCGTTCATCACTAGCGTTGTGCTTCCAATATCCACATTTTCTTCAAGTTCCTCAACACCGGCCTCTTTAGCTGTGAACTGAGGCATAGGCGAGGAAATGATTGGGGTTGAAGGGATTGCTTCCACTTCAATTTCTTCATCAATCTGCTCTGACGAAGCAGTAGAATGATTTTCTTCATCAGATCCGCTTGGGATCTCATAGTCTTCTCCAAAAGGAACAAGGTCCTTTGATGGCATGGAGGAAATTGGAACAGCATCAATTGGATTTTCGAGTGAGCTAGTCATTGGCTTCATTTTCTTCGCAGCCGAAGAATTTGACGCAGCTGATGCCTTCCTTTTCTTCACTGCAGCTCGCTCTGCAGCCTTGGTCTTCTTCACATCAGAAGCAGATGGAAGAATTGGAGTTGGTGTGGGCGCGGGAGGAGTTGAGGAATCTGGTTCATTTTCTTCAGACGCAACTGATGCAATTGCTCCGATCTCTTCAGTTTCTTCAGGCGCACCACTAGTGGATGCCCTGGCAATTTCTTCAGCGGCTGAAATTTCTTCACCAGCCCTGGAACGAGCATGTTCTTCAGCAGGCTGAAAGTCATCAGCGGTGCTGGCATGTTCTTCAGCAGGCTGAGCAGAGTCTGCAGCCTGAAGATTTTCTTGTTGCGATGGGGCTGCAACATTTGTGAATTTCTTCGTCAGATTGACGAATCTTACTTTAGCTCCTTGCCAATCAGCATAGTAGGCATCAAAGTCTTTGCTGAGGGCTTGAATTTCAGACTGAGCCTGGAGAAGTTCCTCAGGTGTCATTCTGACAACGTTTTTCTTCAGGAGCTTCTCCTTTCTGTATTGAGCTTTCCTGATCTCTCTTGCCTTTTTAAACTTCCATTTCTCTTCAGTGATGAAATGGGTCAACATATGACTTTGTCCAGGGGTCAGATGAAAATCAGGCATTGGGGTGTTTGGATCCTTGTGCCAGAGATCAATATAATCGAGGATTTTCCTCGGATCCAACAGCAGTGGCACAGATGTGCCTTTGGCTCTAGCGGCTTTCAGCTGTCTGTCTCTGATGATTTCTGCAAGTTCATCATCAGAAGCTTCATCATCAGAAGGCACATGGAATGCGACCTGTTTCTTCTTTGGACTTGGCCGAGGACCTCGTCCAGCTGTTGCTTTGGTCTTCAACAGTGTGGGGCCTGATGAGGAAATTGGTGCAGCTGAGGAACTTGCTGAAACACCAGAGGCAATCGAGAAACCAGCAGTCCTTTGACATGTAGCCAGATGCACAGGAGCTGAGGACTTTGAAGGAGCAGTAGCAGTGTGAGGAATTTGCCGTGAGGGCATTGCTGAGCAACTTGGCCATGAGGGCGCTGTTGGTGAAGCACTTGGCTTACGATCAGGCTTCTTTGGCATGGATTTCCTCGGTTTGACCGAGGCCTCAGTAGCAGTAGCAGTGGCAGAATCCTCATTGAATTTCTTCACTGTCTCCTTGGCTTGTCTTTCCAATTTAGCTTGGCGCTTAGCCCATTCTTCAGGAAAGTTCTCACCACGTTTGATGCTTGTGGGGTCAGCTACTTGGCTAGGTGCCAATTGAGCTCTTGGGCATGGAGGATTGAGGGCGAATTTCCTCATGTACTTTGGAGTCACATATCTGTATTCCCTCCATTCCCTTGCCCATCTTCGTTCAATCCTCTGAATGCGCACCTTGCGCTGATTTTTGTTTTCTTTGCCAAATTTTGCTTCATCAGGTGTGCAATAGTCATCATAAATTTCCTCAGGGATTTCAAATGCAGTCATAACCTCAGGTTTCTTTCCTCCTTTCTGCGGCTTCTTACCGTCTGCCATATTCTTCAGTTGAGGAATTTGAACAATCGAGTTCTCTGAAGAAGTATGCAGTTTTTCTTCGAGGAACGCTGCAAATGAGTTAAGTTGATGAGAACCTAGTGATTCGGCAGCAGACATGAGTACCTATGAACAGAGTACAGGTGCGAGGAATTCGGAGAGGTCATATGCGTTCTGAGAAGGTTTTTCGAAAAGAACAAGTTTTGAGGAATTTGACCAGATGAACCTTAAGGAATTTCACTAAGCGTTCTTGTCTTAGGTTCCAGAGTTGTACAGATCGAAGATCCACACAATTAGGGAATCTTGAAGAAAATGATTGCTTAGAGAAATAGTTCAAGATCATATGATGTGAGGTGTTCATATGTGTGAAGATTTGAAGAATAAACACCTTTGAAGATTTTTAGGAAAGTTTGAGAATCAAAGTGAGTAATAAAAGTAACTTTTAATTACCCGAAGTGAAGAACATGACGAACTGAGAAGAACAGATGTGAAGTTCGTCAGGTTAGATCTCCCACGCCCTAACTTGGCAGAGGAAGACAGATACGGCGGCGGCGGAGTGAAGATTTCCACGGTCGGCGCGAGTACGACGGCGACGAGGTCGAGGCAGCGAAGCTCTTCCTCACCAGCGACGATGGAGTAGCGGCGGCGCTAGGGTTTGAGGAGCTCGAGTGAGAGAGTAGCGATCGAGCGGAGTAAATGAAGTGAGGAAGGGGAGAGGGGTATTTATAGACATGGTGAAAAACTGTTCACCCGAAGATTTGGGACGAACGTGCCCCTGCCCTTTCTCCTTCTTGCGACATGTGTCACCCACGTACTGTGTAGTTGAGATCGTGTACGATCGTGGGTGAATAGAATAATGCATTGTGGGATGCGGAACGGTTTGGGCGGCAAAACCGAAAATTTGGATAAGATTTGTTTTAAAGTTTCGTTCGCAATTTCTTCAGCTAACAAGGACACAGTGAAGATTTTGAACGAGTTTCAAATAGAACGCATATGAAGAATTTGTGAATAGATTGGGTTGAGTATAACATAGAGGGGGAAGGGTCCGATCACATTCACTTAGAAGAAAAAACAACTTGAAGAAATAGCTATAAGTGAATGTTGTAGAGGACATAAACTCATATGTATATATATAACCAATGAAGAAAAACGAAGGAAACAGTGAAGATTTTGAAAAGTTGAAGAATTTGAAAAACTGAAGAATTTCAAAACTGAGGAAAAACTCAAATTTAAGATTTTCAACTTTTTGTGGTGGCGTGACCCACCGTATAAGAATGATGATTTCAGACACCGCGTACAATTGTCGTAGGGTTCTGAGACTCAAATTCTTCATTAATTTCTTCACACTTAGAGTGTTGTTCTTCATTGATTGAAGAAAAACATTTCTTCATGTGTTGCACATCTAAGTCATCAATTTTGCATAAGTGTTAGGATGTGTGTCCTTTTCAAAGAACATTCGAAGATTCTAAGATATTTAGCTCACACCGCAACTTGCTAAATCTCTTCTTATCCAAGGGCTTAGTGAAGATATCAGCTAGCTATTCTTCAGTCTTCACGTGCTCGATGGATATGTCGCCCTTCAACACATGATCACGAAGAAAATGATGACGAATCTGAATGTGCTTTGTCTTTGAGTGCTGAACTGGGTTGTGAGCAATCTTGATGGCACTCTCATTGTCGCAGAGGAGAGGCACATTCTTCACGTTGACGCCATAGTCCTTGAGTGTTTGCTTCATCCAAAGCAGTTGAGCACAGCAAGAGCCAGCAGCAATGTATTCAGCTTCCGCAGTGGACAGTGATACGCAGTTCTGTTTCTTCGAGGACCAACAGACCAAAGATCGTCTGAGGAAATGACAAGTGCCAGAAGTTGACTTGCGGTCCACACGATCACCAGCATAGTCAGAGTCAGAATATCCAATGAGATCAAAAGCAGAGCCCTTGGGGTACCATAATCCTAGTGTTGGTGTGTGAGCTAGATATCGAAGAATATGCTTCACAGCCTTATGGTGTGATTCCTTCAGTGCAGCTTGAAATCGGGCACACATGCAAACACTAAGCATTATATCTGGCCTAGATGCACATAAGTACAATAAAGAACCAATCATGGAGCGGTATACCTTGTGATCGAAGTCAATACCATTTTCATCAGTGCATAGATGGCCATTTGTGGGCATAGGAATTTTGACGCCTTTGCAATCTTGCATGCCGAATTTCCTCAGTACATCTTTGAGGTATTTCTCCTGAGATATGAATATGCCATTGCGCTGTTGACGAATTTGAAGACCTAAGAAGAATTTCAACTCTCCCATCATAGACATTTGATATTCTTCACTCATCATATAGGCAAATTCATCACTATAACGTTGGTCAGTACAGCCAAAGATAATATCATCAACATATATTTGGCACGCAAACAGTTCACCATCATAAGATTTAGTAAAGAGAGTAGGGTCGAGTGAACCGGGTGTGAAGCCATTCTTCATGAAGAATTCCTTCAATGTATCATACCACGCCCGAGGGGCTTGCTTGAGGCCATAGAGGGCCTTATTAAGTCTGAAGACTTTGTCAGGATTCTTTGGATCTTCAAAACCTGGGGGTTGAGCAACATATACTTCTTCCTCAAGCTTACCATTGAGGAATGCACTTTTCACATCCATTTGATATAAGATGATATCATGATGGTTAGCATAAGCTAGTAATATGCGAATAGCCTCAAGTCTAGCAACAGGTGCAGAAGTTTCATCGAAATCAATTCCTTCAACCTGTGTGTAGCCTTGAGCTACCAGTCGTGCCTTATTCCTCACCACAAGGCCATTTTCATCTTGCTTGTTGCGGTAGATCCACTTTGTGCCAATGATATTATGCTTGTGAAGATCTGGATGTTTGACCAGTTCCCAGACATTGTTGAGCTCGAACTGATGTAATTCTTCTTACATAGCCTGAATCCACTCCGGCTCCAAAAATGCTTCATCTACCTTAGTGGGCTCTGTGATAGAGACAAAAGCATAGTGCCCACAAAAGTTAGATAAATGTGAAGCTTTTGAGCGTGTGAGAGGACCTGGTGCTCTAATGTCATCGATGGTCTTCTCCACTTGCACTTCTTTTGCAACGCGAGGATGAGCTGGTTGTCGCTGAGGAGTTTGATCAGCATTTTCTTCAGCACCATTTTCCTCAGCATTTTCTTCAGGTGTATCAGCTCGATGTTCTTCATGAACTGGAATGAATTCTTCAGCAAATTCTTCAGTAGGAATGACATCCTCAGTTGCCTTGAACTTGATAGAATCCTCAGGTGCTGGTTCATCTAACACAGAAGGTAGGTGCTCTCTTTGCGAGCCATTAGTTTCATCGAACCGCACATCTATAGTGTCAACAATCTTGTGAAGAACAATGTTGAAGACTCTGTAGGTGTGCGAGTCCTTTCCGTAACCAAGCATAAAACCTTCATGTGCTTTCGGTGCAAATTTAGAATTGTGGTGAGGATCTCTAATCCAACATTTAGCACCGAAGACTTTGAAATAACTCACATTGGGTTTCTTGTCAGTGAGGAGTTCATAGGCCGTCTTCTTGAAGAATTTGTGAAGATATACTCTATGGATGATGTGGCACGCAGTATCAATTGCATCAATCCAAAAACGATGAGGCGTTTTGTATTCATCAAGCATAGTGCGAGCCATCTCAACAAGAGTTCTGTTCTTGCGCTCCACGACGCCATTTTGCTGAGGAGTATAGGGAGCAGATAACTCATGAGTAATACCAAGTTCATCAAGATAGTCATCAAGATCGGAATTCTTGAACTCAGTTCCATTGTCACTTCTGATGTGCTTGATCTTCACACCAAAGTTGGTTGAAGCCCTCGAGGAAAAACGTTTGAAGACTTCTTGCACTTCATGTTTGTAAGTAACAATGTGTACCCATGTATATCGAGAGTAATCATCAACAATGACAAAACCATATAGAGATGCATCATTAGTGACTGCTGAGTAATTATTAGGTCTGAAGAGGTCCATGTGAAGCAATTCGAATGGACGAGTAGTGGTCATGATAGTCTTCGCTGGATGCTTGGCCTTGGTCATTTTTCCAGCTTCACAGGCTCCGCATAAGTGATCCTTGAGGAATTTGACATTCTCAATGCCAATGACATGCTTCTTCTTCGCAAGCGTGTGCAAATTCCTCATGCCTGTGTGACCAAGTCGTCGATGCCATAGCCAGCCTTCTGAAGCTTTTGCAAGTAGACACATGGTTGGTTGTGGTCCTGTAGAGAAATCAACAATATACAAATCTCCTCCCCTAAAGCCTTCGAAGACTTTGGAATTGTCAGCTTCCATAATCACAACACAGTGATACTTGCCAAAGACAACAACCATATCAAGATCACAAAGCATTGAGACTGACATGAGGTTGTATCCTAAGGACTCAACAAGCATGACTTTGTCCATGTGTTTATCCTTAGAGATCGCAACCTTACCAAGACCCAATACCTGACTTTTGCCTTTGTCAGCAAAGATGATGTGCTTCAGATGTGACGGTGATAAGGGAGCATCCATCAAAAGATTCTTGTCACCAGTCATGTGATTTGTACATCCACTATCGAGGACCCATTCAGTGGTTTTGGGTTGATCATCCTGCAGATGAATTAGTGTAACTTACAATCTCATATGCTTCATCAATGAAGAATATGATATCAAGTTCATCAGATGAATTTCATCAAGCAGTAAACAGATATAGCAGTAGGAGGACGTGTGAAAGTTTATTTCATCATGATTCGCCTGCGTCCTTTCAGGCAATTTTGTCAGGTCCCCAGCAAATTCTTCAGACGTTAAGGCACGTCTGGAGACCTGACCCTGCAGAAGAGATTAGTTCTTTTTCTTCACCACCCGCATCTGAAGGGGTGGCAAAGAGTTCATCACTCTGCGAGCACCATACGAGAATGGTGGCATAGAAGCTAAACCATTTCGTTTCACATAAGAGGGGCTAGGGTAAGCATATGAATAAGCAGAGAAATTCTTCGAGGACTTATGAACATAATGGTTTGAAGAATAATGCAAATATTCATAGCCCTTAGCTCTACCCTGCGAAATAGAGTTGCTAGCACGATGATGATCATATGAGGACTTTGATCCATATGAAGAATTTGATCTGGGGTTCCTGTTCTTCACTGGTGGTGTCATGAGGACATTCACCTAAAGACTTTCAAGGCACTTCTTGGGAACCCAGATTTTCTTCATGGGAGAACCATTCCTGCAGTTAGTGCCAACATATCTAGAGAATACTTCACCATTCTGATTTTTGAATAGTTTATAGTTGGAGTCAAATGACTCATCAGAAGAATAAGGAGATTCACATGTAAATCCAGATAAGTTAGATGGATCAACTGGAGGTCCCTTTGCAGCAACCCATGAGGTTTTGGGGTACTGCTCAGGCTTCCAATATGTTCCATCAGCATTAAGTTTCCTCTCAAAGGCGATACCCTCTTTCCTAGGGTTTCTGTTGAGGATCTGCTTTTTAAGCACATCACAAAGAGTCTGATGCCCTTTGAGGCTTTTGTACATGTCTGTCATGTACAATTCCTTCAGCCCTGCATCGTCAGTGATACTAGCAATGTCCTCAGATGAGGAATTAGTGATAGCAGAGGCAGGTGAAGAATTTGTAACAGTTGAAGCATTTGAACATTCAGGTGAAGAATTAGCAGATTCAGGTTCAATGCACTTTAAGCATGGAGGAACAAATTCTTCCTGAGAAGCGCTGATTTGTTGAGCTAGTAATGAATCGCGCTCCTTCTGAAGATCTTCATAACTCACTCTTAGCTTCTCAAGATCTTGCTTCCTTTGAAGAAATTCATAAGAAAGTTTCTCATGATCGGATAAGAGAGTGTTATGATGACTTTGAAGGTTATCAAACCTAGACTGAAGTCTCTGAAGATTTTCAGTCAGGGCTTTAGTGCGATCCATTTCTTCACCTAACATATCATCACTCTTATCTAGCATGTTTTGAACCTTTTCCAAGGCATGTTGTTGTTTGGTGGCAATGCAAACAAGTTTGGTATAGCTAGGTTCAATATCATCATCAGATTCATCATCATCAGATTCACAGTCACTAAATTCAGATGAGGAACATTCGGTTACCTCGACACCCTTTGCCATGAGACATGATGCAGAAGATGATGATTCTGGTTCGAAAGTCATTGTTTTGAGAGATTCCTTGAAGTTCTCAAACCAAGGATCATGACGGGTTCGATGACCTTCATAGACGTCGGAGATTCAGTCCCAGATAAGCTTTGCATTGCAAAGATGCATAATGTGCCTGAATTGATCTCTAGATAGGCAGGAACAGATGATATCCTTCGCCAAGATGTCAAGTCAAGTGTACTTGCGAATATCATCAGCGTCCGCCATCTTGCATAGATCAGTAAGACCAATCTCAATGACGGTCCAGAGCTCGCTGTTCATTGCCATGAGGCACTTCCTCATCATGGCCTTCCACTTGGGATAATCATGACCGTCAAAGATAGGGCATGTCACTTTCTTCATACCTGTGGTCGACATAACTAAAACTCCAGGCGGTTAAACCAAAATCACACAAAACAAGGGAGTACCTTGCTCTGATACCAATTGAAAGTGCGTTATGTCGACTAGAGGGGGGGTGAATAGGCGATTTTTATGAATTCTTCACTAAGGAATTTGCCGGTGAGGAAATTCCTTAGCGAAGAACTATTAGCAGCGGAATAAGTACTCAGAAGTAAGCATAACAGAATACAAGCATGGTCATCATGATGAAATGAAGACTAGCACAGAGTACAGAAAGCGTAATCACAGGATAACACAAGATGAAGATAAACAGACTGAAGAAATTGAACTGAGGAAATTGAGAAAGTCTTCAGTCAAAGTCTTCAAACACAGATATGAACAAACACTCAACACAGTAATGAGGAAATGAAAGGGTTGAGGAAATAGAACCAATTAGGTTGGTGAAGACAATGATTTGGTAGACCAGTTCCAACTACTGTCTCAGTTGTACGTCTGGTTGGAGCGGCTGAGTATTTAAACTCGAGGACACACAGTCCCGGACACCTAGTCGCTGAGCACGCAGCTCAGGACACCCAGTCCTCACCGTATTCTCCTTGAACTAAGGTCACACAGACCTCGTCCAATCACTCGTGGTAAGTCTTCAGGCGACTTCCAAACCTTCACAGACTTGGTCACTCGGCGATCCACAATTCCTCTTGGATGCTCTAGACCTTGACGCCTAACCGTCTGGAAGAAGCACAATCTTCAAAGGTAACAAGCGTCGGATCCACGCAGGATCAATTTCTTCAGTGATGCTCAATCACTTTGGGTTTGTAGGGGTTTGGTTTTGGGTTTTCCTCACTCGATGATTTTCGCTCAAAGTCCTCGGAGGATGGGTTGCTCTCAAATGACAAGTGTCAAGTTCTCTCGGAGCAGCCAACCAGCTAGTGGTTGTAGGGGGCGGCTATTTATAGCCTAGGGAGCAACCCGACATGATAAGACATAAATGCCCCTCAATTATATGACCGTTAGGTGGATAAGATATTTTGGGACAACTGGCGCGCAGCACAGCAACGGTCGGAAATTTGACTCTCAAGTTCCTCAGGGCTATCATGATCCTCACTGTGTAGGTAATTCGCACTGGCGAATTCCTAACTCCTCAGTCAGAACAAATTCATTAGCGACCAGAAGAACTTCGTCTCTGTCACTGAAGAAAGTGACTGAACTGTATGAGATTTCCAAAGGCTTCACTCGAAGGGATTGGTAGGTGTAGGATTTTGAGTTGAGCATCACATGGAAATTTTTCCTTAGTATTTCCTCGACCCCCTTTAACAGTATGGTGTTTCCTATGACTCAAGAAAGAGAAAATGAAACTACGAAAACAAAAGTCTTCACGCTTCATGTTCCACAAATGAATACCAAGTCTTCAAGGTCACACCAATTTCTTCACTTTCAAAGTCTTCAGAAAGTCTTCAGAATATCAAAGTCTTCAGTTGAAGAACTTCATTTTTAGGGGTCGACTTTCTCTGTAAATATCAAACTCCTCATAGACTTATAGACCTGTGTACACTCACAAACGCATTAGTCCCTTAACCTATAAGTATTCAATACACCAAAATCACTAAGGGGCACTAGATGCACTTACATGTATTACGGAACGAGTAAAGAGACTTGCCGGTAACGAGATTGAACTAGGTATTGAGATACCGACGATCGAATCTCGGGCAAGTAACATACCGATGACAAAGGGAACAACGTATGTTGTTATGCGTCTGACCGATAAAGATCTTCGTAGAATATGTGGGAGCCAATATGAGCATCCAGGTTCCGCTATTGGTTATTGACCGAAAACAGTTCTAGGTCATGTCTACATAGTTCTCGAACCCGTAGGGTCCGCACGCTTAATGTTACGATGACAGTTTTATTATGAGTTTATAAGTTTTGATGTACCGAAGGTTGTTCGGAGTCCCGGATATGATCATGGACATGACGAGGAGTCTCGAAATGGTCGAGACATAAAGATTGATATATTGGAAGCCTATATTTGGATATCGGAATCGTTCCGGGTGAAATCGGGATTTTACCGGAGTACCG
>NC_041383.1:573432783-573518992 GCF_002162155.2 Triticum dicoccoides | reverse complement strand
TTTCCTCTTTCCCATCCCCCCTTTCCTTCTCCTACAAGGCAATAGGGGGGGGGGAGTAGGACTCCTCCAGGCGCACCCCTAGGGGCCGGCCGCACCTCCCCCTCCCTCCTTTATATACGGGGGCAGGGGGCACCCCATAACACACAAGTTGATCTTCGTGATTGTTCCTTAGCCGTGTGCGGTGCCCCCCTCCACCATATTCCACATCGGTCATATCGTTGCGGTGCTTAGGCGAAGCCCTGCGTCGGTAGAACATCATCGTCGTCACCACGCTGTCGTGCTGACGAAACTCATCCCCGACGCCCTACTGGATCGGAGTCCGGGGATCGTCATCGAGCTGAATGTGTGCTGAACTCGGAGGTGTCGTACGTTTGGTACTTGGATCGGTCAGATCGTGAAGACGTACGACTACATCAACCGCGTTGTCATAACGCTTCCACTTTCGATCTACGAGGGTACATGGACAGTACTCTCCTCTCTCATTACTATGCATCACCATGATCTTGCGTGTGCGTAGGATTTTTTTGAAATTACTACGTTCCCCAACAGAAAACGCCCGGAAACCCGGCGATCGACGGGCGCCGCGTTCGTCACCGTGTGGCGCCACTCCAGCTCGCCGCCCAAGACCGAATCCGGCTATTTTAAGCCGGCCGGTATCCCACAACCCCAACCCCTCCCCCCTCCCTCCTCTCCGCGCCACCAGTCCGAGCCCATCCACCTCCTTCCTCTCCTGCTTCGGCGCTCTGCCCACGCTCGAGCACTCCGTCATGGTCCGGAGCAAGATCACGTACTACACCATGCTGATGCCGGAGCGCCGCTACGAGATCCAGCAGGAGATCCTGGCAAGGCAAGTCGCGCACGCCGCCCACATCGCTGTCGGGCTGCCTCCGGAATCGCCGGAGCAGGAGGAGGAGGATAAGGAGCAGCAAGGGGAAGAGGAGGAGGAGGAGATGGCTCCGATGGAGGTGGAGGAGCGTGAGTAGCAGCTGCCGGGCTTCAACATGGAGCCGGCGGAGGCGGAGTTCGCTGTCGCCCAGTCAGAGGAGATGGCGGAGCAGCAGGCCATCCTGGAGTCCATCCAGAATGAGGCCTATGTACAGGCCAATCGGGCGTTCCTCCAGCGGAGCAGACGGAGTCTGACGTGCTCTTCGTCGAACTCGACGCTGAGATAGAGGCGGAGGAGGCTGGAGTGGAGCAGCTAAAGGAGCCGGAGCTGCAACTGCCGCCCATGCTGCCGGAGCCGGGCACGGAGATCGTCGTGATCTCCAACGAGGAGTAGCTAGGATCGACGTAGTTCGTAGGTTCTACTTCCTTTTGCATGTCTTTGTATGGATTTAAGAATTTAGTATGACGCAACGTTTGGATGTATGTATTGAGGACCTCCGTATTGAATTGATTTCAATTCCAATTCATCGAGGAAATTGTAATGGACACGAATACGAATTCGCTTGTTTGGATGCTCATGGAATTGGCTTATGGAATGACAAGGAGGTTTCAATACCAAATTCGGTTTGGATGGCAAACTATGGAATTGCATCTTCGTTATGCATCAAGTCAAAATTTATACAATGTGTGAGTATAATTGATTATGTAGCATTAAAATTTATCTTCTAAGAAGATCTAGGGAGGGAAAGAACAGAGGGCAGACGAGGGGATCTGGCGATTGGCGTCTGACCACGAAGAAGAAGATGGGGAACCAGTGGCACAGGAAGAGGGGGTCCAGTGGGACGCACGAGAGGAGAAGGAGCAGTGGCGGATGGGGAGAGCCAGGCTGTGGACGCCATGGGTAGAGGAGATGCGGCGGATGGGGAGAGCCAGGTCATGGCAGCCATGGGCAGAGGAGATGACGAGGGGATGAGGAGAAGGGCCGGCGGAGGGCATGAAAAGGAGAAATGGCGGCGGGGGGTGAGGAGGACATCCGCCATCGGGTGCTTCCTAGGCGCTAGCGCTGCCGGCGCCGCCTCCTCTCGTCGCTCGAGGTGGGGAGTGGCTGCTTCAATCTTTTTTTAAGCAAAAGTGGATGCTTCAGTCGAGCGGGGGAGAAAAGACGGGCCGCGAAACGTTTTCTTTTGCGGGAGGCATGAATACATGCCAAATCGGAGGGGTTGGGCTCCGTATCGTGCGAGGCCTCGGCGCGTGGAACTGATTTCATCGCTGTATTGAATCGATTTCAGACTCATGTTTCCGCTGGCATGCCAAACACTAGAATTGGTGGTTGAGGAATACAAAATCCAATTCAGGACCCCAATATAGACATCCAAACACAGTGTAAGATATTTGGATGCAATAAGTGAAATTTGAGGTGTGCCTGGTCATTGCCTGCGGATGCGCCCGCGGGCGTTTGTGGTGTCATATTTGTCATACGTGGCCGTAGATGCTCTTAGCCATCAGGAGTATGGGATGACACGAAGTGATGGAGCAAAATAATTTCCGAAGCAAAATGTTGTAAACAAATGGATGTCATACGTGAAAGATGGGGATGCTGCTCGCCTACTGAAACAGAAAGCGAGCAAAGGCAATATCCAAAGGGTGGAGCTGCCGTCACGTGCAATGTGAATGCGATTGAATGTGGAACAGAAGATGGTGGTGCGTCGTTGGAGTGGAGGGGACGAATGATCAGGGGTGGGGCGCCTCGACCCAACAGCTAATCTCCGCCTGTCGCTGGTCCAAGACGAAGAAGATCACACGTAACAAGGATAAACTAACGCCCGGAGAAGGAGAAAGGGCGGCATTCGCAAGAGAGAGGAGCGCCCCACCACGGGTGTGATTGGGAGATACTCTACCTTTGTGAGCCGGGCCCATGGAGGCATGATCAGCGCAGCAAGCCTTCATCATTTGACCGATTCACTGACGTGCTCACTCGCAGGCGGAGGGAATTGCACAAACCACCGCTTATTGGGGCTGGTGTTGCACAAAACACCTACTATACGAGTTTGTTGCGGAAAATACCACATATTGGTGTAATACGTTGCAGATAGGTCTAATCTAGTATTTGGATGCATTGACATAATTACTGACAAATGGGTCCCGCTTCTAAGTGCACGCGTGACAATAAAATCCGGCCACATCAGCCAATGTATATTAGACCAAGAAGTGAAAAGACCAGAGTTAAAAAAAAAACAGTTTAATAAGTGGGCTGGAAGCCGACTCACAAAAATAGATGGGCTGAAAGCCGATGTCGATGAAACAAGACACAACCATCTCGTACATAGTGGCTCGAGCAAAGAGGGACGCAGATTTTTAGAGCACTTGCACCCATGCCCTGCTATCCTGGTCCTCCAATATTGCTTTAAGATCTGTGCGAGACAACTAAATTTGTATATGCAATTTTTCTCTTTTTCGTTTCTCTCATATAGAACATGTTTTGAACTTCAAACTTTGCAGCGCAGCAAAACTTACTAACTATAATGTGAGATAAAAATTTCAGAATTTTTCGTCCAACATAAATACTAAAATATATATATATATTAATCAAATAAAACTTATTTTTTATATTTATGTTGGGCGGAAAAATCTAAAAAAACTATCCTAGATTTTAGCTAGAAAGCTTTACTGTTCTGCAAAGGTTTTAACTTGAAGACTTTACTGTTCTGCAAAGGTTTTAACTTGAAGATATGTTCTATGTGATAGAAACAAAAAAGAGAAATGTACTTACACAGATCTTGATACGAAGAATGGATGGCTAGATAAGAGGGGCCTAGGTGTAGGTGCTCTAAAATATATTTTCGGAGCAGAGAGGAACGGCCTAGCACAGAGTTTCCGCATAGGAACAGCAGGCGGCGGCGACCATCCCATCAGTGGTGATGGAGCCGTTACCCAATCGTCGGGTAAGCACCCCCCTCTCACCTGAGCTATGCTCGTCTTCTCCCCTACCTTCCTAGGTCTTCTTCTCCCTCATGAAACCCTTACATTTTTGGGGATAAATTTTGCCGTTGATCGACGTATTTTTGTTTAGGATCCTATTTTTTGGGACGTTTGTGTTGTTATTACTTAGGTTCTGCGCTTGATTTTGACATGTGTTTAAGGCCTTGTCCCTTGTGTCGGTATAAATTTTGTTTCAGCAACATATCTGATTATTATCCTTTATCCAACTTTCATGTCAGCTACTTGATGCTAAAATCTAATGGGAACAATATCTACCATGTTTTTGTGTTGGTGATCTCATGCCGAACTTGCTTCATTTAAATTTGGGTTCAAAAGTTAACAATTTTAGAAAAGTGTGAATTTTTTTGACATTTTCAGAAAAATGTGAAATAATTTCAGTAAATACTACATATATTCAATACTAATCTAGGAAAGTTTCGGCTCAACTGGACCACAGGTTTTGGAGATAATGACAGTCTAATATGTTGGCTGATGTGGCCGGTTTTATTGCCACATGTGCACTTACGAGCGGGACCCATTTGTCAATAATTATGTCAATGCATCCAAATACTAGATTAGACCTATCTGCAATGTATTACACCAATATGCGGTGTTTTCCGCAACAAATCCGTATAGTAGGTGTTTTGCGCAACATCAACCCCAATAAGTGGTGGTTTGTGCAATTTCCTCTCGCAGGCGCCCAGCGGGAAACAAAGAGAGAGGGGGGGGGGTAAAGCCGTCAAAACGACTCGCAGGCGCCCAGCGGGAAACAAAGAGAGGAGGGGGGTAAAGCCGTCGAAACGAAGAACCTGCAGCAGCCTGGGAAGAAACGATTCTCGCTGTCTTGCACGCACGCACGCACTCCACCAAAAATTCGATGGATGGATGGAGACCAACTGCGCGCAAAGTAAAGAATTGTCCGTCCGTCCGTCGTATATCCCGGCGAAAAAAGCGATCTCCCAAATGTAGGTCACCAACCACGGCTACTTTGCAGGACCGGACATTGAAGGGCATCTCAGATGGAGATACCGAAGCCAGTCCAGATAGATAAACCCGTCCATGAGCCAGGTCCACGGCCGCCCCGCTGCCCCCACCCCTCCACCACCACCGGTCGCCCCCTTTCCCCGCACCACCACCACGCCCGGCGTCCAGATCACGGCGCCGGGGAGGAAGAAGAAGAAGTACAGCCGCGGTGCACGGGGAACAGGGTAGCAGATAGAGGAGAGGAGAGGAGAGAATCTCCCACCACCCAGCAGCAAAGCAACCCACGACAGACGTTGCGTCGTCGCCACAAACATCTTCACCGAATATCCACCCGCCCGCCAGCCACCAGCCTTTACTATTAAACCAACCGCCCGCCCCGTATTATCCGGTTTCCCGTTCCCGCACGAGTAATACTGAAGACAGACTGTTTATAAACCCCATCCCATCCATGGGATAGATATTTGGGAAGGAATCCCGGTAGGCCACGATTTCCCCCGGCCGAAAACCGATCGCGAGTCAAACTCCGGGCGCATATATTTTTTGTAGTATATGGGCGGATCCGACGCAACCCCAGCCGCAAGGGACGACGCCCAGGTCGTGGTGGTTGTGGGATCCCCCGTCGACGGCTCCCCCTCCCCCTCCCCCTCCGACCCGCCTCTCGCTGCCTCCGCTCCGGCCTCCACGCCACCGGCGGAGGCGGAAGCTAAGCGGGAGCTCTCCGCGGTTGCTCCGGCCGAGGCTTTAGCGGTCGAAGGTAAGCAGGTGGAGGCGGCGGCGGCGGCGGAGGCCATGGCGGTCACCGTGGTGCGTGACATCGAAGCTGGCCCCGAAGCCAGCACCAGCGGCGTGGCCGACGGGAAGCCTTCCTGGTTCACCCCGAAGAGGTACTGCTGCCACTAATCCCCCAGCACAGCGAGATTGAGCGGCAGCTTTGGCTTAGTAGTAGGTTTGAACTTTCGGCGCACGGGGTTTTCCCTCTGCGGAGCTGTGGGACGGGTTCGATATCAAATTGGGGCGATTTGGCTGTTTGTTTTCAAAATTCTGGGTTCTCCCGAGCTCCAATTGAGCTGCCATTGCGTTGATTTGAGCTGCGAGCCTTCAGCGATGCCAGGTTGAGGTCAGATGGGAGCGCGCTAGGAGATTTGGCCAGTTTTTTTACGCTTGATAACAAATCATTGCTCATACTACAAACAATCATTAGTGATATATGTGCTGTATGGTTCCATCTCCTTAATCGAAATTTCTCTTGAATCTCTGCTTGTTCCTTTCGTGACTTCTAGTTTTAGTATTTGTCCGTTTCTCTATGTTGGCTTGCTTTAGTGGCGTGGACCTGCGTTTTGTACTAGTTTGGCGTTGGCGTGATGCAGTTTGTTCCCGTTTGTAGTGGTCTTGAAAACGTTTGTGCGCGCGTGGGCGTTATTTGGTAACGGTGGCCCAAGCCTTTTTTCTGGCCAGATAGTCTCTAACTCTTTTGATATGCAGTGAAAATTGCATAGTAGATTTGGTCTCAATTTCGACAAGATGGAGTGGTGATTTGGTTGTTATCCTGTTGTTTGGCACAGTTTATCTTGTTAGTATATCATGTGCTCACTGTGGCTCTGATTTTTTTCCCGAAGTTTTGGGCCTCTACATTTGCGACATTTAATGGAATTGGAGGACATGGTGATGCAATGTCAATAATTCCACGTTGTGTGGGTCTTGAGTTCAAAACTTGTTATTTATGCAGACTGCAGTAGCAGTTTAGTGAATGTGTGCTCAGTATCCCGTGGGCGTTACCATTATCTAAATTTAGTCAATCATTTCATGTCAGAAGCTGTAATTTATGCAGATTAAATTAGCATGACATACTCTGTCAGGTTTTGTGTTCTCACTGTAAAGAGTCCATTTATGCAGTGGTTGAGTTAATTACTTTTAATGGTTGCAGATTACTTGTGATGTTCTGCATAATCAACATGCTAAATTATGTTGACCGGGGAGTAATAGCAAGTAATGGTGTCAATGGCAGCCGTGGCAGTTGTTCTGGTGGCACATGCTCATCAGGTTCTGGAATTCAGTAAGCCCCGCCAGAAACTTTTCTACAAAATGTGACATTTCTTTGAACTTAATACACTTGCTGCATGTCTTAGCTACTATAAGCGAGAGCTTAGATCAGGAGAAATGCTCATATAATTTAGTTCGTTGCAAATTGCAAGCTACCAAGCTGTGCTACATCCCTTTTCCAAATTAAATTGTTGTACAGTGCCATTGTACACAATTCCCGTCTTCTTTTCCACATTATAATTTTCTTCTTTCTCTATCTCATGCCATGTTGTCTGCAGGGGTGATTTCAATCTGAGCAATTTTGAAGATGGCGTGTTGTCCTCAGCATTTATGGTTGGGTTGTTGGTGGCTTCCCCGATATTTGCGTCATTGGCAAAAATGTTAGTATCTTATGGCCCTCTTTTGATGTACTATAACTTTATTTCTATATATTGCTCATTGCAGTAGGAAAAGATATTACGGATGGACACATATTCTTCAAATAACAATACACACTACAGACTAACATTGTTTTAATATGGCTACGCAAGCCTTTAAGGGTGCTATTTTTCTGCATGTGATAGATTTCCCCCCCTCCTTGCAGTCACAATCCTTTCAGGCTTATTGGTGTCGGGTTGTTAGTCTGGACTATTGCAACAGCTGGCTGTGGGTGCTCGTTTGATTTCTGGTCAATTACTATATGTCGCATGTAAGTACTTTCTATATGTTAATGATCTGTGTATTTTTTTAATAACACTCTACTAATCATGTGATCTATTCCACAATATGTTAATTAGGTTAGTTGGTGTTGGTGAAGCTTCGTTTATAAGTCTCGCAGCTCCTTTCATTGATGACAATGCACCAGCAGCACAGGTCCTGTTAATCTTGTGATGCCTTTAGATTTCTTAACACTGTTTTCTGTGTATATGTGAACATATCTTGTGTTTGCTTGGCCTTGTTTCTATACCCAAGTCCCATCATGAAGCAACATTCTTCTGGAAATAATCTACATCTTTGCACATGTATTATGTTTATGACGTGTCAAGGATATGAATGATCTTTCTCCGAATCATTATATGTCACAACAGAAGGAGCAAACTGTCAAACCCATGCCATTGAGGCAAAATTCTACAGGGCATTCAAAATGTGTTAATCAATACAGTACATAAATACCATGTAATCCAGAATTGTAATGGATCACTCATCCGGTAATTGCTTTCAGAGCCTGAGCTCATATACTCCCGCATGAACATTTTTCTAAAAAAAATAGCAAAAAATAATCTGAATTTGTTTGGTACCAAAGATGCTCGAGTATTCTAGGTGCGCACAAAATTTCGTTAAGAAATGTCGTCCATGGTGCTCTGGACAAAAAACAAATAAAATCGGTGCTCCAAAGAAACAAATAGGCAATTTGTAGCACTGTTTTCTTCCCCTTTTGGTCCAGAGCACCACAGATGTCATTTGTTCACGAAATTGTGCACACAACTATAGAACACTAAAGTGCCAAAGTATCAGATTTTTTTGCTTTTTATCACCATGGATGTCATTTGTTCACGAAATTGTGCACACACCTATAGAACATTAAAGTGCCAAAAAATATCTGAATTTTCTGCTTTTCTCTTCAAATTTATTGTTCATGCGGAGTAGAAACGCCGTCCTCATCACTCATCTCTGTATTGAGCTGATTAGCTTAGGCTAAAAAATTCTTCAGCAGTTGCTTCTAGTTGTTAAATCAGGTGAATGAATTGCTCCTTGAATAATGCATACATTTATGAATCATGATGTTATGTAGTTTAATGTTTGCTTAGGAGGTTTGGTTACATAGTACTGTTTTTTTTCTCGTGTCTTATGTTAGTCAACAACTAACATTGCTGCTATTATGTTACCAGAAAACTGCATGGCTTGCTATGTTCTACATGTGTATACCCACTGGGATAGCACTTGGTTATGTTTATGGTGGGTTGGTAAGTGTTATATATGCTACACTTTTCTTCTTTCTTGCTTCTTGGTTTTGCCTCAAGTTATATGGGTTGAGAAACAGGTGCATTACCAGTGTAACTTGACCTTGTATTGTTCAAAATGTTGCATCTCATCAGGTTGGAGGTCATCTGCACTGGCGTGCTGCTTTCTGGGGAGAGTCAATTTTGATGCTTCCGTTTGTCATTCTGGGCTTTGTGATAAAGCCACTAGAGCTCAAAGGTGTGGCTTTGTTTTACTCCCTCCGTCCCATAATATAAGTTTTTATTACAACCATTATACTCATATAATGGTTGTAATAACATCTTATATCATGGGATGGATGGAGGGAGTGAGTATGTATTATTTTGCTTATCAGTGTAGACAACACTACTAATTTCTATTTCGGTATTCTGGCACCCTGACTTTCTTCCATTTATTTTCTCTTTCTTTTGGGATGGTGATTTGTTTACCAGGATTTACTCACAACAAAAAGACAAAAGAGTATGGTCCAATGCTCAGTCCGGAGCTTCAAGATGAGACAAGTATGTCCCTTTGCTCTTTACTTAGTTTGACGTTGTTACACCATCTTTGCCTTTAAAGAGTGCTTGAATATTCCCTTGAAAGGTTAAATTCATAATTTGCTCCATTCAGTTATTAGAAGAACTCACTGTTTCTCTACACTGATTTGCTTACAGTACAGGAGTGAAAAGCACTTAAGAAAACACCTTCCAAATTAAATTCCTTTTCGTGACTCTCTGCATGTTATGCTAAAATTTTGGGTTATGGGGCTACTACTTTTGTTATGAGTTGAACCGTGATAATATGCTTGATATTCTGTGATCCTAAGGATCTTAAGCATTTTCAATAGGAAAACAACTAAGGGCAAAACTGATGATTTGCTTAGCCTTCTGAATTATTTTGACCTCCCCTTGTATTCGAAGTGCACAAAAGCAGCAGACTTTATTTTAGGGAAGAAAATAGCATAACTAACTTGCAATCATGTATCCTAGATGACCTTGTTCATTTGCTTTAGGGCTTATTCATCAAAGGCTACTTTCATTGACATTTCTGGATACAGCATCATACTGAATTGAATTTGCCTCCTCCTGGCTGCTGGGGTGTGTAACTTCACAGAAGCTCAAGCGCCAGTAAACACCACCTTGTTCAATTGCTCATTTCCCTTCCAACTATTCCAGGTAATAATGGAATAAAGCAGGGTGTTCCTGCTATAGTTGAGGGCCTTGCAGAAAAGCTTCCAGAAAAGTTTTCCCTGTAAGCACCTCCTTTGTGTTTTTTCTAGTTCGATCAGTGCCTTGATTTTATATCTTCATACAGTGCTGTTTCTCTCCTTTTCTTACCTTACCGGAATATACAGCACCTTTTCCTTGTTGATGATCTAGGTAAAAGTGAATGATGTTGTAGTTACTTAACTGATGTGCTAACCTATTCAAATAGATTAAGTTTAGTAGCTTACTTGCATTAACCTAGTACAAAATCGTTTGAATATTCACATTTTCATCATGCAGCTCCAGTTTCGGGAAGAAAGTTATGATTGAAATCCATCATTTTGGGAAAGATATGAAAGAATTGCTACAAGAGCGAGTCTATGTTGTAAATGTTGCAGGTCAGATCTTCTTTCACATGTTATGCAATTATTTGAACTCTATTATGCTAGATGCTTATTTTTTATACTGAACATGAGGTTTTTAAATGCTAAACTCAGCTGTGTTCAGTGCTATACTTCATCCTTGATGTTAGACAAGTAGATCTTCCATATATAGTCTGCATTTAAATATAGTTGAAACTAGGACTGGGCATTCGGTTAAACCGAACCGATCGGTTCGGTTCTCCAGTCAAAAAGGAAATTCGGTTTCCACTAAATGACAACCGATCGGTCTTCTGAAAATCTGGGAACCGAGGATTCAGTGGACCGACGTTTCTTTTCGGTTCTCTGTTTCTGACCGAACACCAAATGAAGGAACAGAGGCACCGGTTGTCAATGGAAAGAAGCAACCAAAAAATCTTAAAAAATAGGCGTATGACAGACGAATGGAAGAGGAGATGCGCTGTGCGGCTGGCTGGTGGCTGCTAGATCTTGCGGCGCCTCAACCTGCACGGTCGGTGGATAAGATGCGCTGTCTGCAGTCTGGTGAATTTGCCAAGGCCTAAATGGACGCATGTGACTAGTCGCTAGTGGGCTACAGCCTAGTGCATGGAGTTGGCCTGTACTAGTTTATTCGGTGTCATCGGTCCTTTCGGTTAACAAAGGGTTAAAACCGAACTGACCGAGCTAATTTCGGTTGTCTAGCGTAGCTGGCCGAATTTGTACTGATTTTTCCGGTTTCGGTCTATTCGGCTTTGGCACCAGTTTTTTCGGTTCGGTATTACGGTCTTCGGTTAAAATGCCCACCCCTAGTTGAAACAACATGTACTCTGATCCACTGTTGTTTTCTCGCTCAAGTTAAGCACAATTGGTTCAACTTTTGTGGCAGATTTTCCATATAAAATGTTACTGTTAATCCATAGGTTAAAAAGGCCTGTCATATTAGTCACATCCTAACCGATTTGCTGCCAAAATTCGTTGTCATTTGTGTCCCGATTCCTAATTCTGTAAATAGCCAAGCCAGCAACTACCTTTGGGAAGTAAAAACATTTTCTAAACAAATCTTGGCTCTGGCTATAGATTCTTCATTCAGCATTCAAAAATTTGGGCAATAAGGTTCTCTCGTGGTACATTGCTTCAAATGGATCTTTATAATTAGTAACACATGTCTTTCACGTCCAAATTCGAAGTTTGATTGATACTTCTGAAATACATTTCATTTGCAACTCTTTTGTGCGAAGTATACTCTCCTGTTTGTAACTGCGGTAAATTTAATTGGGCAATTCCAGGTTACATCTTCTACAACTTTGTCATTGGTGCCTATTCCTATTGGGGCCCCAAGGCTGGTCAGGATATCTACCACATGGTAATTCCTTGTAGCCTGTTTTTCCGATGCATAGGGCCATATTTGTTGATTTTTATTTGAGCATTGATTTTTTTTAGTGACCTGTATGAAAGTCCTGGTCTTCTGCTTTAGTATAGCCTAGACCTACCACAATATTTATATTATCACACTTAAATACATTGCCATTTCACTGGATAACCTTTCATGCTGAACTTGTCATACCAGGCCAGTGCAGATCTAATGTTTGGCAGAATAACAATAGTGTGTGGAATATTTGGAACCCTTGCAGGGGGTTTCATCCTTGACAAGATAGACTCTACAATTTCCAATGCTTTCAAGGTAAGAAAAAAATTACAATCTTATATTGCATTTGTTTGTCTTCTAACTGGAGTATTTTTAAGAAAAAGAACCCAGCTTTTTTGTCCAATTTTAAGGTATGTTCTCAAATAGCTTGGGTGTGTGGTTATTCTATTAGCAAGAATATATTTACCATCATCTTAAGTTGATGATTTTACGTTTGTTTTTAATAACTGATTCTAGGCTACTGACCTCCAGATGATTTATTTTTTTGCTAACAACATGCAATCACTAGTTAATGTGTTGTTCTTTTTGGGCATGTGCCTAGGATTAGTTCTTATCATTGCCTGTTGCCTTATTTGTTCTTTAGCAGAATGACACTAGACCATTAAGTAGGTGTGTGAACATGGGTGTGTTATATTTATGTCTACTGAGTGTTGAACATGATGTTGAACATGGGTGTGTTATATTTATGTCTACTGAGTAGTACTCCCTCTGTATACTTTTAAAAGACGTTTTAGATCGCTACTTCCGGAGCACATGCCAGTCAGGAGGCTGGAGCAATGAAGCTAAAGGAAACTGTATATGCTGGTTACTACTGTATTAATTCTGTAATTCTTACTTCAATCGACATGTTTCTTTTCTTGTAGCTTCTTTCTGGCGCAACTTTCCTAGGGGCGATATTTTGTTTCGGTGCCTTTTGTTTCAAGAGCCTTTATGGATTCATACCCTTTTTTTCAGTGGGGGAGCTCTTGGTTTTTGCAACTCAGGTAAATACTTACTTTGCTTAACTATTTTCACAACACTTTACATTCTGACTCCTAGTACGTGGCTGAGCTATGAAACTATTGTTGCTAATTTAGGAACACAAAGAAACGTAAAGTCTTATTTTATTATGTTGATTATCTTGGTTCTCTCTTTTGAAAATCTTTACATTGGAAGTTAGTCTAGTTGCTGTACGGGTATTGGATGTAAAACGGACAATGTTTTTAAACAACTTGCTTCTATTTGTATGTACTTGTCATGCTGCTAAGCATTTCAATATGTTGTAAATGCCCTATGCCTAGTTAAATTCTTCACATATACTTATCCTTTGAACCTACAGGCTCCAGTAAACTACATATGCCTTCATTCTGTGAAACCAAGTTTGCGGCCATTATCAATGGCTATGTCTACTGTTTCAATCCATATATTGGGTGATGTGCCTTCTTCACCCATTGTTGGGTTTATTCAGGTACTTGTTCTTGTGCTTGTTTTCAATGAATCATAGGCAAAGAATTACTTGCTCAGCAACTTAATTGCCCATGTTCTCTGTATGTAATCAGGTTCATTATTTTCATGTACGGAGTAAATGAGATTACCCTAATATGCAAATATTTTGTTATGTTGATGTCTCAATGCTTGTCATAATGGATTGCTTTGTATATGTAAATACTCCTCTGTATTAAAATATAAGACATTTTTTGGTCTAGATTTAGACAAAAAAAGGCCTTATATTTTGATACGGAGGGAGTATATTTAGATCCCAATATTTATGTGTCCTCTTATCACTCTATTAGTGCCCTAGCAGATGTTGATGCATTATGGCTATAGCATTTTAGTTGCATCCAACACCACTTGGATGGTGATGCTTTTCAGTATTGTTGCATCGTGAGTCCTATATTGTGCTTTTACTGTTGGAACTTTGATGCAGGACAAAATCCATAACTGGAGAACAACGGCGCTTTTGTTGACATCCGTCCTCGTTGGTGCATTTGGATTTTGGTTTTGGGGTATGTAACTTCATATAATGTCTGGGCAGTATCTCATGTTTTCACTTACTGATTAAAAGGATTGTACTGTTTGACTCTTTTATGTTTAGAAGTCATATGCAAGCATGATTTGAAACCAAACCTAATCACTACCATGCCCTAGTGTGTAGATTGAATATGCTTATCCTAAAATAAATTTAAACTTGCCCTGCAGTAATGCATGTATTTGTGATACTTGGCTGAAGCTGGGACATATTTACTCTCTGCAGGCATATTTTTGCATAGTGTTGATCGTTTCAATGAGCAGAGCGAGCATGGTGTTCCTGCCACTGAGAGATCAAACCTCAGGCCATTGCTTGATGATGGAAACGATGAAGCGCGCACTTCTCAATGATCAGTGAGGTCATCAAGCAAGATGCCTTTTTCTTTCTTAGCTGGATTATTTCGGCCGTGCCAGCAAGCATGTGAAATGTAAATTTGCATGTCTGTTGGCTGTACCTGTACATAAATCATTTGTTCTCTTGGTCGTCTTGGCTTTTGTGTACAGACTGCAGATACTGCAAACAGTATGTATCAATGGTGTAACTTGGTTGATTAGAAAGGGTGGGTAATGTTTGCACATGCCAACAAAGTTTCTTCCGAATTAGTCGGATCTGAAGCTAGAATTGCTTGTCCGGTCTCTACTTCTCTAGCGTGGTTGCCAAAATAGATCACATTGATGGATCTCCCATCTATTGGCTGAGCTACAGTAGTTTTTCTTTCCATATGCGAGGTTATTGGAAGTACTAGTAATAAACATGATAAATTGCTTCAGCTACAAAGAAGGTACACTGAATGCACATGGGATTGAGCGCCCAGGGTTTATGGTCCCAATCATTCTCCATGCTGCTCGTACATCTGGTAGGTCATCGGAATAAAAGGAACGGGCGCCCAACTGCCGACTGGAATGGCGATGTACGCTGCACAAGGAAGAGGAAAGAGGGTTGTAGCGCGATCATGACCCGGAACAACCAATGTGGTCCAGGCTGGGCGCAACAGCAACATGTCGCGTCTGGCGAGCCGTCAATCCCCCCGATGATCCGGTTGCGCAGCCGCGGCTCCACCACACATGTAGGCGAGCAGCGCCCCGCAATCCAACTACTACATGGATCGTTGCTGGCCGCCGCTACCACTCTCAGCGCTTCATGGATAATCGCCGTCCGTCTGCGTCGCACCATCTGCCACACCCGTAACCTGGCCTTTTGTTTGAAAATGACTCGCAGAAATCTGTTTATCAGTCTTGCTGAATATCGGCTGAAAATGACCTGCTGTGTATGTAGCTGGGTCTCCATCAGACCATCGCCATTTCCAGGGTAATAGCATCCATGCAAGTCCTTTTTTTTTCCTTTCTTTGCATACGGACGGTTTGCATGAGCTAGGCATGGCAAATGACATTTCAGAGGGCCTACCCGAAGCCAATGTAATGCAAAGCGAATGCGGCACGACAAAAAAAAATTGTAAACCTCGAAAGTTCTTCTATGCAGATCAATGTTACAGGCTTGAGCAAGGTGAGGTGAGATAATAGAGCCGTCCGTGGAGGTGAGAGCTACCGGACGAAGACCCCATGTGGCCTGCCCCCCAATGCCTACAGTGCTACACAGCGCTCCTGCTGCAGTGCTCCATGCCTGTCCCTGCAAGGCTGCAGTGCTCCTGTCCTCTGCACTGCACTGCACTTCAGACTTCTTGAGCCAAGTGCCCAAGTGCGCTACATTCAGGTTTTCAGGGTCAGACTTCAGATACCTCCATCTGTTTACGTACTTCCCAATAATTGCTTGCGGAGCTCACCAAAAGCTGAAACCTCCGTCGCCGATCTCATAAAGCGGAGGTCCGCAGTCGCCGCCGCCGTCGCCGTCGCCGATCTGAAGGCAGCATGCACGTCAATAATTGCTTCCCAATAATTGCTTGCGGAGCTCACCAAAAGAAGGCCCTCCACGCCGCCGTCGCCGATCTGAAGGCAGCATGCACGCCACCGCCGCCAAGCCGGCCGCCGCCGCCCGCAGTCGCCGCCGCTGCCAAGCCGTCGCCCTCCAAGGACGGGCCGACCTCCCACCGCCTGCAGCCATCCGCCGCGCCGCAGATCCCAAATCGGTCGCGCCACCACACGCCTTGGGATTCGCCCCACCCCGGAGACGCGCGAGAGAGGAGATCCCCCGCCACCGCCGTCGGCCCCCGGGCTTAGCCCGGCGGCGTCCTCCTCCGGCGGCAGAGCGAGAGGAGGGAGTTTGCGGCGGCGGCGGCTAGGTTTCTGGCTCCGCCCGAGTCGCCTCAGGGGGAGGAAGACGCGGTGCAAAAGGGCTCCCCGTGCATTTTCGACATAGTCGGTGTATTTTCCTCACGCGGAGTCGAACATGTAAAGCAGCTTCATATGTGCATTTTTTTCTGACATGCACACTCAGAAATGTGTATGATTCATATGTGCATTTTTTTCTGACATGCACACTCAGAAATGTGTATGACTTTGTGGCACATACTTGTGACGTATCAGAGCCAGAGGGCATAAAAAGAATATACAAAGAAAATGCACATGAAACTCCAACCCTTTATAAATTTGCACCCCACAGGGTCAGGGACCAAGCGGACAAGGCCCTATCCATCCATCCATCCCCATCAGATCACCTCCCCACACATCTGTGCGCCACCCGAACGAAAGCTAAGCCACCAGCAGCCATGGCATCTCGCGACGCCGCCACCTTCCAGCTCTACCGTCCCATGGCAATGCCGACGGCGACGCCCATGTCCCAGACGATGGCAATGCCCGGCTTCTCGTCGGCCGAGGCCGCGGACGACGCCGTGGTGGCGGTGCCGGGGCCGAGAAAGGCCGGGGCGGCCAAGGGCGCCAAGGACCGGCACAGCAAGGTGAACGGGCGCGGGCGGCGCGTGCGCATGCCGATCGTGTGCGCGGCGCGCGTGTTCCAGCTCACCCGCGAGCTGGGGCTCAAGTCGGACGGGCAGACCGTGGAGTGGCTGCTCCGGCAGGCCGAGCCGTCCATCCTGGCAGCGACCGGCTCCGGCACCACCCCGGCCGTCTTCTCCTGCTCCTCGGCGCCCTCCACTGCCGCCGTCTCCCTCCTCGGGAAGCGGCCGCGCGAGGACCACGAGCACGAGGCGGCGCCGTCGTTCTGGGAGGCGCTGCAGGCCCGGCCTGTACCCTGGGGCCTCTCCCCGTCGCTGGAGGCGCAGGCGTACGCGTCGTCGGTGGCGCAGGGGCACCACCACCACCTGAACCTGCTCTCCGCGCTCTCCGGCGCCTCCAGGCGGCCAGAGGAGGAGTCCCGGTGACCGCCGAGCCGCGCGCGCTCTCTACGTGATCGCATGCGCTGACCTGCCCGTGCCCTGCTGCCTAATTCTTGGAGCCAAGCTAGCCAGGTGTTCCTGCTTGCTTGCCTGCTGCTGTGTGGTGTGGCTTGCCCTACGTACTTTATCATTTTCTTTTGCTTCCTTTCTCCTTTGCGTGCACCGTGTGTTTTCTTTTGCGTGGTTTTTGGTCTGGGAAGAAAGAATGGAGAATCTGGGCAGCATCAGAGATTCCAAGGTAGCAACTGTAGATACAAGCCTGCTAGAGATCTTACCACCCCATCTCGTCGGATTTGTGATTGTGCTTGTCACTAGTTGTTACTACAGTGTATTACGCCACTGCCACGGCTCTGCCATTCCCTGCTGTCTGTGACGAGTCGATTGATCTATCTAACACAGTGCCACTCTTGTACCACTCGATTGTTGTTTTGCGTCAATGGAAGTCCCTCTATCTGTAGGAATCGTTTTGCCGATGCAAAGGCTCTGGTGTGATTGACATCTGCGGTAACTGTCGAACAATGATGGAACGAGATGACCCATTTGGCGCACTGCCATCACATTACGTACGTACATGGCAGGGCTGCGCTTTGCTGCGGAAGAATGATTTAGCTGATGTTTAGTAGATTTACTTTAATCGTGGGTTCGCTTTTATCCCTGCAATACTGCTGCTGGGGCAAAAGCTGCCGCTCTGCTAACGGCCTCTGCCACTTTGCCCTGATGAAAGGCTCCGGCTGTTTTCTCCGGCCATTATTGGTGCCAAGCTGTAGGCCATTTGGCTGGCTGGGCAGGAAAGAGAGCTGCCCTGCCCTACCCTACCTCACCTGACGGAATGCAGATCTCTGCACTCTGTCTACACCCCCAACGGTTTACGTTGCCATGCTCGCAGATATTAAGTGCTCCACGTAAATTTCAATATATATATATATATATATATATATATATATATATATATATATATATATAATAATAATATTGCTCCACGTTAGAGAATACAGTCAAGTGTATCCAGCATTGCGACGCGGAGCATATTTTTGCTGCGACTCGAGAGGCATGCTATGCTCTGTGGGACTGTGATGACTGTGACCGCCGGTTGCACCAACCTGCCCGTCCTTGGCGTCCGGGCTGGTTGGTGGCGGCCAGCTGCATGCTCTGATAGTCTGATCTGAGGTCTCTGGACTGGATGGATATGCCAGTGGCCGCCAGTGACTTACCGGTGTATTTATTTTTGGACGACTGGCGCTGGTGACTTGGTGTTGGTACGTACATTCCTTGCAAAACGACATGCCATTGCCAGCTTCTCGCTCGGTCTGGGGGAAGATCCGCAACATCTGTTGCTTTCGTGCACTGGTTTCGTTTTTCTTTATTGAGCACAGTTTTGTGTGCCGGCTGCGGGACTTGCCGATGGGAGGTGAAATTAACGAAGAGCGCACTGCCGTCCTACGCATCCACTTGCCGCTCTTAAGTATATTAAAGTTTTACAGGCAGAGATTTCAACAGGCGGGGATAGCTCAGTTGGGAGAGCGTCAGACTGAAGATCTGAAGGTCGCGTGTTCGATCCACGCTCACCGCATACCTCCTCTTTTTCCATTTTTTTAGTGAAGCCTTTAATTTTTTGTTTGTTTTGGAGACAAATGAAGCCTCGACGCACACTGCAAGAGCAAATGACAACCATATGATAGTTTTTTTACAAGCGACTAGAATAATACAAAGGGCCCAAGTGCAAGCAAGCACTAATGATCCACAAAACTGTACACATGTAACAACTCAGCATTCGTGCTAGTTTATACTATTTGCATGCAATTTACTTCTCCTTTCGTAGAGAAATATAAAATTGTTTAGATCACTATCAAGGGAGTGTATCTGAATAGCCCCCACTGCTAAAGATTATTTGTATTTTCCTTGAGCCGCATCAAAATTTAATCTAGCCACTGCGTGTACTATGTCAGTTTATAATAGTCATCCTTTTTTCCGAGAAAGTTTATAATAGGCATCCAATCTATACATTTGACGCCTAAAGCATGTTTTAATCCGCAAAGAAAACTGATGCATGCATACAACTTACACTCCAGTAATCAGTCCAATGCTCCCCCTCCACCAAAAGAAAACTGACGCATGTGTGCAAAATTTGTTTTGTTTTGCTCCAATTTTGAACTTATACAAAAAGACATACATTTAAGAAAAATGATAAACACATTATCTTGCTTTTTTTTTTGCGGGGAAACACATTATCTTGCTTCATGCTATAAGGGCAACCATAAAAGCACTAGATAGGTTGGTTAATTCAACACAAGTTTTATTTAATACTCCCTCCAGTCCTTTTTAGTTTTCATATAAGACTTGTCTAAAGTCAGACCTCATAAAGTTTGACCAATTTTATAGAAAAATAATACTAACATTCACAATGTGAAAATATACAACCTCTTTCAACCCATTCCGTCCCTTCCGCAAGCGACAGGAGGGAAAACCTAGCTGTCGGCGGGGTCTCCCCTTCTTCGTCGTCCTCCCTCGCCGCCGCTAGAGGGCGCGACCGGGCGAACCCCGGCCACCGGCGGCGGCGGCGGGGATCTATCGTCCTCTCGCGTGATGGACACGGTGCAGGACGAGACTGTTGGGCCGGAGTGTGGTGCTGCCTTGCCTGGCGTGGTTGTGGAGGCTGCTCCTCATGGCAGCAGCAACATGTGGCCTTATGACGATGCGACTTGTTGTGTATGACGAGAAGGACATACCATGCACCTACTCGACATCGTCAGATGTCTTAAGGAGATCTGTAACATCTACGACTTCACCGAAGTTGGAGACAAGATAATCGGCGTCATCCACGTAGGACCTGCAGGCTCCGTCCTCTTCATGCATACCATTGCTAATATGACTACCGACCAGTAGGTGTCTTCAGAGAGTTCAACATGCATGCATGTCTATTTACATCAATTTATGATTGCACTTGTGTTGAGTACTACCTCTGTTCCATAATGCGTTGAGTACTCGCCCCGTCTCTTCTCCCGTGTCGCTCCCCCCGTGGGCGATCCAGGAGGGCACCACTGCCGCCTAGGGTCTCCCTCCCCCGTTGCCCCTTCCCCTCGCCGCCGCCGACGGGCGCCCTCATGGTGTTGGCGGCGGCGGGGCTGTTTGTCTCCTGTTTTGCAGGGTGGGGTGTGGGGCTCCATCTCCTTGACAGCGCCGCAAGGCAATACGTTGTTCCCATGTCCGGTGCTTTCTCCCGACGCCCTACTAGCTCGACGGCACGACATCCATCTTGCGGTGGCTCTGTGTTGGCGTCTTGCGGTGGCTCTGTGTTGGCGTTCCTGGCATGGGCGCTACCTCCTGGCGGCCGATCTAGGAGCGCCCAGATTGGATCGGGGATGGAGGCTAAGGACTTAGGAGCGGTCGACGGCCTTGCAGGATGGTTGTGGTGTTGCATTTGGTGGCCATGCTCCGCCGGTGAGGTGTGGCTAGGTGACTTGTGCATCTGACCAGGGTGTGGAGGCGCAAGGTGCTATGCTGGTGGCTGGAGCACCAACGCTGTTGAGGTGCTAGGGATGGTCGAGATCTGATACACAACATGCTGGATGGTGGTTCATTGAGCTGATCCGGGTGAAAGCTCTGCACTCGGCTAGATGCCAAGGCCGGCGCTTGACGGTGTCGTCCCCTTATTGAAGGCATCGCCATGGAGAAGTTCAAGACTTCTATCTGCTATCTTCGGGGAAAACACTAGGTCAGGCGATCAGATGATGACGACACTCTTGTGTCATTTCCCCCTTGGGGGCGTCATTCGTGGAGGTGTGCACGGACTCGAGGGACCAGTGGACGGTGATACGTCTCCAATGTATCTATAATTTATGAAGTATTCATGTTGTTATACTATCATTCTTGGTCGTTTTACAATCATTTTATAGCAACTTTACATCATTTTTTGGGACTAACCTATTGACATAGTGCCCAGTGCCAGTTGTTGTTTTTTGCTTGTTTCTTACATCGCAGAAAATCAATACCAAACAGAGTTCAAACACAGTGAAACTTTTTGGAGAACTTTTATGGACCATAAGGAACAACATGTGCCAAAGAAGTACCAGAGGGGTGCCCCAATGCGGGCACAACCCACCTGGGCGCGCTTGGGGGCCCAGGCGCGCTCTGGTGGGCTGTGCCCACCTCGGTGGCCTCCCGCACCGCCTCTTCGCCTATAAATTCCCAAATATTCCAAAAACCCCAAGGGAGTCGATAGATCGGAAGTTCCACCGCCGCAAGCATCTGTATCCACTAGAACCAATCTGGACCATGTTCCGGCACCCTTCCGGAGGGGGAAATCATCATTGGAGGCCATCTTCATCATCTCGGCGGCCACCATGATGAGGAGGGAGTAGTCCACCCTCGGGGCTGATGGTTTGTACCAGTAGCTATGTGTTTAATCTCTCTCTCTCTCTCTCTCTCTCTCTCTCTCTCTCTCTCTCTCTCTCTCTCTTCGTGTTCTTGAGATGGCATGATCTTGATGTATCGCGGACTTTGTTAATATAGTTGGATCATATAGTGTTTCCCCCTCTCTATCTTGTTATGAATTGAGTTTTCCCTTTGATATTTCATTCTTATCGAATTGAATACTTTTATGGATTCACGTGATGTATGTCTTGCATATTAATACCCGTGGTGACAATGGGGTATCATATTGATTCACTTGATATGTGTTTTGGCACTCAACTCGCGGATTCTTGAGGTGACATTGGGGTAATCTATGCATAGGGGTTGATGCATGTTCTCGTCTTTGTTTCTCCGGTAGAAATCTTGGGGCACTCTTTGAGGTTCTTTGTGTTGGATCAAGTATTATGAATCTGAATTTGTTTTGGTGTTATTTTAGTACGAACTCCTGGATAGATCGATCGAAAAGAATAGCTATAAACAATTTCTTCTTATGTTCTCCGCTAGATAGGAACTTTGGAGTGATTCTTCATCGCACGTTGAGGGATGGTTATGTGATCCAATTATATTAGCATTGTTGAGAGTTTACACTAGCGAAAGTATGGACCCTAGGCCTTGTTTTCAAGCATTGCAATACTGTTTGTGCTCCGTTTTATCACTTGCTACCTTGCTGTTTTTATTTATTCAGATTATAAAAATACATTTCTACCATCCATATTACACTTTTATCACCATCTCTTCACCGAACTAGTGCACATATACAATTTTCCATTGTATTGGGTGTGTTGGGGACACACGATACTCTTTGTTATTCAGTTGCAGGGGTTGTTTGAGAGAGACCATCTTCATCCTATGCCTCCCACAGATTGATAAACCTTAGGTCATCCACTTGAAGGAAATTTGCTACTGTCCTACAAAACTCTGCGCTTGGAGGTCCAACACGAGTCTACAAGAACAAGTAGTGTAGTAGACATCAAGCTCTTTTCTGGCGCTGTTGCCGTGGATGTGAGTGCTTGAAGGTATACATTTAGATCTTGCAATTGAATCTTTTAGTTTCTTGTTTACCACTAGTTTGGTTTATAAAAGAAAACTAAAAAATGGAATTGAGTTGCATCATATTCTTCTTCTTCTTTATAGTGTTAATGTCTTTCGTGAAAATGATGGAAAGGAAAATTGTGCTCAATTGTTAGAAGAAGAATGCTATGAAATGTTTGGCATAGAATCCATGAATGATGAGCATGACTGCAATGTTGTTAGTATGAATTCCATGAATATCCATGATGTTAATGATATGCAAAGCCATAAGCTTGGGGATGCTATGTCTAATGAAGATGACATTTTTTTGTCCCCCAAGTTTTGATGTGCAAATTTGCTATAATGATTGCATGCCTCCTATTTATGATGATTATATTTATGGAAGTGAGTTTGGAATAGTGTCAACTCTAGGTAATGATCCCATTATTTTGGAGGGTGTTGAATCTTATTATAATGATAAAAGTGGATTTGGAGAGGTCATGACTTTATTTAGTAATGATTCCACTATTTCGGAAGAGGTTTCAATTGACTACGATGAGAAAAAAGTTGCAACTTATGATGATTATTGTGATGATACCTATGTTATAAAAAGTAGTGATAATTATTGTCATAATTTACATTATCCTTTTATTGAACATTACTCTTTTAATGTGGAATTTTTTTATAGTATTCGAGTTTTATATGGTACTCCCACTTTTATGAATGAGAATAATTTTGCTTATATGGAGAGTAATAAACTTTCTATGCTTGTGGATCATTAAAATAATACTTTATGTGATAGTTATATTGATGAATCCATTCATGATGCTACTGAAAACTATTATGAGAAAGGAACTTGTGATTCATGATGCTCTTTTATGTTTCAATTCTTTACTTTTATGTGAGCATCATTGAAATCATCAAGCCTAGCTAAAAAGGCATAAAAGAAAAGCGCTTTTTGGGAGACAACCCAACATTTACCCCTGCTCTTTTTGTGAGTTCGCATGATTAGGCTACTTATAACCCACAAGTATTGAGGATCGCAACAGTTTTCGAGGGTAGAGTATTCAACCCAAATTTATAGATTCGACACAAGGGGAGCCAAAGAATATTTGCAAGTATTAGCAACTGAGTTGTCAATTCAGCCACACCTGGAGACTAATTATCTGCAGCAAAGTGATCAGTAGCACAATAGTATGATAGTTTTGATAGTAGTGGTAGTAGCAATAGTAAAGGTAACAGTGATAGCAATGATTTTGTAGTAGTTGTAACAGTAACAGCATTAGTAGTAACTTAGCTAGATCAATATGTAGGAAATTCGTAGGCATTGGATTGACAATTTGTTGGATGATATTCATCATATAACAGTCATAACCTAGGTGTAACGCCCGGATAATTAAGCTACAGTGAAACTCTGCTAATGATGCCACGTCACCTTCGTTACTGTTGCTAATATTTCATTAGTTCAAAACTGGTCCAAAAATCAAATTCAAAATATGACAAAAACAAAAGTTTTCAAACATCAAAACAAAAATGTTCAGGCAGTGCCAAATATTGCATAGGTAATTATGGTGAAGTAAACACATTTTTAGAAAATGCCTAAATACTTTAAAATGAAATAAAACAGAAAAGAAAAACTGAAAATAAAGCAAAAGGAAACGGACCCCCCCTCTCTTGGACCAAACGACCCAGCTAACCCAGCCGACCGGCCCAGCCGGCCCGGCCCGCCTCCCCCTGCCGCTTCCCTTCCCTGTTCCCCCGACCCGGGTTGGAACAGGGGCGCGTCCCCGCCGCACCCTCTCGTCGGCGACGAGGAGAGGATAAGGCCGCCACGCCCCGTCTCCTCGATCTCGCCTCCCACTAGTCCCCACTCTCGCCTCGATTCCTGCGCCTCTCCCACTCCCCTCCAGATCCACCTCGCCCTCTCCTTCCCCTCCGCATCCGAGTGCCACCACCGCCATGGCTCCGGCCTATCCACGGCCACCGTGCCCACCTCGTCGCCCCACGGTGTCTCCAAGGGCCGCCGTCGTCCGCTGCTTCGACTGGTGCAACCCGTTGGAGACCGGAGCCACCGCAACACCCCTGACGCCGCCGTCTTCCTCCTCTGCTCCGACAAGCTCCGCCCCCGTTCTTCACTTACTCCGGCTGCGCCCCTGCAGCTACTAAACCCCCAAGGGCCATCGTGTGCGCCGCTCGGTGAGCCCCCTGCACTCTCCTCTCTTTCTCTCTCGTGCGGCCTAGATAGTTGTCGCCGTAGCACCCGAACGCTCCGCCGCGGATCTTGTCGCCGGCGAGATTCCGATGACCAAATGGTCACGGGCGTGATTCCGTCGAACTCGCTGTGTCGAGTAGGGCCCGGCTAGCCCTCCCATTTGCCCATTAACGCGCGGCACCGCCCTTCCCTCTCGTGGCCGAGCGCCGGCGTCCGCCGCGCCACTCGTTGTCGTCGCTACACAGCCTCTCCGGCCACCGTGTCACTACCGTTCGACGTGGCTTCGTCTCTGCGTTCGAACGCGCCTAGCCCCACGATGAACCATGCCCCGCAGCCTCGCCATCAAACTCACCCGAGCCCCGGCGTCCGCCCCGCTCATCGCCGGCGACGCTGCGGCCCTCCTCTGACCAAGCTACCATTCAGAACAAATATCCTCTTCCTCGGATGAATGATCTATATGATCAATTGGCTGGTTCGTCAGTGTTCTCTAAACTCGACTTGAGGTTGGGTTACCACCAGATCCGTGTGTGAACAAGATACCCCGAAGACCGCAGTTGTGACTCGCTATGGTTCATACAAGTACACCATCATGTCTTTTGGATTAAGCAATGCTCCAGCCACCTTGTCTCGTCTGATGAACTATATCTTTATGGAATACCTCGACAAGTTTGTCGTGGTTTATCTGGATGATATCCTTGTATATTCCAAGAATGAAGAAGAACATGCTGAACATCTTCGTCTTGTTCTGGAAAAGCTTAGAGAGCATCAACTCTATGCCAAGTTCTCCAAGTGTGAATTCTGGCTCCTCGAAGTAACCTATCTTGGGCATGTCATCTCTAAGGATGGTATTGCCGTCAACCCTGAACGAGTTCAGGCTATTCTCGATTGGACTCCTCCGAAGAATGTCAAGCAAGTAAGAAGTTTTCTCGGACTCGCCAGCTATTGTCGTTGATTCGTCGAGAACTTCTCCAAGATCGCTAGACCTCTGACTAACCTGCTTCATAAGGGCGTCAAGTTTCAGTGGACAGAAAAGTGTCAGGAAAGTTTCCAGGCGCTCAAAGACAAGTTGACTTCTGCCCCAGTGCTTGCTCCTCCAGATACTAAGAAGGACTTCGCCATTTATTGTGATGCTTCACGACAAGGCTTAGGCGCTGTCCTAATGCAAGAGCGCAAAGTGATTGCTTATGCCTCTCGTCAATTGCGCCCTCACGAAGAGAACTATCTAGTTCACGACCTCGAGCTTGCTGCTGTTATCCATGCACTGAAACAGTGGTGACATTACCTTCTCGGTAATCATCGCGAGATCTTCACCGACCACCAAAGTCTGAAGTATCTGTTAACTCAACCAGATCCGAACCTCCGTCAGCAGAGATGGATGGAGATTGTTGCAGATTTTAACTTGGGTATTTCGTATACCCCAGGCAAGGCTAATGTAATGGCTGATGCCTTGAGCCGCAAGTCATATTCCAACCACCTCCAGGTTCACAAAGTTCAGCCCTTGCTTGTTAAAGAATTCAGGAAGCTGAACCTCCATATTGTTCCTCCTGGTTCTCTCACCCCCCTGCTCCGGAGAGCCACAAATTGAACCTCCATGTTGTTTCCTAGGGTTCTCTCAATACCCTGGTTGCTATACCAGATCTCGTGGAAAGCATCAAGACGCTGCAGAAGTATGACTCTCAAGCCCACAAGATTAAACGCTACCTTGAAGAAGGAAAGCCCTCGTTCTTCACTGTTGATGATACTGGCACTTTGTTCTTTAAAGGTCGCCTAGTGGTCCCTTCAAAAGATAACCTGGATATGACTCAGGAGGTTATGAAAGAAGCTCATGATACACCTTTGTCTATTCATCCCGGTAGCACCAAGATGTACCAAGACATTCGCCAGAGATTCTGGTGGTTTAATATGAATCAAGACATTGCTCGTTATGTTGCTGAGTGTGACGTTTGTCGTCGTATCAAAGTAGAGCATCAACGGCCTGCTGGAACTCTGCAACCTATCTCTATTCCCGAATGGAAATGGGACCATGTTGAAATGGACTTCGTCACCGGGTTTCCCAAATCGCAGAAAGGTAATGATGCTATTCTTGTCATCATTGATCGACTTTCTAAGGTTACACATTTTCTGGCTGTCAAAGAGACTATCACTGCTAGTCAGCTGGCAACCCTCTACATGTCCAGAATTGTCTCATTACACGGTATTCCACTAGTTATCAGTTCAGATCGTGGCAGTTTATTCACTTCAAGATTCTGGGCAAGTTTCCAAGAAGCTATGGGAACTCATCTGTCATTCGGTATCGCTTTTCATCCTCAGTCGCAAGGGCAAGTTGAACGTGTCAACCAAGTTCTCGAAGACATGCTTCGAGCTTGTGTTATTTCCTTCGGCAAGAAATGGGAGGAATCTCTCCCGCATGCTGAGTTCTCTTATAATAATAGCTATCAAGCTAGTCTGAAGATGGCCCCCTTCGAAGTGTTATATGGACGAAAGTGCCTAACCCCTCTGAACTGGTCAGAAACTGGGGAACGTCCACTCTTCGGTCCGGATATTATCCAACATGCCAAAGAACAAGTTCGCATAATTCGCGAGAATCTCAAGACTGCTCAGTCACGTCAGAAGAGTCAGTATGACCGTCATCATAAGGACATGGTTTATCAACCTAGCGAAAAGGCTTATCTTCGAGTCACACCAATGGGTGCTCACCGCTTCGGGATCAAGGGCAAGCTAGCTCCTCGCTATATTGGCCCATTCACTATTCTGGAAAGGCATGGAAAAGTGGCATATCAACTGGAACTTCCGCCGAACCTTTCTCAGGTTCACGATGTGTTCCACGTGTCACAACTCCGCCGCTGCTTCAAGGACCCAATCCGAGCAGTGGATCATGAAGTGCTCGAATTGCAACAGGACCTCTCTTATAAAGAGCATTCGGTCCGCATTCTCGACCAAGCTAAACGCCGCACACGTCAGAAGGCGATCAAGTTCCTCAAAGTCCAGTGGTCGCACCATTCTGAAGATGAAGCCACTTGGGAACGCAAGGATCGCCTGCGTGATGAATACCCCGTGCTGTTTCCTTCTACCTCCTAAATCTCGGGACGAGATTTCTTGTAGTGGAGGAGATTTGTAACACCCGGATAATTAAGCTACAGTGAAACTCTGCTAATGATGCCACATCACCTTCATTACTGTTGCTAATCTTTCATTAGTTCAAAACCGGTCCAAAAATCAAATTCAAAATATGACAAACAACAAAAGTTTTCAAACATCAAAACAAAAATGTTCGGGCAGTGCCAAATATTGCATAGGTAATTATGGTGAAGCAAACACATTTTTAGAAAATGCCTAAATACTTTAAAATGAAATAAAACAGAAAAGAAAATAAATAAAAAGAAAAGTGAAAATAAAGCAAAAGGAAATGGACCCCCCTCTCTTGGACCAGACGACCCAGCTAACCCAGCCGACCGGCCCAGCCGGCCCGGCCCGCCTCCCCCTGCCGCCTCCCTTCCCTGTTCCCCCGACCCGGGTCGGAACAGGGGCGCGTCCCCGCTGCACCCTCTCGTCGGCGATGAGGAAAGGATAAGGCCGCCACGCCCCGCCTCCTCGATCCCACCTCCCACTTGCCCGCACTCTCGCCTCGATTCCTGCGCCTCCCCCACTCCCCTCCAGATCCACCTCGCCCTCTCCTTCCCCTCCGCATCCGAGCGCCACCGCCGCCATGGCTCCGGCCTAGCCACGCCCACCGTGCCCACCTCGTCGCCCCACGGTGTCTCCAAGGGCCGCCGTCGTCCACTGCTTTGACTGGTGCAACCCGTTGGAGACCAGAGCCACCGCAACACCCCCGACGCCGCCGTCTTCCTTCTCTGCTCCGACAAGCTCCGCCGCCGTTCTTCACCGACTCCGGCCGCGCCCCTGCAGCTACTAACCCCCCAAGGGCCACCGTATGCGCCACTCGGTGAGCCCCTGCTCTCCTCTCTCTCTCTCTCTCTCTCTCTCTCGTGCGCCCTAGATAGTTGTCGCCGTAGCACCCGAACGCTCCGCCGCAGATCTCGTCGCCGACGAGATTCCGATGACCAAATGGTCACGGGCGTGATTCCGTTGAACTCGCCGCATCGAGTAGGGCCCGGCTAGCCCTCCCATTTGCCCATTAACGTGCGGCACCGCCGTTCCCTCTCGCGGCCAAGCGCCAACGTCCGCCGCGCCACTTGTCGTCGTCAGTACACAGCCTCTCCGGCCACGGTGTCACTACCGTTCGACGCGGCTTCGTCTCTGTGTTCGAACGTGCCCAGCCCCGCGATGAACCATGCCCCGCAGCCTCACCATCAAACTCACCCGAGCCACGGCGTCCGCCCCGCTCGTTGCTGGTGACGCTGCGGCCCTCCTCCGACCAAGCCACCATTTCCATTCAATGCACCACGGCTTGGGCCTTTGGATGGGCCTAGCCCCGCTCCTCCCCGAGCCTCGTAGCGCGATTCCGGCCAACTCCAGCGAGGGGCCGCCTCTGTTTGGGTCGTCGGAGTCGCTCCGCCGCCGGCCGCCGACGTGGCCTGCCGTTGGGGTCCAGCAGGGTCACTGCCTGGTGGCCCCAGGGCCCGGCTGGCCCAGTTGACCAGGGTCAACGTGCTGACTCGGCTGGTCCCAACAGCTGACCAGTGGCCCCCACTCTATAATCTAATTAATTAGTTAATCTAATTAACCTGGGCTAATTAGTCACTGACTAATGGGGTCCGCACTTAGTTAAACATAGTTTAAAACAAAACCATTTCAGCTCTGGCTCAATGACAGGTGGGTCCCACTGGACCCACAAGTTAGTTTTGACTCCAGTCAACCGCATTGTTGAATGCTGACATCACACATATGTCATGCTGACGTCACCCCATACTATTCTGGATAATGTTGATTTAAATTAATTAAATAAATTCCAGAAAATGATTAAATCTTTTAGAAAATCATATAAAATAATCCATAACTCGGATGAAAATACTTTCTACATGAAAGTTGATCAGAACGACGAGACGAATCCGGATACACAACCCGTTCATCCACCACACCTCCCTAGCATAGCAAACACGCGAGTTTCCCCCTCCGGTTCACCTGTCCGAAAACACGAAACACCGGGGATACTTTCCCGGATGTTTCCCCCTTTCGCCGGTATCACCTACTGCCATGTTAGGGCACACCTAACACCGCTCATTGTCATGTCATGCATCGTCATGCTTATGATTGCATTGTATTTACTGTTTCTTCCCCCTCTTCTCTCCGGTAGACTACGAGACCGATGCTGCTGCTGCCCAGTTCGACTACGGAGTTGACGACCCCTCCTTCTTGCCAGAGCAACCAGGCAAGCCCCCCCTTGATCACCAGATATCGCCTATTCTCCTCTATACTGCTTGCATTAGAGTAGTGTAGCATGTTACTGATTTCCGTTAATCCTATTCTGATGCATAGCCTGACATTGCTGCTACCTCTGTTGATACCTTACCTGCAATCCTAAATACTTAGTATAGGATGCTAGTTTATCATTTGTGGCCCTCATTCTTGTCAGTCTGCCTTGCTATACTATCGGGCCGTGATCACTCGGGAGGTGATCACGGGTATATACTATACAGATGGTGACTAAAGTCGGGTCGGCTCATTGAGTACCCGCGAGTGATTCACGGATTGGGGGCTGAAAGGGCCTTTGTCTCGACGGCCCTTTGTGTGGATCTTTGTGGCGGAGCGACAAGGCAGGTTGAGGCCACCTAGGTGAGAGGTGGGCCTGGCCCTGGTCGGTGTTCGCGGTTGCTTCATGATAACACGCTTAATGAGATCTTGGTATTTGATCTGAGTCTGGCCACTGGCCTATACGCACTAACCGACTACGCGGGAAAGATATGGGCACTCGACGTTGTGGTATCAGCCGAAGCCTTCGTGACGTCAGCGACTGAGCGGCGCGCGCCGGATTGGAACGTAAGCCTGCTCTTGTATTAAGGGGGCTAGTTCTGCTTCCGGCCGCCCACGCAACATGCAGGTGTGCAATGGGCGATGGGCCCAGACCCCTGCACGCATAGGACTTAGACCGGCGTGCTGACCTCTCTGTTGTGACTAGGTGGGGCTGCGACGTGTTGATCTTCCAAGGTCGGCATGACCCAGGAAAGTGTGTCCGGCCAAATGGGATCGAGCGTGTTGGGTTATGTGGTGCACCCCTGCAGGGAAGTTAATCTATTCGAATAGCAGTGTCCCTCGGTAAAAGGACGACCCAGAGTTGTACCTTGACCTTATGACAACTAGAACCGGACACTTAATAAAACACACCCAGACAAGTTCCACAGACAACCCGGTGATCGCTTTTCCACAGGGCGACGAGGGTAGGATCGCCGGGTAGGATTATGCTATGCGATGCTACTTGGAGGATTTCACTCTACTCTCTTCTACATGCTGCAAGACGGAGGCTCCCAGAAGCGTAGTCTTTGATAGGACTAGCTATCCCCCTCTTATTCTGGCATTCTGCAGTTTAGTCCACTCATATTGCCTCCTTACACATATACCCATGCATATGTAGTGTAGCTCCTTGCTTGCGAGTACTTTGGATGAGTACTCACGGTTGCTTTGCTCCCTCTTTTCCCCTGTTTTCTTCTTCTTCTCAGATGCCGCAACCAGACGTTGGAGCCCAGGATCCAGACGCCACCGTCGATGACGACTACTACTCTGGAGGTGCCTACTACTACGTGCAGGCCGCTGACGACGACCAAGAGTAGTTTAGGAGGATCCCAGGCAGGAGGCCTGCGCCTCTTTCGATTTGTATCCACTTTGTGCTAGCCATCTTATGGCAACTTGTTTACTTATGTCTGTACTCAGATATTTTTTCTTCCACTGACTCGTCTATGATCGAGCACTTGTATTTGAGCCCTCGAGGCCCCTGGCTTGTATTATGATGCTTGTATGACTTATTTATGTTTTAGAGTTGTGTTGTGATATCTTCCCGTGAGTCCCTGATCCTGATCGTACACGTTTGCGTGCATGATTAGTGTATGATTGAATCGGGGGCGTCACACTAGGGCGATACAAAACTAGCTCAAGTTCATAAATATAATGTAGGCATGTATTCTGTAAATATTCATACATGCTTATGGAAAGAACTTGTATGACATCTTTTGTCCTACCATCCCGTGGCAGCGGGGTCCATATGGAAACTAAGGGATATTAAGGCCTCCTTTTAATAGAGAACCGGAACAAAGCATTAGCACATAGTGAATACATGAACTCCTCAAACTACGGTCATCACCGGAAAGTATCCCGAATACTATCACTCCAGGGTTTACGGATCATAACACATACTAGGTGAATATGACTTGCAAGATCGGATCTAGATCATAGATATAATGGTGAAAACATAAATGGTTCAGATTTGAATTCATGGCACCCGGGCACAAAGTGTCAAGCATTAAGCATAGCAAAGTCATAACAACATCAATCTTCGAACATAATGGATACTAGGGATCAAGCCCTAACAAAACTAACTCAATTACATGATGAATCTCATCCAACTCCTCACCGACCAGCGAGCCTACGAAGGAATTACTCACTCCCGGTGGAGAGCATCATGGAATTGGCGATGGAGGAGGGTTGGGGATGACGAATACCGAAGATTCCCCTCTTTGGAGCCCAAAACAGACTCCAAATCTGGCCTCCTGATGGAGAACGGGAGGCGGCCGCGGCTCCGCCTCTGAAACATGATAATTCTTCCTCCCTAATTTTTCTCAGAAAAATAGGATTTTAAAGTGTCGGAGATACAGTTAGTGGGGCTACCAGGTGGGCACAACCCACCTGGACGCGCCTGGTGGGTTGTGCTCACCCAGGGGCCCCCCTCCGGTGGTTCTTGGATCTAGTATTTTTCTTTTATTCTGAAATAATTCTCTAAAATGTTCTGTTCCATTCTGACAACTTTATTTCTGCACAAAAACAACACCATGGTAGTTCTACTGAAAACAATGCCATTCCGGGTTAGTTTCATCCAAATCATGCAAATTAGAGTCCAAACAAGAGGAAAAGCATTAGGAAAAGTAGATACGATGGAGACGTATTAACTCCCCCAAGCTTAAACCTTTGCTTGTCCTCAAGCAATTCAATTTATAAACTAAAAGTGAAAAAGAAAAACTTTTACGAACTCTTTTGCTCTTGTTTACATAAATAAGCTTAAGTAGCACCCAGGTTTTCAGCAAAGATCATGACTAACCATGTCAACAATAACACTTAGAAATTATATTAACTCATATCAATAACGTAAACAACTAGAGAGCAATATACGGGTCAAATGAGTCTTGGAATTTGGTGAATGTTTACGGCCCATGTACGGGTTAGAGACGGGCTGATTTCACCTCCTCGCTATTTGACCTTACCATACCAGATGATGAAAATTGGTTAATTTTGGGTGACTTCAATTACATACGATCCACTGAAAACAGAAATAAGCCAGGGGGAGATGCATCTGATATGCTGTTGTTCAATGAGCTTATACGTGCACAATCCTTAATGGAAATCCCAGTTAAGGGTAGAGCCTTCACATGGAGTAATATGCAGGACGACCCGCTCCTAGAGCAGCTTGATTGGTTCTTCTCATCATCGAATTGGACCACATCTTTTCCTAATACGATGGTTCTACCTCTGGGAAAACCAGTCTCTGACCATATTCCGTGCGTGATTTCAATCGAATCCAAAATCCCAAAATCAAACCTTTTCTGGTTTGAGAACTTCTGGGTCAATCACCCTGGTTTCTCTGATGTTGTGGCCAATTCTTGGAGTAAACCATGCCACGCCTCCAATTCTGCTACTGTCGTTTGTAAGAAGCTCAAAACGCTACATTATGATCTCAAACGTTGGAGTAGAGGTATCTCCAAACTGAAGATCATGATTCAAAACAGCAATGATGCATTAGCCAATCTTGATGCTTTAGAAGACAAAAGGGTTCTGTTTGTCCAGGAAGCAAACTTCAGATGTATCCTGAAAAGACACCTCAATTGTCTCCTAAAGTATCAGAACAAATATTGGAGGAAAATATGCACCGTTAGATATTTCAGATTTGCTGATGAGAACACTAAGCTGTTCCAATCTCTTGCTACTGAACGCTTTAGGCATAACTCAATTTCCAGTTTGCAAGATAGAGATGTTGAGGTCACTGATCATGCTGGCAAGGAAGGGGTGTTGTTCAACACATTCAAGGAACGTTTGGGGACCTCTAAACCCACTAACATGCATTTTGATCTTAACCACATCATCAAAAAGGTGGAAGGCCTGGATGTGCTTTCAGCCCCATTTTCTAATAATGAGATCGATGCAGTGATCAAAGAGATGCCTACTGACAGGGCTCCCGGTCTCAATGGTTTTAATGGTTGCTTCCTCAAAACTTGCTAGCACATTATAAAGGAAGATATCTACAAAATGTGTCATGATTTTCACGAAGGCAACCTTGATATATCCAGCATCAGTGAGGGTTATATCACTCTCATTCCAAAGATCTCCTCTCCTCTTACGGCTAATGATTTCAGGCCCATAACATCGCTTAACTGTTGCCTGAAAATTGTCACAAAAATCCTAGCCAACTGCCTGCAGAAAGTCATTCTGAAAATCATCCATAGGAATCAGTATGGGTTCCTCAAAGGCCGTACCATCCAGGACTGTTTGGCGTGGTCGTTCGAATACATCCACCAATGTCAAACATCTGCGAGAGAGATAGTGTTACTGAAGCTTGACTTTGCCAAAGCATTTGATACAATTGAACATGAACCGATGTTGCAGATCATGAAACACATGGGCTTTGATGACAGGTGGATTGGCTAGATGAGGTCCATTTTTGCCTTTGGGGTTTCTTCGGTTCTTTTGAATGGGGTGCCTGGAAGAAATTTTTTGTGTAAATGTGGAGTGAGACAGGGCGACCCGCTGTCACCACTCATCTTTGTTTTGGCGGCTGACCTACTTCAAGCGGCTATTAATGATTCTTACTCCCAAGGTTTAATTGATCTACCCCTTCCATCCAACCGGAGAGGGGATTACCTAGTGATTCAATATGCCGATGACACGATCCTGGTCATGCCTGCTTGCCCTGACCAAGCTACCCGTATGAAGTCCATTCTGGTTGATTATGCTGAGTCAGTTGGCCTGAAAATAAATTTCCACAAATCAACATTGATTCCAATCAATCTTGACCTGCAACGGGCTTCTGTTTTGGCTACAATCTTTGGATGCAACGTGGGGTCGCTCCCTTTTACCTACCTGGGGCTTCCCATGGGAACAACCAAACCAACGCTTCTTGAGCTAATGCCTTTGGTGTGTGGGGTTGATAGGAAGCTGTCCACGGCCCTGTCCCTGCTCTCAGCTGGCGCCAAACTCACATTGGTTAACTCCACCATCACTTCCATGTTGATCTATGCTATGTGCACGCTAAAACTACATCCAAAGGTGATTGAGCACATCGACAAGTTGCGTAGGTACTGTCTGTGGGCCAAAAACACTGAGGCAGGTGTCAAAAATAATTCTTTGGCCGCATGGGATCTGGTTTGCAAGCCAAAGCACAAAGGTGGTCTGGGGGTGATCGACATCAAAACCCAAAACATGGCATTGCTCCTAAAACATCTTTATAAGTTCTACAACCGCCTAGATGTACCGTGGGTGACATTGATCTGGGACACATATTATGTGAACATGGTACCGCATGCTGCAGACCCAATCGGGTCATTCTGGTGGCGCGATATCATGCAGCTTAGCCATATTTTTCGAGGGGTCTCAAAAGCTACTATAGGTGATGGGACCTCTGTGCTGTTCTGGAAGGACGTATGGTTTGTTCACGACCAGGAATCCCCACTCTCCGAGATCTACCATAGAGCTTTCTCATTTGCCACAAATGAGGATGAGTCCATCTGCAATGCTTTGCAAGCGACAGACCCAGCCACACTTTTTCATCTGCCACTCTCCGCACAAGCAAGAGAGGAAGTAAGGGAGATTCAGAGAGTCTCCATGCATGTTATTCTTGTGAGGGGTGCTGCAGATATTTGGGTTAGTACCATCAATGCAAAATTCTCAGCCAAAAGCTACTACAACCACTGCTTTATGGAGATGAACGCCGATGATGCCTTCATATGGCTTTGGAAAGCCAAGAGCCCCATCAAATTCAAAATGCTTGTTTGGTTGCTGCTGGTTGACCGCCTAAACACGTGAAATATGTTGAAGCGGAGGCACTATGCTGTGGCAAACAACAACTATGCCTGTATGCTATGCCAGAATCCTCTTGAGGAAATAGTTGAACACTTATTTTTCTCCTGCCCTTTTAGCAAACGTTGCTGGGACAAGGTTGGTGTGACATGGCCGCATGATGGCAACAGGATCTCCATCTTGCATGAAGGTAAAAATCGATGGAGGCAACCTTTGTTCATGGACATTTTTTTGATGGCCGCATGGAGCATATGGAAGGAGAGGAACAATGAGTTCTTTAGGGGAGTGCCACACTCTTTCGCTGCATGGCTCGATAGATTCAAACATCTGTTGGGCCTCCTTGCTCATAATTGTAAAGAAGAGCTTCGTCCCTTCTTAAACACTTTCACACATAACTTGTAGGAGGCACAAATTTTCTTCTTTGTACATATAGGGTGCAGGGGGACCCTGCAAACCCCCCATGTAAACATGTAACACCCATCTGTGAGTAATACAAAGTCAGTGGGAGCCTCTCCCACTGTCATTCATCGTCAAAAAAAAAAAACTAGAGAGCAATAATAAAATATCTCAAACGACAACATTTTATCATAACAACCATGATATAATATGACAACAGTGGTATCTCGCTAGCCCTTTCTGAGACCGCAAAACATAAATGCAGAGCACCTCCAAAGTTCAAGCTGCGACTAAACATTGTAATTCATGGTAGAAAAGATCCAGTCATGATGCACCCAACATTAGCTACACACAATGCATGAGGATGACAATAGTGCTCTTAGGATCTGGCGCTTATTTGAGAAGGTGATGACACAACATAAAGTAAATAGATAGTCCCTTTGCAGAGGGAAGCGGTGATTTGCAGCGGTGCCAGAGCTCACTTTTCAAAACAGAGGTAAATGAAATTTTGAGAAATGCACCCTTCTTGTTTACTTCGCGACCATCAGTTATCGATATCTTCCATGCTAAACACATTAGTGGCGGTTCCTAAGCGACAAAAGTAAATCTTTACTCCCCCTCCACCAACAAACACACTCCACGGATGATCCGAATCCACGGGTACCGTCCATACCAACAACAGCCCTGGGGGAGTATTGTTTAATTATTTGCAATTTGTTTTCGGGACTGGGAATCCCTATTACCGACCCTCTCGTGCAAGGACGAGTGAATAAACACTCATCATGAGAATAACCCGCTTAGCATGGAAGATACTGACTACCTCCTATCGCTCTATGAACAATCCAAGCATACAAAAAGGATATTTGTTTGAAGTTTTTAGAGGTGGCACATGCAAATTTACTTAGTACGGCAGGGTAATACCGCATATAGGTAGATATGGTGGATCATCTGGAATAACTTTGGTTTCAAGATTTTTGATGCACAACCAGTATTCTCTCTTAGTACAGGCGAAGGCTAGCAAATAGGTTGAGAAGCAGCCAGCTAGAGAGCAAAAACGGTCATGAACATGCATTATGCATAAGTAACATTGAATACTAGCATGAGTAGGATATGAACACCATGAACATAAATATCATAGAGGCTATGTTGGTTTTGATTCAACTACATGCATGAACATGTGCCAAGTCAAGCCACTTGAACATTCGGAGGAGGATACCATATCATCATACTACATCACAATCATTTTAACGCTATGTTGACCTCCAAGATAAATCATTATCCACTCCTAGCTACTTAAGCATGGCATGAGAAACTATAATCTCTAATTGTCATTGCAAACATGTTTGATCATAATAGGCTGAATCATGGATACTAGGTTAAACTTATTTACAAAAACAAAACAGGTTGAGTTCATACCCGTTTCTCCCTGCCACACCCAGTTCATCGAATATCGTCATTATTGCCTTTCACTTGCACGATCGAGTGATATAAGAATAATAATAGTGCAAGAGTGTCGTGGACTAAGCTGGAATCTGCAAACATTTTATTCAGAAAGGAGAAGACAAGGCAGCTTGAGCTCTTTGTTAGATAAACGACAATGCATATGAGAACCACTCAACATTTTCATCATGATCTTCTGCTCGGTATGACTCAAAAACCAGAAACGAAGTTCAAAGAAACACGCTGAAATACTTTTGGAGTTTTTGTTTTTTCTCAAAGAAGGCAAAATAAAGAGAGAAAACAAAAACGAGGAAAAATATTTACACGAGAAACTCCCAACAAGCAAAAGAAGAATCAAGAAATCTTTTTGGGTTTTATTTTAAATACTACAACTAATTAAAATATAAAGAAAAACCGAAAATAAGTAGGAATTATTTTTTAGTTTTCTCCAAGTTTTCCAAACACACAAAAAGAAAGCAAGGAAGAAAAATAATTCTAGCATGGATAATACAATGAAAAAGTGTAAACACCGACAACTGAAATGAAATGTGTGAACATGAATGTAATGTCGGTGGAAACACGTACTCCCCCAAGCTTAGGATTTTGGCCTAGATTGGCAATCACCGTCAGTAGCCTGCGTAGTGGTCAGAATGATAGCTCACGGAGGCTCTAGGTGCAGCCGCCTCAGCCTGCCGAGCAGCCACAACCTCTGCATTGTGCGCTGGGCCTCGCTCTCGAGAACAAAATATCTTCCCTTGCTGTGAACATCAAAGAGAGAAGGCGCAGGCAAAAAGGTGTCCACAATGGACTTTCTATTAAACACCAGGTTATATGTAAAATTATGGGTTTCACCACTAAGGAACTTATGGTGTTTCATCCCATCAAAATCTAAGTATTGCGTGGGTAGGATAGGGTCATAAGGCCAAGGTGAAACACCCAGCTCCCTAGGTAAACGCGTGGCATAAATTCCACCATAAGAATATCCACTACCCGCGTTATGTTGCAACCTACGTGCAACGATCGCTCCAAGATTATAACATTTGTCACCGTGAGAGCGGTGCGCATGAGGCTCAAGTCAGGAGCACAAAGTGTACTACAATCTTGTTTGCCTATGATACATTTTCCATTAATAGTGCAAAGTATTGAATTGACGGAAAATGAATGCTCTTTATTCTACCTTGCGTCACTCCTCTAGTCTCACCATAGCAAAGGCTAGTCAAGAATATCTCAAACTCCAATCTCAGTGGTTCATCCAATGAACCCCAAAATGGAATTTTGCAGTAATTAGAAAATGTCTCTAGAGGTATAGTAAATGAATTGTCATATAGTTTAAATGATACTCTGGACTCATGGGGATGGAATTTAAATTCTTTAGTAAACGACTCAGTGAGGCTGAGATGTTGGTTGCACTTATCTTCGATGTAGGGACCGGGCTTGACATTATGAACATAATGCTCAAACTCTTGTCTAATACCTGCACTCACCATAAAACGGTTGCATGGCCATAAACATGATTTGGTGGTGGCATCTCATATAGAATTTGCACTTGGTTCAACATAAGACCGATGAACAGAGCGACCGCTAGAAGATGCCTCCGAGGACCTCCGCCTCGAAGAAATCCTTGCAAAGAAGTTCATCATATAAGCGTACAATTTCTAAAAAAAATTGGCCACTATTTTATTTAGCTAAACTTCACAATATTGATAGCAACTGCTCACAAGCATGCCTAGAGGCCATATTGAGCATTCAAACTACTTAGAACTCTAAGAATTCAACATGCAAGCTCATCTAAAGCAGCACCAAGAGCAGCTAATTATTCAAAACACAAACCACTAAAGCAAAAACTAATTGGAGCAATATGGGAGTCACATACCAAGTAGCAATCCCCCAAAACAGTTTCGGAAATGGAGCTTCAAGCAAAGAGATTGAAATCTGCGGGTTTGAGAGGAAGAACACGAGGGAGAGAGAAATGGTGTTTTTTTCTGGAGGTGAGAGATGACATGGGCTAAAGAGATACGTGAGGGGGACCACGTGGGGACCACAACCCACCAGGCGCGCCTGGGGCTGCTGGCGTGCCCAGGTGGGTTGTGCCCACCTAGTGCACCCCCTCTGATGTTATTTTCACTAGAAATTCATAAATATCTAGAAGAAATTATATCAAATTCTCAGGGCATTCTGAGCACTTTTATTTTTGGGTCATTTTATTGCATGAAAAAACAGTAAACAACAAAAGCATGATATTTTATTTTTATTTAAACTAGGGAAAACAAAAAATAAAAGGTAGGGACAGAAGGTAGTGCCTACTGAATTCATCAACTCCATACCTCTCGAAAATGATCCATTAATAAGGTTGATCAAGTGTTATTAACAACCACTTCCAATTAGCATGAAACCGAAGAACTTTCGTAAAACACTAAGTTACCTCAACGGGGATTTGTATGTCCCCAACAATAAGTATATCATATTTCTTTTTGGCAGTAGGTAGAGATAATTGAAAACTTCCAATAGTGAGTGCCGGAGATTTTTCAATAACATTAATACCATTCACTTGGAATTGTTTCCTCGGAAAGTGCACCGTATGCTCATTACCATTGATATGAAAGGTGACCTTGCTTTTATTGCAATCAATAACAGCCCTTGCAGAGTTCAAAAAGGGCCTACCAAGGATAATCAACATGTTGTCGTCCTCGGGCATTTCAAGTATAAGAAAGTCAGTTAAGATAGTAACATTTGCAACAACAACAGGCACATCCTCACAACTACAGATAGGTATGGCAGTGGATATGTCAGCCATTTGCAAAGATCTTTCAGTAGGTGTGAGTTTATTCAAATCAAGTCTTTTATATAAAGAGAAAGGCATAACACTAACGCCAGCTCCTAAATCACATAAGGCAGTTTTGATATAATTTCTTTTCATGGAGCAAGGTATAGTTGGTATTCTCGGATCTCCAAGTTTTTAGGTACTTCATCCTTAAAATAATAATTAGCAAGCATAGTGGAGATTTCATCTTCAGGTATTTTCCTTTTATTAGAGATGATATCTTTCATGTATTTTGCATAAGGGGCCATCTTTAAAATATTAGTCAAGCGAGTGCGCAAAAAGACTGGCCTAAGCATCTTAGCAAAGCGTTCAAATTCTTCATCATCTTTCTTCTTAGTTGATTTAGGTGGAAAGGGCATGGGTTTTTGTACACATGGTTCTCTTTATTTACCATGTTTCCTAGCGACAAAGTCTCTTTTATCATACCTTTTATTCTTAGGTTGTGGGTTATCAAGATCAGCAACAAGCTCTATCTCAACATCATTATCTGGTTCATTATTATTGTTTGGTTGAGTGTCTTTATGAACATCATCATTACTATTTTCATTATCACTAGATGTATGTTCATTACCAGATTGAGTTTCAGCATCAGAGATAGAGACATCATTACTATTCTCAGGAGGCTTTTCTATCTCAGGTTCACTAGAGGTATGTAAAGTCCTATCATTTTTTGTCTTCTTTTTATTTCTAGAAGGACTAGGCACAATAGTGTTAAGTCTTTGTGAATCTTGTTCAATTCTCTTAGGGTTTCCCTCAGGATAAAGTGGTTCCTGAGTCATTTTACCTCCTCTAGTTGCTACTCTAGTAGCAAAATCATTTATATTATTATTCATTTGATTCAACAGTTCTTTCTGAGATTGAGCAACTTGTTCTAATTGAGTTTGAACCATAGAGGCATGTTTTCCTACACATCTACATCATTGGAGATTCTAAATAACAAATCACTCAAGCGAGGAATCATACCAGAGTTGTATTTCGATTGTTTCATAACATTGGCATTGAAGTGATCTTGTTTTCTAATATAATTATCAAACTCATAAAGGCATTGACTAGGATGTTTATTGTAAGGGATATCACCTTCATCAAATTTCATTAAAGAATTTACCTCTACCACCTTAGGTGGTGGTGTGTCAAGTCCATATATTTCTTCAATAGGCGGTACATCCTCTGCTTTAATACCTTTTTCCTTCATACTTTTCTTTGCCTCTTGCATATCTTCGAGACTCATATATAAGATACCCCTCTTCTTCGGAGTTGGTTTAGGTGGTGGTTCAAGAAGAGTACAATCATCAAAAAATTTCAATATATAATTTAATAATTTCTCAGCTTGTTCAACAGTTCGTTCCCTGAAAACACAACTAGCACAACTATCTAGGAAATTCGTACAAGCATCGGTTAGTCCATTATAGAAGATATCAAGTATTTCATTTTTCTTATGTGGTTGATCAAGCAAAGCATTAAGCAATTGGAGAAGCCTTCCCCAAGCTTGTGGGAGACTCTATTCTTCAATTTGCACAAAGTTAGATATTTCCTGCAAGGCAACTTGTTTCTTATGGGCAGGAAAATATTTTTCAGAGAAGTAATAAATCATATCCTGGGGACCACGCACACAACCAGGAGTAAGAGTATTGTACCAAGCTTTAGCATCACCCTTTAATGAGAACGAAAATAACTTGATAATATAATAGTAGCGAATTTTCTCATCATGAGCAAATAAGGTGGCTATATCATTCAGTTTAGTAAGATGTGCCACTACGGTTTCAGTTTTACACTACTAGGGAAAACGCTATACACAGAGGTATAGCAGTAGTGTTGGTCAAAACTCGGCGCTAGCGCTACTTAGTAGTAGCGCTTGTTGCAAAACCACGCTACAATCATTATTTTAGCAGTAGCGCGTCTCCACAGAAAAGCGCTACTACTAAAATTCTCTCACTGGTGCCGGTAGGCTAGGAATAGTAGCAGCGCTTCTCGCAGAAGCACGCTACTGCTAAAAACATTGTAGCAGCACGTTTCTTCTTTACAGCGCTACTGCTATGGAAAAGAAAATAAATAGAAAAATAAGTAGAAAAGTAAATGAAAATGAAAGAAATAGAAAAAGGAGAAATGAACAAAAGAAAATGTAAAGAAACCAAAAGAAAAAGAGAAAGAAAACAGAAAAGGTTAGCTGCATCGCGTTTCTCTGGAACACGCTATAGCTATCTTAGCTATAGCGCGTTTCGTAGAAACGCCCTGCTGCTAGTTTGACTCAAATCCCGGCGGCCCTGGCGCAAAATTTCGCTAAGTCCTTTGCCCCCCTCTCTACTCCCCCCTGTCCCCCAACTGCTCCATCGCCGTTGTTGCCCTGCCGCGCGCCTTCGACCACACCGCTGCCGCCCGCCGCCTTCGACCACACCGCCGCCGCCCGAGGCTGCCCCCTCGACCTCACAGCCACCGCCCGAGGCCGTTGTCGTCGACCTCACTGTTGCCTCCCTCGAGCTCGCTGCCGCCGCCCTCGACCTCGCCGCCGCTGCCCGAGCCAGAGCCTGCCCTCGCCGCCGACCGTAAGGCTATGCCTCTCCTGTCCCTACCCTCCTATTTCTCTCTGCTAGGGCAATTATATATATATGTGTTGATACTGTGTTGATGTTCATGTAAACCCTAGGTGTTCATATGAACCCTAGATTTTTTAGGGCAGTAGGCATTTTATAGCATTTAGGAAAAATGATTTGCAATTTTTTAGGTAATTAGCTAGGGCAATTTTATGAAAATTCCTAAACAGTAATTCCATTTAGCTTTAAACTAATAGAGGGTATATAAATAATAGTAGCATTTAGATTTAAATTAACAGAGGGTATAAACAAAAAACACTTAGCTATAAAAAAATATTTTGACTACAGACCTGAATTTGTTCCAAATTTCATTCAAATGAAATTTGAATTATTTGGACTATGGACCTGAATATTTTTGTAGAAATTGGGTGTAGGTACTAAGGTCTTGTGGTGGAAATTCTGGTGAGGTCAAAAGGGTTAGAGATGTAGTTCCTAGACTTTTAGCTTTAGACAAAAAACAAAAGTATTTAGCTATAAATAAAAAACAGTAGCTATGGCATTTAGCTATAAACAAAAAACAAAATTGTTTTTCTTTTCAAAAACTTGGTCAAATAGAACAGTAGCTATATGTCATTGATGTTCATTTGCATATTCCATTATTGTTGATTATATCTTTTCATTGAAGTGGCCATGTTATATAGTGTTTGCTCATGTTATATCTTTTCATTGAAGTTGTTCGATTGTGCCCAAGTGGCTTTGTTGTTTCCAGGGAATGATGCTGAGTGACCTATGTTTTGCCGGAATGTTGATTCATTTCTGTTCCGACAAATTTCAGGTTCTCGATTTGTCCACTTTTTAGCAAAGGTCATGCCAAAATTTTCCGTGAATTTCGGCATGACTTGTGCTACAAACTAGGACATATCGAGTGCCCGGGATTTGCCGCACCAGGAAGGAGTCAACATTCCTGCAAAACAATAGTCCTTTTTATGTCATTATTCATTTTATTAGGTCTAGAATTAATTGACTAGATTTAATCATAGGAAACATGGATAGCAACGATGAAGGACAGGGTTCTGGTGATTGCGACGACGTCTACCTGGCGGCAGACGAATATTTTGGCCTTACCGACGATCAACCGATGTTGTTGCTGGGCCCACCGGTGGCATCGGGGACTGAGACCGACACACAGACCGGTGCTGAGACTGAGACCGGCGCTGAGATTCAGACCAGCATATCCATACGCCAGGAGCATATACGATGAGTGGCCGGAGTGTCAGGCCCAGGTGTTGCCGGTTTCCGGTTTCCGAGCGACAGGCAGTAGTTAGTTTAGGTTCACGCTAATGCGAGAGAGGGATACGAACTCATGTACTCAAAGTGATAGCTCTTTTCGCGTATACCATTGTTTAGATGGATGATGATGTATTTGCAAGTAATCAAGGACTTGTATCGCTATTTTCGAGATGATGACGAGAGACCACTTTGTGTTGGATGATGAATATGATGAGACTATTTGTATGTATATGCTATGATTATATTCGTGGTCTCGCAGGCATTTGAATGTGTATCATGATGACATTTCTATGTACTAAAGATTCTTCTATAAAGCCTGTTCAAATACAAAACAAATATGCCAAAAAAACAAATAACCTGTTAAATTAGCAGTAGCGAGTGTATAGAGGTTAGCAGCAGCGCCTCTATAGCAGTAGCGCGTTTCTGCAAAGGGCGCTAGAGCTACTAGCAGTAGCGTGCTCCCAGTAAGCGCGCTGCTGCTACACTTGTGTAGCAGTAGCGCCGGTGACAACGCGCTACTACTATACGTTAGCTGTAGCGCCTTATTAGTAGCGCCCCACCCCGCGCTACTGATACACCTAAAACCCGCGCTGCTGCTAGCCTTTTCCCTAGTAGTGTTATAGCCATGGAAAGTATCAGATTCTACCAAAGTAATTAATTCTGGGTCGACAGAGAACTCATAATCCTTATCATCAACAAAGATAGGTGAAGTAGCAAACTCAAGATCACATTTAATTCTAGAATTCAAAGATTTCTCTTCCAGTTTGCATAATAATTTCTTAAGATCATCTCTTTCATTGCAAGCAAGGAAGTCTCTAGTTGTCTCCTCATCCATAACATAACCTTCTGATACTTTTGGTAATTCATATCTAGGATGGCTAGATCTAATAGGTGTTTTAAGATTTTCAATTTCAAATACTTCATCAGTTTCAATAGTTTCACTAGTTTCAACATTCTCAATATCTTTAATTCTAGCAAGTTGTTCATCAAGCAATTCACCTAAGGGGAGAGTCTTATCAAGCAAGGTACTAGCATCATCATAAACATCATTCATAGCAGAAGTACCATCATCAATTACTTGCGACATATTAAGATTAATAGCAGATTGCGGTGTTGCAAGCTTACTTATAACCGAAGGAGAATCCAGAGTAGAGCTGGATGGCAATTCCCTCCCCTCGTCTTTGAGGGAAAAATCTTGGTTCTATCATCCTTCAGATTCTTCATAGTGATTGATAGATAATAATCCCAAGTGACTCAACAAATATAGCTATGCTCCCCGACAACGGTGCCAGAAAAAGGTCTTGATAACCCACAAGTATAGGGAAACGCAACAATATCCGAGGGTAGAGTATTCAACCCAAATTTATAGATTCGACACAAGGGGAGCCAAATAATATTTGCAAGTATTAGCAACCGATACGTCCATTTTGCATCATGTTTTCCTACTGTTATTTATAATATTTTTATGCATAATAATTCTTTATGGAGTAATTCTAATGCCTTTTCTCTCATAAACTGCAAGGTTTACACAAGGAGGGAGAACACCGGCAGCTGGAATTCTGGACTTGAAAAAGTATGTCAGACCACCTATTCTGCACAACTCCAAATAGGCTGAAACTTCACAGAGATTTTTTATGAAATATTTAAGAAATATTGGAGCAAATAAGTACCAGAGGGGCCCCACCAAAGGGGCCCCACTAGGTGGGCACAACCCACCTGGGCGCGCCAGGGCCCCCAGGCGCGCCCTGGTGGGTTGTGCCCTCCTCGGCCCACCTTCGGTGCCCATCTTCTGGTATATAAGTCATTTTTACCTAGAAAATAAATAAGGAGAGGACTTTCGGGACGAAGTGCCGCCTTCTCGAGGCGAAACTTGGGAGGAGCACTTTTGCCTTCCAGCGGAGCGATTCCACCGGGGGAACTTCCCTCCCAGAGGGGAAATTGAAGCTATCATCATCACCAACAACTCTCCCATCTTTGGGAGGGCCATATCCATCAACATATTCAACATCACCATCTCCTCTCAAACCCTAGTTCATCTCCTGTGTTCAATATTTGTACCGAAACCTCAGATTGGTACCTGTGGGTGACTCGAAGTGTTGATTACATCTTGTAGTTGATTTCTATATGGTTTATTTGGTGGAAGATTATATGTTTAGATCCATTATGCCAATTAATACTCCTCTAATCATGAGCATGTTTATTATATATGAGTAGTTACTTTTGTTCTTGAGGTCACAGGAGAAATCTTGTTGCAAGTAATCATGTGAACTTGATATGTGTTCGATATTTTGATGATATGTATGTTGTGATTCCCTTAGTGGTGTCATTTGAACATCAACTACATGACACTTCACCATATTTGGGCCTAAGGGAATGCATTGTGGAGTAGTTATTAGATGATGGGTTGCTAGAGTGACAGAATCTTAAACCCTAGTTTATGCGCTACTTTATAAGGGACCGATTTGGACCCAAATGTTTAATGCTATTGTTAGATTTTATCTTAATACTTTTCTCGTAGTTGTGGATGCTTGCGAGGGGGTTAATCATAAGTAGGAGGTTTGTTTAAGTAAGAACAACACCTAAGCACCGGTCCACCCACATCAAATTATCAAAGTAGCAAACTCAAATCAAACCAACATGATGAAAGTGACTAGATGAAATTCCCGTGTACCCTCAAGAATGCTTTGCTTATTATAAGAAACCATTTTGGCTTGTCCTTTGCCACAAAAGGATTGGGCTATCTTTCTACATAATATTTACCATTACCATTGAAGGTAATATGCCCTAGAGGCAATAATAAAGTTGTTATTTTATATTTCCTTATTTCATGGTAAATGTTTATTATTCATGATAGAATTGTATTAACCGGAAACTTGATACTTGTGTGGATACATAGACAAAACACCGTGTCCCTAGTAAGCCTCTACTAGACTAGCTCGTTAATCAAAGATGGTTAAGTTTCCTGACCATAGACATGTGTTGTCATTTGATGAACGGGATCACATCATTAGGAGAATGATGTGATGGACAAGATCCATCCGTTAGCTTAGCATAATGATCGCTCGGTTTTATTGCTATTGCTTTCTTGATGTCAAATACATATCCCTTCGACTATGAGATTATGCAACTCCCGAATACCGGAGGAATACCTTGTGTGCTATCAAATGCCACAACGTAACTGGGTGATTATAAAGATGCTCTACAGGTATCTCCGAAGGTGTTTGTTGAGTTGGCATAGATTGAGATTAGGATTTGTCACTCCGAATATCAGAGAGGTATCTCTGGGCCCTCTCGGTAATACACATCACAAGCTTGCAAGCAAATGACTAAGGATTTAGTCACGAGGTGATGTATTACGGAATGAGTAAAGAGACTTTCCGGAAACGAGATTGAACTAGGTATGAAGATACTGACTATTGAATCTCGGGCAAGTAACATACCGATGGACAAAGGGAATAATGTATGTTTTCACAACGATTTGACGTGTGGGAGCCAATATGAGCATCCAGGTTCCGCTATTTGTTATGGACCGGAGAGGTGTCTCGGTCATGTCTACATAGTTCTCGAACGCATAGGGTCCGCACACTTAACGTTCTATGACGCTATAGTATTATATGAGTTATGTGATTTGGTGCCCGAATGTTGTTAGGACTCCAGAATGAGATCATGGACATGACGAGGAGTCTCGAAATGCTTGAGAGGTAAAGGTTGATATGTAGGACGATGGTATTCGGACATCGGAAGTGTTCCAGAGGGTACCAGGTACATATCGGATCACCGGAAGGGGTTCCGGACACCCCTGACAAAAGATATGGGCCTTATGGGCCAAGAGGGGAAACGCACCAGCCACAAGGGACTGGTGTTCCCCCCATATGGGCCGACCAAGGTGGAGAAGGAAAGGGGAAGGAGGAAAGGAAAGAAAGGGAATAGGATTCCCCCTTCCTTCCCCCTTTCCCCTCTTTCCTTCCCCCTCTGATAAATATGGTAGGGGGCGAATTGGGAAGGGACCCCAAGTAGGATTCAGCCTACTTGGGGGCACCTCCTGGGAAGGGGGTGCCTACCACAACAGATAAAATGCCTAGCCGTGTGCGGCGCCCCCTCCATCATTACACCCTCGGTCATATTTTCATAGTGCTTAGGCGAAGCCCTGCGTAGATCACTTTACCATCACCGTCACCATGCCATCGTGCCGTCGGAACTCATGTACTACCTCGACATCTTGCTAGATCAAGAAGGCGAGGGACGTCACCGAGCTGAACGTGTGCAATATTCGAAGGTGCTGTACATTCGGTACTCGATCGGTGGATCGTAAGAAAGTTCGACTACATCAACCACGTTGTGAAATGCTTCCGCTTATGGTCTATGAGGGTACGTAGACACACTCTCCCCCTTGTTGCTATACATCTCCTAGATAGATCTTGCGTGAGCATAGGAAATTTTTGAAATTGCATGCTACGTTCCCAACAGTGGCATCAGAGCCAGGTTTATGCGTAGATGATATGCACGAGTAGAACACAAAGAGTTGTGGATGGTGATAGTCATACTGGTTACTACCAACGTCTTATTTTGATTCAGCGGCATTGTGGGATGAAGCGGCCCGGACCAACCTTACATGTCCACATACATAAGACCGGTTCCACCGACACACATGCAACTAGTTTTGCATAAAGGTGGCTGGCGGGTGTCTGTTTATCCTACTTTAGTTGAATCAAATTTGACTGTGGCCGGTCCTTGTTGAAGGTTAAAACAACAAACTTGATAACTCATCATTGTGGTTTTGTGCCGTAGGTAAGAACGGTTCTGGCTAGAAGCCCGTAGCAGCCACGTAAAACTTGCAACAACAAAGTAGATGATGTCTAACTTGTTTTTGCAAGATATGTTGTGATGTGATATGGTCAAGACATGATGTGATATACATTATTGTATGAGATGATCATGTTTTGTAATCTATTGGAAATCGGCAGAAGCCTTATGGTTGTCTCTTTATTGTATGAAATGCAAACGCCATGTAATTGATTTACTTTATCACTATGAGTTAGTAATAGTCGTAGAAGCAATAGTTGGCGAGACAACCACGTCGCAACGATGGAGATCAAGGTGTCGAGCCAGTGACAATGGAGATCATGACGATGCTTTGGAGATGGAGATCAAAAGCACAAGATGATGATGGCCATATCATGTCACATATTTTTGATTGCATGTGATGTTTATCCTTTATGCATCTTATTTTGCTTAGTACGGCGGCAACATTATAAGATAATCCCTTCACTAAATTTCAAGGTAAAAGTGTTCTCCCTGAGTATGCACGTTGCTACAGTTCGCCATGTTGAGACACCACGTGATGATCAGGTGTGATAGACTCTAGGTTCACATACAACGGGTGTAAGCCAGATTTACACACACGGAATACTTGGGTTAAACTTGACGAGCCTAGCATGTACAGACATGGCCTCGGAACACTGGAGATCGCAAGATCGAATGTGAATCATACAGTAGATATGATCAACATAGAGATGTTCACCATTGATGACTGTCGCATCTAACATGATGATCATACATGGGTTAGTTGATTTGGATCGAGTTACACTTAGATGACTTGAGGGATGTTAGTTTAAGTGGGAGTCCTTAAGTAATTTGATTAATTGAACTTAAATTTGTCATAAACTTAGTCCAGATAGTATTTGCAAATTATGTTGTAGATCAATAGCTCGCGTTGTAGCTCCCCTATTTTTTGATATGTTCCTAGAGAAAACTAAGTTGAAAGATGATAGTAGCAATGATGCGGACTAGGCTCATGATATGAGGATTATCCTCATTGCTGCATAGAAGAATTATGTCCTTGATGCACCGCTATGTGACCGACCTATTGCAGGAGCAGATGCAGATGTTATGAATGTTTGGTAAGCTCGATATGATGATTACTTAATAATTTAGTGCGCCATGCTTATGGCTTAAAACTGGGACTTAAAAAACCTTTTGAATGCCATGGGGTATATGAGATGTTCGAAGAGCTGAAATTGGTATTTCAGACTCATGCCCGTGTCGAGAGGTATGAGATCTCTGACAAGTACTTTGCCTACAAGATGGAGGAGAATAGCTCAACCAGTGAGCATGTGCTCAGAATGTCTGGGTACTACAATTGCTTGAATCAAGTGGGAGTTATTCTTCCCGATAAGATAGTGATTGACAGAGTTCTCTAGTCACTATCACTAAGCTACTAGAACTTTGTGATAAACTATAAATATGCAAGGGATGACAAAAAAGATTCCTAAGCTCTTCGCGATGCTGAAATCAGCGAAGGTAGAAATCAAGAAAGAGCATCAAGTGTTGATGGTTGACTGATACGTCTCCAATGTATCTATAATTTTTGATTGTTCCATGCTATTATATTACCTGCTTTGGATGTTTATGGGCTTTACTATACACTTTTATATAATTTTTTGGGACCAACCTACTAACCGGAGGCCCAGCCCGAATTGCTGTTTTTTTGCCTATTTCAGTGTTTCGAAGGAAAGGAATATCAAACGGAGTCCAAACGGAATGAAACCTTTGGAAGCGATCTTTTTGGAACAAATGCAATCTAGGAGACTTGGAGTGGACGTCAAGAAGCGAACAAGGCGGCCACGAGGGTGCCCGGCGCGCCCTAAGGGGGTGGGCACGCCCCCCACCCTTGTGGGCCCCTCGAGCGTCAACCGACATACTTATTCATCCTATATATATCCACGGACCCCGAAAACATCCAGGAGCACCACGAAAAACTATTTCCACCACTGCAACCTTTTGTATCTGCGAGATCCCATCTTGGAGCCTTCGCCGGCGCTCCGCCGAAGGGGGAATCGACCATAGAGGGCCTCTACATCATCTCCAAGGCCTCTCCGATGAGTCGTGAGTAGTTTACCATAGACCTTCGGGTCCATAGTTATTATCTAGATGGCTTCTTCTCTCTCTTTGAATCTCAATACAAAGTTCTCCTCGATATTCTTGGAGATCTATTCGATGTAACTTTTTTTGCGGTGTGTTTGTCGAGATCCGATGAATTTTGGGTTTATGATCAAGTTTATCTATGAGAAATATTTGAATCTCCTCTGAATTCTTTTATGTGTGATTAAGTTATCTTTGCAAGTCTCTTCGAATTATCAGTTTGGTTTGGCCTACTAGATTGATCTTTCTTGCAATGGGAGAAGTGCTTAGCTTTGGGTTCAATCTTGCGGTGTCATTTCCCAGTGACAGCAGGGGCAGCAATGCACGTATTGTATTGTTACCATCGAGGATAAAAAGATGGGGTTTATATCATATTGCATGAGTTTATCCCTCTACATCATGTCATCCTGCTTAATGCGTTACTCTGTTCTTCATGAACTTAATACTCTAGATGCAGGCAGGAGTCGGTCGATGTGTGGAGTAATAGTAGTAGATGCAGAATCGTTTCGATCTACTTGTTGTGGACGTGATGCCTATATACATGATCATGCCTAGATAATCTCATAACTATGCACTTTTCTATCAATTGCTCGACAGTAATTTGTTCACCACCGTAATACTTATGCTATCTTGAGAGAAGCCACTAGTGAAACCTATGGTCCCCGGGTCTATCTTTTATTATATAAGGTTTCAATCTACTTTTATTTGCATCTTTTATTTTCCAATCTATATCATAAAAAATACCAAAAATATTTATCTTATCTTATTATCTCTATCAGATCTCACTTTCGCAAGTTACCGTGAAGGGATTGACAAGCCCTTTATCGCGTTGGTTGCGAGGTTCTTATTTGTTTGTGTAGGTGCGTGGGACTTTTGAGGAGCCTCCTACTGGATTGATACCTTGGTTCTAAAAAACTAAGGGAAATACTTACGCTACTTTGCTGCATCACCCTTTCCTCTTCAAGGGAAAAATCAACGCATGCTCAAGAGGTAGCATTGACAACACCACTAGTTTCAAGAAAAAGGGCAAAGAGAAAGAAAGGGAACTTCAAGAAGAATGGCAAGCAAGTTGCCACTCCCATGAAGAAGCCCAAAACTGGACCTAAGCCTGAAAATGAGTGCTTCTACTACAAAGGTATGGTCACTAGAAGTGAAACTACCCCAAATACTTGGCGGATAAGAGGGATGGCAAAGTAAACGAAAGTATATTTGATATACATGTTATAGATGTGCACCTTACTAGTGTTCGTAATAACCCATGTATATTTTATATCGGTTCACTTGCTAAGATTAGTAACTCGAAATAGGAGTTGAAGAATAAATATAGACTAGTTAAGGGCGAGGTGATGATGTGTGTTGGAAGCAATTCCAAGGTTGATATGATCACCATCGGACACTCTCTCTACCTTTGAGATTAGTGTTGAACCTAAATAGATGTTATTTGGTTTTTGCGTTGAGCATGAATATGATTAGATCATGTTTATTGCAATACAATTATTCACTTAAGTCAGAGAATAATTGTTATTCTGTTTACATGAATAAAACCTTCTATGGTCTTACACCCAATGTGAATGGTTTGTTGAATCTCGATCATAGTGATACACATTCATAATATTGATGCCAAAAGATGCAAAATTGATAATGATAGTGCAAAATACTTGTGCACTGCCGTTTAGGTCATATTGATGTAAAGCGCATGAAGAAACTCCATGCAGATGGACTTTTGGAGTCACTTGATTATGAATCATTTGGCACTTGCGAACCATGCCTCATGGGAAAGATGACTAAAACTCCGTTCTCCGGAACAATGGAGCGAGCCAATGACTTATTGGAAACAATACATACCTATGTATGCGGTCCAATGAGTGTTAAAGCACGCAGCGGGTATCATTATTTTCTGAACTTCATGGATGATTTGAGCAGATATGGGTATATCTACTTAATGAAACACAAGTCTAAAACATTTTAAAAGTTCAAATAATTTCAAAGTGAAGTAGAGAATCATCTTAACAGGAAAATAACGTTTCTGCGATCTGATCGCGGAGGCGTGATAAACCAGAAGTATAGGGGATTATTTGTAGCCTTCTTCGATAAATACGAGTGTCGAACCCAATGAGGACCTAAAGGCGGAACAAATATTCCCTCAAGTTCTATCGACCACCGATACAACTCTACGCACACTTGACGTTTGCTTTAACTAAAATAAGTATGAAACTTTTTGCAAGAATAAAACTATGAGTACTATGCGAGAATAAAACTACGAATAAAATGCGAGGTAATAAAAGTGGATAGCTTTTGTCCACAAGAAAGTAATTTGTCCCTAGGAAATCGATAACAAGTACCGGTAATCATTCTTGTAATTTTATATGAGGGAGAGGCATGAGCTAACATACTTTCTCTACTTGGATCATATGCACTTATGATTAGAACTCTAGCAAGCATCCACAACTACTAAAGATCATTAAGGTCATGGAACCCAACCATAGCATTAAGTATCAAGTCCTCTTTACTCCCATACTCCATGACCCACCTACTCGGGTTTAAGCTTCTGTCACTCTTGCAACCCACCATTGGCAAACCATGAACATATTGCAACATCCTACAGCGGGGGCCCTCACGTTTGCGCGAGACGGAGGGCACCGTAGGACAACACCATAAATAAAATATACAATCATACCAACCAAGATCACGATTAACCCATAGGACAAAACAGATCTACTCAAACATTGTAGGATAACCATAGATCATTGGGAAATAATATATGGAGTTGAGCACCATGTTCAAGTAGAGATTATAGCGGGGAGAAGGGCTGTTACACCGCCGCATAGAGGGGGAGAGAGTTGGTGATGACGGTAGCAAGATTGTCGATAAGGATCGTCGTCACGATCCTAGCCCCGGCGGCACTCGAGCACCACTGGGAGAGAGGGGGAGAGATCTCCCTCATTCTTCTTCTTCCTTGGCCTCCCCCCTAGATGGGAGGAGGGTTTCCCCTCTGGTCCATGGCCTCCATGGTGGCAGAGGGGTAGGAGCCCCTTCGAGATTGGATCTCCCTCTCTGTTCTCTTCTATTTCGCGCTCCCCTGATCTGGCCGAAAACCGTTTCTTATATTCCCGAAGATCCATAACTCTGATTGCGCTGATCTTTTTACATGATTTTTTTCCTGATATAAGCTTCCTTGCGCTTGAAGTAGAGCTCCAACCGACGTACGAGGTGAGCACAACCCACCACCACGCACTAGGGGCCTGGGGCGCGCCCTAGTGTATCGTGGTCCATCTGGGCCTCCGTTTGCGGTGTTTCCAACTCCCAAAAATCACAAATATTCCAAAATAATTCTCCGTGGAGTTGCATCACGTCTGGACTTCGCTTGATATAGATTTTCTGCGATACAAAAAGAGGCAACAAATAGGAACTGGCACTGGGCACTTGATAAGTAAGTTAGTCCAAATAAATCATATAAAAAGTTGCCAGAAGTATGTAAAAGTTGAATAGTATTGGCATGAAACAATAATAAATTATAGAAACAACGGAGACACATCGGCATCCCCAAGTTTAATTCCTGCTCGTCCTCGAGTAGGTAAATGATAAAGAAGATAACTTTTGATGTGGAATTCTACCTAGCATAAACTTGATCATATATCTAGTCATGGCATGAATATTAAGACATAAGTGATTCAAAGCAATAGTCTATAATTTGACATAAAGACATCAATACTCAGGCATCCCAACAAACAATCACATCTTTCAAAATATCAATGCTAAAGAAAGCTATCCCTACAAAATCATATAGTCTTGTCATGCTCTGTCTTCTTAACACAAAGTATAAATCATGTACTACCCCCGTGACAGCCAAGCAATTGGTTCATACTTTTTAACACGCTTCAGCTTTTTCAACCCTTACGCAATACATGAGCGCGAGCCATGGATATAGCACTACTGGTGGAATAGAGTATGATGATAGGGGTAAATATAGAGAACACAAAAAAGTAAGAAAGTATCACATTAACGCGGCTAACCAATAGGCTATGGAGATGCCCATCAATTGATATCAATGCGAGGAGTAGGGATTGCCATGCAACGAATGCACTAAGAGCTATAAGTGTATGAAAGCTCCATATGAAAACTAAGTGGGTGTGCATCTAATCCTATAATGAAAAATTCCCACTAGTATATGAAAGTGACAACATATGAGACTCTCTATATGAAAAACATGGTGCTACGTTGAAGCACAAGTGTGGTAAAGGATACTAACAATGCCCCGTCTCTCTTTGTTTGTTTTTTCTTTTCATTTTATTTTTTCTCTTTTTATTTTTTTTTCTTTTTTTCCTTTTTCCTTTTTCTCTTTTTCTCTCTCTCATTGACCGGAGTCTCATCCTGACTTGTGGGGGGAATCATAGTCTCCATCATCCTTTCCTCACTAGGGCACTGCTCTAAAAATGATGATCATCACACTTCTATTTACTCATAACTCAAAAGAAATAAAAATTACAACTCGATACCTATACCAAAATATGACTCTATATGAATGCCTCTGGCAGTGTACCAGGATGTGCAATGATCTAGCATAACAACGATATCAAAAAACGGACAAGCGATGGAAATATGATGCTAGCTATCTTACGATCATGATATGAAAAAGAATGCTCAAGTCGTCAAATGGGAGCGGTGGAAGTTGCATGGCAATATATCTCGGAATGGCCATGGAAAAGCCATAGTAGGTAGGTATGGTGGATGTTTTGAGGAAGATATAATAAGGCTTACATGTGATAGAGCATACCATATCACATGCTTTGGATGCACCTGCAAAGTTTGCACCACATCTCGAGGTGGGAGAGGGCAATGCACGGTACCATAGAGGCTAGAAAATTGCGGAAAGGTAAGAGTGCACACAATCCATAGACTCACATTAGTCATAAAGAACTCATATACTTATTGCAAAAGTTTATTAGCCCTCGAAGCAAAGTAATACTATGCATGCTCCTAGGGGGGAGGTTTGTAGGAGTTAACCATCACGCGCCCCGACCTTCACACAAAGATCGATAATCAAGGATAAATTGGGCTCCAACTTTCATAGCATAACGAGAGACTATACGTGCATGCTTTGGGAATCACAAACCTTAACACCAATATTCTTACTAACCACAACCGTTTACTAGTACTTCCCACATATTCCATCTCTATATCGCAAAACTTTTGCAAGGAATCAAACATATCATATTCAGTGATCCACAAGTTTTATGTAGGATTTCATGACTAACCATGCAATTGACCAATTCCTGTTGACTCTCTAAATACATATAAGTGAAGCAAGAGAGTTTAATTATTTCTACAAAATATCATGCTCTAACAAATATAAGTGAAGCAAAAGAGCATTCTACGAACATCGGTTTTCTATGTGAAGAGAAACAGGAAATCCAAACTTCAAATGATATAAGTGAAGCACATGAAGCATTCTATAAAGCCATACTCAAAAGATATAAGTGAAGTGCAATGAGCATTCTATAAATCAACCATGGACTATCTCATACTAGCATGGTGCATAAAAGAAAAATGAAAACTAAATGCAAAAGACGCTCCAAGATTTTTACATAACACATGAACAAAACGAATCCGAAAACATACCGATACTTGTTGAAGAAAGATGGGATGCCATCTGGGGCATCCCCAAGCTTATACGCTCGAGTCTCCTTGAATATTTACTTGGGGTGCCTTGGGCATCCCCAAGCTTGAGATCTTGCCTCTCCTCCTTCTCCTCATATCGAGACCTCCTTGATCTTTGAACACTTCATCCACACAAAACTTAACAGAAATAAATGACTCTCTAAAACTTCTGGGTTGTCTCCCTGGCAGCGCTTTCTTTAAAGCCATTAATCTAGGCATATGTGCTCAAGTAATGAATCCACCCGGATCCCAAGGTATATCAAAGCCAATTTTAATTAACAATGATTTGGCATTTAGTAGTGAGCACAAAGCAACATATATCAAGCAATGATGAAGTCTAACTCTCTTCCTATGCATCAGCATGTCATAAAAGAACAATTCATGCACATCAAGTAAAGGCCAATACATAGTATAAGTAGTTTCTTGCAATTTCATCGTGTTGGAAACATAAATAGGTGGAGATGTAGTTCCTCTCATAATAATTGCAAGTAGGAGTAGCAAGCACATGCATATTATATTCATCAAAGTTATCATGTGCAACCTTAATAAGAACAAACTTCTTCGATATAGTGTAGTTTGGAGAATTCAAAAAGATAATAGGACTATCATGTGTGGGTGCAATAGCAACAATTTCATTCTTAACATAATAAACAATAGAAAATTCATCTCCATAAGCATAATTCATATTGGCATCTTGGCCACAAGCATCAAGTTCATCAAAAAGGGATATTTCAAACGAATCAATGGGATCATAGCAATTATCATAGCATTCATCCTTTGGTAAGAACGAAGGGACATTAAACAATGTATGAGTTGAAGAGTTACTCTCATTAGAAGGTGGGTACGGGTAGCTAATCCGCTCGTCCTCCTTTTGTTCTTTGCTCTCCTCATCATCTTTTTCATCCAATGAGCTCACAATTTCATCAATTCCTTCTTCCGTAGACTCCTGCAAAATATTATTCTCTTCTTGGACAGCGGAGACTTTCTCGATAAACATATCGGAATTGTATTTGTAGTTATCATGGCAATATTTAAGGATAGCAAAATTTTCAGGTCTATAAATTGAATCATCAAAATCTTCAAACTTTATAAACATAGATTCAATTTCATAAGCACCCTTAAAAGCAACAAATTCTTCTATTCATTCCACATCATAGTAATCATATATACCATTGGCATAAGAAGCCAAGGTTTCATTATCATTCAATTTGCATGAAAAGGGAAGGTGTGGAGCATTCATCCTAGAGCAACAAGTATAATCATATCTCAAGCATAATTGCATAGCATACCAATGGAACAGATGAATTTGATCTCATAAAAGTTTCCCTTTTTGTGTCAAACAATAATCCCTAAAGTATTCACGTTGATCCAACATTACTCCCATTATCAACTTGAATGGGGGTTTCTCAGGATTATCAAAATAGTGCATATTATTTTTCACATAACAAGCATCGAGGGTTTTAGGAGGTTCCTCATCTCCATGAGTAGCAAGTACAACTAATTTTTTGGGTGTTTTGTGTTCCATATCCATAACTAAATATAGAGAACAACTTAGAATAGGAAATAAAAACTACTTAGTGATAAAGAAAACAAGCACACACAAGAATATTCACCCCACGCTATTGCTCCCCGGCAACAGCGCCAGAAAAAGGTCTTGATAACCCACAAGTATAGGGGATCGTTTATAGCCTTCTTCGATAAATAAGAGTGTCGAACCCAATGAGGAGCTAAAGGCGGAACAAATATTCCCTCAACTTCTATCAACCACCGATAAAACTCTACGCACACTTGATGTTTGCTTTACCTAAAACAAGTATGAAAATATTTTGCAAGAATAAAACTACGAGTACTTTGCGAGAATAAAACTATGAATAAAATGTGAAGTACTAAAAGTGGATAGCTTTTGTCAACAAGAAAGTCATTTGTCCCTAGGCCCAGCTAAAGGCCCATGAGATTTCACCGACATTAATGGGCCGGCCCATCTATAGGCCCACAAGATTTTGAGGACCCTAGTAGGCCGGCCCATTAACTGGCTGCCAAGTTTTGGTCCACATGACGGCCCATATTTGATCCGGTCCAGTAATGGCCTGCCACGTTCCGGGCCTAATAAGGGCCCATCTGAGATCCGGCCGGTTAAAAGCCTACCATGTTCTGGGCCAAATTACGGCCCAGATCAGGTCCATCCCTTTAAGAGGCTTTGGGCTAAACTATGGCCCATATTGGATTCGGCCTACTCGCAGCCGATAATCTGATTGGGCCAAACAAGGACCGAGACAATTTTGGCCTATTAAAAGCCCGTGATTTGATTTGCACAATCATGGGCCTGGGTCCATTTCGGGCTGCTGCCGGTCCGTGAGCTGTTCGACACGTTTCATGCCCAACCTACTTCTCAGCCTTCTAAAAGCCCGTTGAGTTTTCTTGCGAAAAGAGGGCTGGCGGTTTACTCGGCCAATTAAAGGACCGAATCTACTAGTGGGCCAGTTTACATTAAGGCCTTTTAACGGACCAAGATGACGGGGCCGATGATGCGGATAATACATCCTGATTGCATGACAGCCCGATTATGTACCGTAATTTTACGGTTTGGCCGGTTTACTGCGAAGACAGGATATATATACGGCAAAATAACTACAACATCGTGAATAGGAAAAAACCTAGACTATACAATAAAGAAATTATGGCATATTACATCCACTGGGCATCAAAGTTCGCCACTATGACAATAAAGCATAAGCAGAAAGCAGATTACATACACTGGGCATCAAAGATCGCCACCAGTGCAAATAAACACGCCGACAAAGTAATATACAAAACCGGAAGCACTTCAATAGAGTTCAAGAAAGGTTAGCCCTGCTGTGGAGCTGCAGCGCAAGCAGCTGAGCAAGCTGATGAGACTGCGCTTGTTTAACACTTATATCCTCCTCACTCTAAAAGATAAACAAGCAGACGGATGACAGGTTTTGCACATAAAAGTATCAATGCTGACAATTCATCACATTTCTTACTGGCGAATAAAGTGACATAGTTTAAAATTGCATTAACACAATATGGTATTGTTCAGGTCAAGACATGGCAGGAAATGACATTGTGAAGGAGTTGGCAGCTTCACGACACCACTGGATTACAGATCAAGAACTCATAAGTATCAATGGTTAGTGTGTTGTCAATTTATCCCATTTCAGATTGGCAAATGAAGAGACGGCTTAAATAATAGTAGAATGATCTCACATTGTTCATAGTTAATACATTGCAGAATATGACATTGTGCTGTAGTGGGTAGGTTCACCACACCACTAGATTATGTATCAAGAATAGAAGCATACATGTAGTGCAAAAGAAGATCACTTGCTCTGTATAGTTTAGTTTTACATGGTATGAAGAAGGAACTTGGTTGTACAACTGAAAACTTAAATTGAGAAGGATAAACTTTTGTTTATGAACTACATAATAAACTTTAAACATGCAATTTGATGCAAACACCAAAAATAAACAGCTATTGCTATCTTGCCTAACCAAATATACACAAAAAGTTTGAAGGCTTGAGAAGGAAAAACTTACATTATTGGTGAAGACATGCTCTACAAAGCCCTTGTCCATGCTGATGGGGGGGGGGGGCAATTCAAGAAGTTTACCACAAAATCTTCTTCATAAGCATTGCCTTTATTCTACATTTTGTTAAGAGTAAATATAGATGTGATAATATAAGAAAAAATGGAGAATATTTAAGATAAGATGAAGAGTGATGCTACATAACCAAGGAGCTATAAATGTAAGTATAGCAATACAGGCAAAAGGTACAGGCAAGATAAATGCACAACTAAACTTCTTCAGTACCATCGGTGTTATCCAACCTTATGGTAAGAGTAAATATAGATCTGATGTGTAGAAAATGGAGGGCAAAGGAAAATAAGCTGCAGAGTGATGGTACATGAACAACTACCTGTCAATATAAATACACTGATAAAGGACATCAAGTACTTACAAGAACAATGCAGAGCTAAAAAATTTCATTGGCATTGGATATATTCTACACTAATGTAACCATTCATACAGATCAAATAATTTGGACCAAACAATTGATAAGCAAGCTATCATGCATACTGCTGTCACATAATGAACCAGGTATGTATGCAAGTACAGTGATATAGGACAACAAGTACTAACAAGAGCAAAGCAGCAGGCAGCATATTTGCGATGTCCTGTCGTTCTTTTCAAACCGGAATTCTTCTTTGAGCAGATTTCCTACAAAAAAGATCTGTAAGGCACATGCGGAAAAGTAGAAGTTCAAATTGTCATGTGATTTCATAGACAGTACCTCATCCTGGGAACAAGACCACTGCATAACAAGGTTTTACCATTCAATGTCTTCTAAATTTAGCACAGGAGACTTCACCGAAATTCATTTATAGACTTGCCATCAAAGTGTGATTTCCTCAGGTAACACCGATACTGCTGCAATGCTTACTTGAAAAGCACAAGCAAGCTTTGCTCGTCAAGACTATCCAGATTGTCCCTCGCCTACTTACAACAATGTAATGTAAATCATTGATGTGTTCAATCGGCAGAAAACATGAAAATAATAACCATGAATAATAGCACTTACACGTAAGTTGGACAGGAAGATCTGAAAATGTTGTTTGTCTTCACTATAATCTTCCCGTGATGGGAATATATGCACGCAGTCCCTAACAACATTGAAATCATTGTCTTTTAAACTGGGAATAACTGGAATGGGGTTCCAATCTGCAGGAATTGGCCATCTCTGCAGTTGGGATAGGTCTTCGACCAGTGGACTTGCTGTACTTTTTGCTGGAATGGGATTTTTCTATGGTACGGCTGGTGCTATGGCAACTTAAATCGGTATACCTTTTGCTGGATTGTAGGTACTGTGTGGTGGGGCTAGTGGTGTGGCTAGTGAAGTATGGGTACAGTCTGCTGGAGTTGGTTCTACGTTTTGTGTCACTAGTTGTACAACCAATATAAGTGGGGTGCTGTTTGATTTCTCCGGCACCACCACGTTTTTCAAGGACTTTGCTGGTGCTCCTTCAGGTTCGGCAATCACCCTCTTCCTTTTTGATGTCTGATGCAATATGTATTGATAATGGATGGGCATGGCATCTCGACATATATGATGAGTAAACTAAGCCGATGGCGGTGCAACAAAGTAGAAGAAATGCAAGACAACATATGCAAGATACGCGCAATCAATAAAACCTTGCCAAATTAGAACATGCACCTTGATGGGTGAATAGGATAGGCCATTGCCTTTGCCTCCTCGAGGTTAGAATAGTCATTAGGATCATATTCTGAACAAGAATCAACAGGCGGGGAGCGTATGAGTTTCATTGCATCCAGAATGGCACTCAATGCCTTGGTGCCAATTTTGTAAGTCATTGCAGTGTTTAGCTTCAAGAGTGGACTACTGCTAGTGCGACACAAAGCAGCTACACAGATCATAGTGTAGATATAACGGGAAAACCATAAGCATCAGAGTAAAATCAGCAAAGTAGAACTTGCTGGAATATATGTCCTAGTATTGCCGGTACGGCTAGAAAGGCTTCGGATACCAGCTCTCTTCAACTGAAGGTGCGGTACTGTTAATATCAGTGTAACTCTCAAAGGCGACACAGCTCCCCGCATTTCCTTGCTATTCTTATAGGATTCAAGTGGGCAGACCACTACAAATCCTATTCCTATGTTACAAAATCCTACTAATCAAAGAGGCCTGAAGAGTTCAAAGTGTCCATCACAACCGACCGTATAGACCTCTACACTGCAAATGTCCCTGCTCATCTTCACTACAAGGAACATACTGTACTACTATCATACTCCCTCCGTTCCAAAATATAAGTCTTGGTAGAGATTTCCACTATGAATCACATATAGATGTATCCAGATACATTTTAGAGTGTAGATTCACTCATTTTGCTCCATATGTAGTCCATGGTGGAATCTATACAAAGATTTGTATTTAGGAACGGAGAGAGTAGTTATTAAAGAAGAACGGAAGAGGAACATGCTAAAGAAGAGCAAGCAGATTTTGGATAATAAAATGTTCGTTGCGCAGTGCGAACACATGATGAACCAGAGCACATTAAGAATGCAACTCCATGCTGTCTCTCGACCATTTCAGGTGGTTGGATGAAGATCCTACATCTCCTAACCCTTCTTCTTCCTCGTTTCTGATTCTTCCCATACAGAACACCGCATGGGCCGCTGGCCGGACCACCGGCCCCCACCGCCTATGTTCCTATGCCACCACCACCCCCGCCCCGCCCCCACTTGCATCGAGTTTTCTTCGTTCAGTGAGCCCCCCCCCCACAACCACCGTCCCCACCCGAGCCCCTTCCTTCGCACCGGCGAACTCCGGCGAGCTCTGAAAAATCGTCTGTCCCAATTTTAAAATTTTGCCTGCTGTGATTTAACTAGTGTGGAATATAAAAGGGGAAAACCATAAGATTGGGAGTATAGTGTTGAGCGTGCCATGGCGGATCTGAAGGTGCAAACCGCACAATGGCAACTTCGCAACCAATGTTTGCTTTCAACTAGCAAGTAAGTGATGGACAAGAAATCAGAGTAAAGAAGTGGCGATCTATTTTCTTGCTGCGATAAATAAGTTGAGCAGATACAAAAGAGTACCACCTCTGGTGCAGCGCCGTTTATGCATATGCTGAGAATTTGAGGGTGCTACGGTAGCGATGGCTGTTGGCAGCGTGGAAGCAGATCTAGGAGGGTAGATGGTGGCGGTGGGGCGTGGTGGACGAGACGGTCGTAGGAGCGGCGCCGACAGGGTGGACGACGGCGGGGATGAAGTGAGAGGACGGGATGCAAGGATCCCGGTCCGAAGCCGTGGATGAGAGAGGTCGATCTCTTGTAATGGACAGCGCCGCCGGGGTATCAGCTTCGGCATGGTGGAGGAGGACGGCGGTGGATGGGGCTGGCGGACGGAGGAGGCTGGGGTGGAGAGGGTGTTTTGGCGCCCACGGAGTACGAATGGGGAAATGGAGGTAGAGAGGAAGGGGGGAACCATGTCTTCAGGGCGCGCTTGTCTCAAATGCGAGGAAATTTACAAACTTAGCCCCCATTTCAAATTTGCTACATCACATCAATATTAGTCGGTTGGGGATAGGACGGTAATCTCGCATACACGGAATATTTGCTGACGAGAGTTTGTTTTTGTCGCCCACCGTGTATGAATCGGGGAGGGAGTTGATTTCGGCCGAGGACACACTGTGTTTTGGCGCCCACCGTGCATGAATCTGGGTGAGAGGCGGTTATGTCATGTTTGAGTGAAATTACAAACCTACCCCTATCAAAACCTATACAAATCAAGCACATAGGCTTTGCGTGGTAGGGATAGGTAGTAGTAATTTCCATCTCGCAGATTTTGGTTTCGGGCGGTTACTGCGACTTTCCTCGCTTCGTTCAAATTCTGTAGAGTGCATGTTTACCGTGCCAACTCAAGTCGGATCTCGTTTGTATTCTATTTTATCCGGGAGGGATCCATTTTCGATTGGAATAAAATTCTATATACATCATTTTTTATATATACTTTCGAAAGAACAACACCCTTTATACATAAATATGGTTTACAAATGAAATGATCTCAGATTCATAAGGCTGTATTCATCAATTTGGATTTTCAAATATTTGAAACCACTTTATGTTGAAATCAAATGTATGCATTCCTCGCTAACTGTCTCCAATTAATGTGTGTTTCATGCGGTTTTTTTACTTCTCAAACATGTATAATGTGTTTCACACACGCAACATATAGTGTAATCCTGTTTAGACATTAATTGCATATAAACCATGCATTGTTTCTAATTAAATAATCTATGGATCACCAATATTGATAAACTATATAACATTACACGTGTCTCCAAATTCAAATGAATATGCATGTTTGATACACCAATTTGCGTTATGATATTATCGATGTCGTGATCTCCACTTTAAATATTTGAATCCCCTTTAATCCAGATATTCGTCTCATATAGCTATCACTCATGCTTATATATGACTATATCTCTAGGCCTATACGCGTCCATCATCTCTCGGGTATCTCTCGTGCTACCCGTATGTCGACAGTGATCTTTTATCTTCGTAACACACTGACGGTACTCTCTCCCTCGACCTTCATCACTCTATCTCCCTCTAAGTATATCTCTCTCCATGCTATGTGTCTCTAACTATGATTCTCCATTTGGAATCTCTTTCTCTCACACAAACACAAAACTTTGTCTTTCGGGGTATCATTTCTCTCTACTATTCCCCTGTGTGCCACTCGCACACCCCTCATACAGAGATGTCTTTCGCTCCTTAGGTATGAGAACCTACGACTCTTCCTCTTGAATATCTCTTTCTCATACACAAACACAAACTCTGTATCCCAAGGTCTCATATTTCTCCACTGTTCTCTTGTATGTCGCTCACACACACTCTCTCTCCCTAGAGATATCTTGCGTTCCCTCATATGTCTCTCTAGCTATCACTCTCATTGTGAAATATCTTTCTCTCTCGCAGACACAAAACTCCGCCTCTCGGGATCTCATTTCTCTCTAATATTTGTTTGTATGTGACTCACATGCACCCTCTCTCTATCTTTCTCACAACCACACACATAACTCAGCCTTCTGGTCCACTCGACTCCTATCTCTAACACACACTAGCTAGCATCTTTATGTTTCTATTTATCTGTTTCACCGTCAACCTTTTTTCTCTCCCTCACTCTTGCTTCCTATCATGCACACTACATATGTTTGTCTCTACATGCAGTCAATTGCCCTTTTTTTATCTTTCTCTCTCACACACATAACTTCACCCTCTGAACCACCCGGCGGTCATCCCCAACACTCAAACTAGCGGATGTCCCTCTAGCTAGCATCTCCATCTCTGTATCTATCCGTAGTTTCTCCATCAACATTTTTTTCTCGCACGCAGTCTTGCTTCCTATTACCCACACTATATATGTCTCTCCATACATATACATTTATAGGTTGATCTCTTTTGCACAATCATTGTGCCTCACTCCCTCTGCTCTCCATAGATGCATGCTCCAGCACATGCCACTATCTATTAAAGACAAAAACACATGCTCAATTGTCAGGCCTTGTTCCCTGCACTCTCACATGAATGTGTATTGTTACAGCGATCCGTCTCTCCCATGTCGTTGATCTTATGACTTATGTCTTCTTTCTTTTATCTCGACCATGCGCGCGCACACAGACACACATCCCACGTATACATGTATACCTCTCACACATGCACGTTCAAGGTCTCTATGTCTCCATACGTAGTTAATTACCCTCAACCCTAACGCCACATCGAACCATTCTCTTCTTGTGTGCACATAACTTCTGCCTGGATGGGTAAAACACACACTCACACTTAACAATCTCCTTCTAGCTAGCTACCCCACCTCACTCTTCCCCTATATCCCCGAAACCAATAAGACCATCCCTTCGATTAATTCCCGCCTACATGCACCATCGATATATAGTAGTCTTCCTCGGTGTCTCTCGAACAAACACGTTCTCTCGATGTCGACTCCTCTCACATGCACACACCTTCTCTTCCCTCTCTACGGGCATTTCCTCTCTCACACCCCATCGTTGGTGGCCTCTGCCATGCACATCGTCTCTCTATGATGAAGCCATGCACACTTAAATTACATTCGCCACGGAGGACCCCGCGACACACACACACACACACACACAAAACATACACACACACGCACGCACCCCCCCACACACACTAAGACTCCATCAGACATACACACACACAGACTCCATCTCTCTCTCTCTCTCACAGACACACACACACACACACACACACACACACACACACACCCCTCCCCCACACACCCACAAACACACAACACACTAAGACTCCATCTCACACACACATGCTCTAGGCGGAGCATTTGTTCCTACCACCCTTCATCCAACCTTACCTGTATGATAAACAATCACCTTAATTTACTTGTATAACATGGACAAATTCCACTTTACTTTAGTAGTTAGCAAACTTATCATCTGTACCCTTATAAAAAACGGAGTTGGCGATGATGGTGTGCCTGCGATCTTGTAGTATAGACTGTCTGATCTATATCTGACGGATAGAAAGCAAACTATGATAATTTTACAAAAGATACCCACACCTCTCTCCACATCCTTATCTTCCACAACCTCATTGCCGAGCAATTATAAAAGGAACAATCTAGCATGGTGGCCGCTACCGCCTGCCGGCGCCGTCCATCCCCATGCCTCCGCCCATTCCGACCACCAGTCACCACCACGCTCCACTCCTCCTCACCTTATCTCTCATCTTTCATTTTTCGATGACATTCTCGAGATACCACTTTTCCGATAAAATTCTCAAGATATCATTAGTTTTTACACATGGGATTACTCCTACATGGGTCAATCACAACATGTGTTTTGTAAAAAATGCATATTGATGTTCCATGAAATGCACGAGCATCTTGCTTGTAATTATATAACGCAAATCACGAGCAGGAAATGACATTTGTTTTACACAACCACGTTAACATGGCCACATAAATCACTAGCTAAAGTAAATACCATTATACTTATATCCCGATGAAAAAGGTTGAGTGCATGTCCGAAGAGTAGAGTCGCACACACGCACTCTGTCTCTCAGAATCTCTCTCTCTCTCTCTCACACACCTGTTACGTGACGCCCACTTAAGCAGACACGTATGTTACAATTTGTGCACCCGCGGGTACACGTGATGCTGCGCATTTATTTAAGCCGGACGGCGAACCCAAATAGTAGCTGCATTCATTCCCCTCCCGCCGCCTCTTCTCTGGTCGCCGTCGCCCGGTAGCCATGGCCCGGCCGAAGGTAACTAGTAACAACATACGCCATACTCCCGCCGGAGCGGCGCTTTAATCTGGAAATTTTAGTGGTCATGCATGCATCTTTTTGTGCTAGCACTCCTATATAAGGGTTGACTGGTCGCTTCCCACGGACATGCGCGAGCGGTGGAAGAAGAAGGAGAAGGGAAGCAGGCCATGGAGTAACGTTTTTACCACAATTTCTAAGGAGTGCAATAATTGAGTAGTTTTGCAAACTACCAGTACTAAACCTGAAATGGTTCAAAACCTATACTCCCTTGCCAGCGCGCGCTTCTCGCATGAAACAGTTAGCGTCGCCCTGGAGCGTCAGTGCTGGATTAATGCCCGGCCAGAGCGGAGGCGACCTCTCACTGGCGCCGGCTTTGAAGCAGCACGACGACCAAGAGAGTGCCGCTTCCCAGTGCACGCGACTGCTCTGCGTCGAGGCTGGCCATAGGCCCTGTTTCAATCCATGGGTTAGAGTTAGTTTGAGCTAGTTGGGGCTCAAATATCCCTAAAGCATCCAAGCATGAGGGTTTAAATTGGAGCAAGTTGCACCGAACCCACCAAAAACAACTATCCCACCCAAGAGGTGCTACTAAAAAATCACTTTTCTCTCTCCATCAAGTGCATTTATTGTCAATTAACCCTGTCACCCAAACACCTCTTTGGCTATAGTTATTTCAGGGTTAGTCATGAGTTAGTCTAACCTCTAGCTAAGTTAGAGTATCCAAACAGGAGCAGCATAGGACATGCAAGTTGCTCAAAGGATACAGTCAAATTCGTACATGAAAGGATTTTTTTTTGAAAACAGAACATGAAAGAATTTTTTAGAATGCTCTTGGCATGTCGGTAAAATGTGATGAGTTAACCGACCTCAATAGACGGCAAAAACGCCAGCCCGCCGCACTTTGAGAGAGACGAGGAGGGAGAAGCGATACGAGCTGCTGGATTACTAGAGATAGATGTCGCACGGAAGCCAAGAAATATGGTGATAGTGTGGGTTAGCCATGTACTAGTATGATGTAACTATACTGGGCTGCCGTGTTTCGTACTCTTCCAGTCCACTGTGGAGATGATTGATTTTATATCGCTAAATAATATAAAATATTATGAGTGCAGACGCTCCACCACGAGGTTCCTTGCTCGTTCTCGGTCGTCGGGAATAATTGTTCTTCCACTCTATTTTTTTACATGAGCTTTGTTCATCCTTTTGCCAACACGCGAGACATCTAGCATCAAGGTGCACGTGTCATGCAAGGATCATTCCATCTATATGAAGAACATGTGGGACTGGAACTACGAGATGGACATGTACCCAGGAGTGGACGTACGAACCTGAGTAATGTAGCGCATTAAGTGAAGTAGAAAGGCACAAATGGTATGAATGCATGGCATATAGGGTGTGTTTGGTTGCGTTCTCGTCTCAGGATAGTCGTTCCCTCTTCATGCATGCTCAACTCAACACCCCTCTTCATGCATGCTCTCTTCATGCATGCTTCTAGTGTATTTGTGCTAAACTAGTGTGGACTCATGCACCCTCCATACACTCTACCAAACACCCAAAAGTGGGTCGAGAAGGGAACTCTTGGGTGGCATTTGTCTCTTACTACGTACTCCCTCCATTCCAAATTACTCATCGTGGTTTTAGTTCAAAACCACGACGAGTAATTTGGAACAGAGGGAGTACCAGTAAATGTTGTACGTGAAATGCACGGTGATTTTATGGAGTACGTGCCTAAGTACTCTACTATATATATATATTAGTTGGAGGCACATATTAGCTTTTATATTTGTTTACGTGTATGCCCCGAGACCTTCCAACTAGACGTGTCTTTCTCTCCAGGTCACACTTTGTATCGTTCATACCACTAGTACTACTACGTGTGGTCTCCGACCCAGAAGTGGAAGAAGTGGAGACACTCTACCACGCTGTTTTTCTTTGTGCTGGGCACTACCACGTTGTTCATGTCCCACTCCTTTTGCTAACGTGTGGGACATCCAGCACGTGCCGTGTTTGGCACTCTTCGTCGTAAGAGTTGAAACGCTAGCATTCATCATAAATAAAAGATAAATATAAATCAGCAGTGATACTATTTTTTTGCGAACAATTCAGTAGTGATACTATACCACGCGGTTTCCTTGCTCCTCGATATCGGAAAGAATACTTCCGTTCACCAACATGTGGGACGTCGACCATCCTAGTCCACTTGCCATGCATGCAGAACTCCAAGGAAGAGTCACCCCGGTCGTCGCGCCGCAGTAATAATGACTAATGAGCCGTAGAATCACAGGCCCAACCTTTCCCACTTTGAAGTTGCTCGGACGAAGGAACCATCATGACTTCGTTGAATTCCGCTTCTTGAAGAAAACTACTGTACCAGCAGTACTGCTAGCTACAGTAGTTACTCCAAGAGAGGCCTCCTTTCGTTCATAGGATAGGAACTTTATAGGAATATGAAAATCATTGGAAGTGAGAAGACATGCATCTCAATTCCTATAGAGAAAGAGATGTCATTTGATGCATAGGATAGGAATTTTTCCATTGAATCTAGGCTAATGTACTGGTAATTTGCTCTAAAAACTACAATACTACCTATGTCCTGGTTTATTAGTCCCCATTATAATCTGTGTCAAATTTTGACCATACGTTTAACTAACAAAATGTTCATGCATGTCACAAAAAAATATATCATTGAAAACTATGTTCAAATATGAATCTAACGATATAATATTTGTTGACATCCACTAACATTTTACCAGTTAAATCTTTGGTCAACTTTTAGCACAAATTACAAAGGGGACTAATAAACTAGGACGGAGGTAGTAGTAACTAGTAGTACTGGTACATGCTCGTACTCAGACACAGACACACACACTAACTACTAGTACTACTACTTCTCACATGCTGGCCAGACGCCGTCGTTCTCCTTCCCGGCTTTGTCGGCGACACCCCACCGTGCTTGGATCTCCGCTGAACTCTCCGCAGCAGCAGGTGCGTCCTCTTCTTTCTTGCGGCAGCGGGCCTCTCTTTTCTTGAGTGCTTTCTGACTTTTCCCCTCCCTCTGTGCGGCTTTGGCTGCCTCTTGCTCTACCGCCCATTTAGCCATGGCAGCTTCAAATTCCTCCCACATAGGTGTGAGGTCGTGAGCGCTGATGAACTCGGCATGGTGGGATGCCATCGCTTCCCTACCATTTTGTGTGCGGTCGTGGGCGGCGAGGAACTCGGCATGGCGGGATGCCATCGCTTCCTTACCGGTTTGTGTGCGGCGCGGTGGCATGAACGACGCTTGCTGAGAGCTCTGGGGTGGAGTGGCCGGACAGTATAGTGCATTGGTTTGTCAAGAGATCAAGGACATAAGACGAAAGAAATTTGGATTCCCCTTCAATCTTGGTCATTTATTACCGAGTAAAATGCATTGGCGGTCATCAAATTTGTCGTGATAGCTCACTTTGATAATTGTATACGAGATATGGTGATTATATGGTCACTGGCTTAGCGTATAGCTCCGTATTTGTCTGTTTGACCAGTCAAACAGTCCGCATGCGCCTCATCAGCTTGTGTTCTTTATCTATCTACGTGGGCCTACTTGTCAGTGGAGAAAGGAATAAAAACCAAAATTATGCATATGTGGGGAATCAAACCATGGACTCGTCGCTGCAACACAGACTCGTCAGCCAAATGAAAATGAAATACTTTGCGTCAGACACTCACGCTCACACTGTCAAAGCATGCTAATGCATGCACGTCGCCCTGTCAATCAGAGTCCTGCTCATGGCGCAACGCAAATGGCGAGCCCATCACCTGCACGCCCCGGCGGTGCCTAACATTACTGTTTAGACGTTTGATGGAGGCCTACACGAACGTCGAGCATGTATTCACCTGGCTCAACACCAATGGTCATACTCAGAGTGCCTTGCTCATGTATATCGTCCATCACAACGACAATCTATAAAATGTCCTAGCTAGAGAGGGTACTATGGTACGGAGTATGTACTATCGTGAGCGACTGATCTTAGTGCCACTGCACACGAGTGTGTGTCTGATCGATTCGTCCATTATTCGTAAGTTATGCATGGTTATGTGGTGTCTAATGGTGGTCGTTGAAGGCTAGCTAGCGACAAGAGCGGTTGCATGGACGTCTGGTTGTCAACACGTGCCGCATATGCTTCAAAGGCTCGTCATCCATGAGTTCACACTTTACCACCACGCCAGCGTCTGACCGCCCTGGCCTACCAAAACCCCTTCCATCGCTAGAGTGTGCTTCCTGCCAGGAACGGTCACCGTCTCTCCAGAATGTCAATGCCGCATTCACTGGACTTAACAACAGGTGCAGTTGGTGTGTCACTGACATGCGGGCCAGATGCCCGTTGGCCCACATGTCAGTAATCCAACGCACCTGCAGTTAAGTCACTAAAGCAGCGTCTGCATTCATGCCCAACAAACCTACTCCGGCGCCAGTCGTCCATCCGTCTGCCGTGGCTCATTGCCATTCGCCCGCTATATTAACTTGAGCCCCAGCTCCCAGCCATAGCCAAAGACCCACACTCATTCTCCTCCGGTCCCTTCCTTCTGTTGGCACCACTCCAACCATGGCCTCCTGGCGCTCCGAAGCTCTCTTGGACGTACTATCGCAGGTGTAATGAGGGACATTGGCGGCTCCGCTCCGGGCGTGCTCCAAAGCTCTCTTCGACGTACTGTCGCAGGAGAAGAAGAAGGAGGTCGCCGGCACCCCCCGGCCGCCCTCCGCCGCTACGACCACAAACCCGACGCGCGTGCGCGGGCACAGCCGGCAGCGAGGAAGAGTAGTACACGCTAGGTTGCCGCCGCTCTGGTCCCAGGAAGGCCACCGCTACTCCACTCAGTCGACGCCAAGCTTGGTGGGGTAAATATCAGCGGCCGATTAGCCGCTTGACGGCCACATGGAGGCGGAAATCTTCAGAACCTTGTGCTCCAGAGGAGGAGGTTATCGAGGCGGATGAGGAGGAGGCAAAGGCAATGGCCAGCTTTCTCGGGTTCATGGCCGGACATGGTGGTCGGGCATCGGCGATCGTTTAGATTAGGTCTACAGTAGGTTTTAGTACGATTTGTGGGAAATATGTAATGAATTTCGTCCAGTTTGTAGGAAAAGTTTTCGAAATGTAATGAATTTCAACCAGTTAATTTGAAATTTGCTTTGTTTGCATGAACTTCGTCTGGTTAGTTCATGTAGTTGTCGAAAGGTATGCGGGAGCATCGGATGGCATCCATCAGTGTCCTTGGACAGATGCCGGTGTAAATTTGTGGGCCAGCACTGGAGATGCCCTAACTATCATGCTATAACCGCTAACAGTGCTCCATTATTTGGCAGGGAACAGTTATCCCTCGATCAAAATCAGATCCGCGATGTTTCACACTCCTCCCATGTAAGAGTGTAAACTCTTGCTTACATAAAAATGGGGCAAGTGGACGGGACTATAGCATGTCATATCACTCAAACTAGCCTACCTAACGGGCGGGAAAGCAGTGCCCTCGTCATTTTGTTCTGGATTTCTATCGATCGATCGTGTGAAAATGTTATGCTTTGCAAGTTCTAAAGGAAAAGGCGGCACACTTACGACTCGTATGCATAGCAAGTAGTACCCGCTTATGTGGAGGAGACAGAGGCATTGACAAAGTCAAGGAGTAACAGTGGAGACAATAGCTTTCATCAAAAATAAACAATGAATACTCGTTGCTCGTCCTCTATATCGGAAAGAATACTTTCATTCGCTGACATGTGGGATGTCGACCATTCTGGTCCACCTGCCATGCACAAAATTATCCTGGTCTACCCCGGTCGTATCGCAGGCTCACCTTTCCCACTATAAGTTGGTCGGACGAAGGAACCATCATGACTTTGTTGAATTCCGCTTCTTCAAAAAAACTTATTATACCCGCAATACTGCTACCACACGCGAAGACTGGATGGCACTGTAGCACATCATATCACTAAAACCCACTAGGCCATCCTAAAAAAACCACTAGGCCAAACTAGCCCGCCTATAGGTCATCTATTTTGGAACAGAGGGAGTACGTCTCTGTACTGCTATGATTTTGTGTTGTACAATACGTCTCTGTACTTTTGCTACGATTTTCCTACCCTATGAACCACTAGTAAGGTACACGTGCATTGCACGCATGAGATTCTGGTGGTTTGTGCATTATGCTTCTACATGTGGAGTTTTCTAGATTCTACATGTGGCAAAATATGGTGGAATGTAGATCATATTCAATGACCAGTAGTGCTCGGATTTGCCATCTTTGTACCGTCGGATTGGCTTCATCCAACGACCAACTTTCAAAGTTATTCACACACTATATAGGGGTATATAAATGAGGCCTGAATGTATCCGTGTTGCCTAAGCCTACAAGTATAAGCGTACCACGAGCTCATCAGCCCTAACGTTTCTCTTTGGTGAGTGTTTTGCAACTACTATAGCTCGCACAGTAGCTAGCCTACTAACACCAAGAATCATCAAACAAGCCCTGCTGATATGATAAACAGTTCAAACTTACATCCAAGCATGCCATAAATTACATCAAAAGCTGGTGAGGATACATTTGTCTCCATAACTCGGAGAGGATTCACATGATTCACTATCAAACAAAAGTAGCAAGTACCACCCACACAAGACAGTGCACTAGCCCTAAGATGGTTTGATAACATGCATCGTTCTGGTAGTTAAACACATGGCAATGCAAACTACCCTGAAGTATTAGCACGACCAACTATTTATTGTCATCGATCTCTCAAGCAATGACCACAACACGGACAACGGCATGGAAATCGATCTCTGGGGCGATGTCCATAGGACTGACCATGACATTGGAATCGATCTCTGGGGCAATGTCCACAGGATGGACAACGGCATCGGAATCAATCTCCGGGGCGATGCCAACAGGACGGACCGCGACATCGAAAATGATCTCTGGGGCGTTGTCCACTGGAATGGGCCGCGACATTGGAATCATCAAGGACGTCCGCCGGCATGATGTTAAGGCACCAGAGCTCAGTCCGCGAGGGAAAGGGAGTTGTAGTAATCAAACTTCTCGGTCTTGTACGAGTTGACGCGAAACACCAAAGCACTACACTCGATATAAGTCTTTTTACATATTTCAAATGGACTACAACATACGGATGTATGCAGACATATTTTGCTTCATATGTAGTCACTTGTTGCAATCTGTAAAAAGACTTATATTTGGAAACGGAGGCAGTACAACGCATGCATGCATGCCGTGACCTTCCTTTTGATACTTGCATGTGTTGATTTGATGCACCTTGCCAAATTTTGACTATAAATTTAACTAACCAAATTTTCATGCATGTCACAAAAAATTACGGGGCTGTTTGGATTGTGACTATGTTTGTCTTATGTTGCCACATTATTTTTCCCACACTTGCCACACTTGCCTAACTTGAGTTGCTCAAATTGTTAGACACGCTTTGGCTTGCCTAAGGGAATCTTGCCACACGTTTGTTGTCTATGACATGTGGGGTTCACTGCTAATAAAAAAAATTCTTGTCTTAGGTGTGGATAATAAAAAAGACTTATATTTAGGAATGGAGGGAGTAGAAAATATAGATAATAATGCATGTTGGGGCAACCCATGTTTCCGATAATTTTAGCCGTGGGCTTGTTCACAATTTTTACGAGGGGGTGGTTGTTCATTTAATGGAGGGACATGTACCAGACTTGAAAGATACAAAGTGCGACCTAGCACACCGTAACACCACTTGGAACAAGCAGGTAGCTATCTCAAAAAACAATCAACAACTAAAAAAAGGGAGTACCTAGAACTCATCACATGAGATATAATATGGTCTCATTCGCTTTGAAAAACAAAAACAAATACAACCCATGTCAGCACACACGCATCTTATGGCATCACATCCAATGGCTATAAAAGATGAATGAGACCAAATTATATCTCATCTAGATGAGTTCTAGCAAAACTGGAAAAAACGGCGACCTGGAACATACTAGTACACAATTTTAAATGGTTGTTTTGATGGAGTGAAAAAGGAAAACTACCCCACTACGTATATATAGGCCAGAGCTTCCGTGCTTGATTGCTAGGGTTGCTCTATTCACATACTCTCATCCTCTCCAGATCTAAACAAGATAGGGGTGGTAACACTGTCTTTCTCCCTTCAAAAAACAGTGTCTTTCTATCCTCACTGCCGGCTACAGATCCGAACGTATCCCCCTCCGTCGGTGAAGGGGAGGAGGGGCATCGTTTAGGCCATCATCGATAGTGAGGGAGGAGACCCACTGCCGGCCGCACCGTTATCTCTGGCCGAGAACTGGCGCGGGTGGTCCTCTGATCCCTTCGTCGTTGCCCTAGTGTAGGCGGATCCGTCCTCCCGCTTCCCACCTATCCACATCCCGACGACCTTCAGGTATATCTTCTTTCGAAACCGCCTTAGCTCTACTTCCCCAGCTCGCTACGTCGCTGCATGTGCATCATTTTCTACCTCTCAGCCCCTCTCGATCGGATGGTCCAACGTCACCTATTTTTCTTCTTCTAGTGTTAGAGGTAAAGCTACTTCATGGAGTCGAATCTTGTACTTGTTTCAAACAAGAAAAAAAGTGAGGGTGGGGGAATTTAGTATGTACATCGGACTTGGTACAAACAGGAAGGAAAGTGGGTGAAAGTAGTATAGACTGGTCATCCAACCGGTCTCTTGGTCGAAAAGGGAAATATAGAGGTAACGCTGTACACAGTGGTATGACCAGGACTAGATTTTCTATCCACACATAGGAGTAGGTGGATAGAGTGAACAAAAATGGGACCAACCCAGATATGTTTCTTGGATGTTTGTTTCTCGGGGCAACAAACTATGAATCACCACTTTATGCACCTGTTTAGGTACATGGTGCTGGACTACTGGTGCACCCACTGTCCTATGCCCTTATACCAAATATTTAGCTATTCTTAATCTAATGCCCCTGGTAAAATGAAGCCATGCCACTGTTATAAGCCATGACAAGTTTAGCCAAATGTTTTTGCCTGTAATTGTTTGAGACTCTGACTGTTTCCTCTGTAGCTTTTTGTGCAAGCAGGGATATCCATTTCACCTGGTTGCTATTGCGACCTTTTGGTGCACTGCACAAAACTCTTCTTAAAAGAAGTGACTTTTGTGCTGTTTAACTGGAATGTCAGAATGGAACAATTGGTTCGTTTCGGTGGAACTGCACAAAGGAAGATCTGTGTTCCAATCCTCATCATCCATATTGGCTCCATAACCTTCCTTTAGGTAAGAATGATATTTAATGCATGTGTTCATCTCTATTTTCCGACTGCCATGAAAATAATGCTATTTTTTACTAGTACACTTGTGCTCCCTCACTGACAAAACAAATTCTGAAATAGAAGGCCAATCATGTACTTGGTTTCACCAACTGGTGAGGAGAAAGAGAAACAGAGCATGAAGAGGAGGAAGAAGAATAATAAACAGTGCCAAGGCGATCTTGTTGAAGCCAGAGGCCTCAATCGAGGCCATTCAAGGGCTCCAGCAATGACTACCTTACATGTGAGACGATCCTCTAGGGAGCCCTTCCACTTCTGCTATCTCACTTAATTAATTAGGAGTACTTAAGTACCACTAATTTATTGCTGCCTAATTTTCATGTCGGAGTTAAAAAATCTTTAGTAGCACCCTATGTTGAATCATGTACGTGTGTATGTTTGTCTATGGAGGTGAATCATGTGGTGGAGCAGGGAGGGAATATTATTAGTATCATGACATAATAGTGCTATTGTTTTGCATGTCAATTTATTGCCATTGGTTCAATGAGGCAATGTTTTGCGTATTGTCGATCATGAATTTGATGCTACTGTTAGAGTAATATGCTAATGTCTTTCTATCCTTTCTCACTAAGCTAATGAAGGTTTCACCTTGTTCCTACTTGTGCAAACAGGGATCATGTTGTGCCAATCATACATTTTAGTGAAACTACACAAGACAATACAATGAACTGTATCCCAGCCAGTACTTTAACTCTGCTGGAAGTTCTTGGTAATCTTTTGATATAATCTCAGCATTGGTAAACAAGAGTGATTTCAACCATACATTTGAAGTGCACAAAAATATATACTTTGAGTGATTCCAGTGAGTGCTTTAGCATCTCTTATGAGACTACATGAATAAGCTTTTTTCCTCAGGTTGGTACGGGCCTAAGGCCTTCATCCATATTAGTTTGCTGTCATCTCTATTTGTATCGTGCTACTGTCATGAGAAACTCCTTTATCTTTGCACGTAAAGTTTTGCAACCTATGATACATGGCAATGCTTTGAGTGTTGAGCTAATTGACACTGATTAAATAAACTAATACCTATCTTTAAGCAAGTCTACTATGTTGCTAACTTTACCCATTAAGATAATGAGGGTGCTTCTATTTATTAGTGTATGTTTCATCAACTAGTCCCACTATTAAAGTAATTTCACTCTCTCAATATATGTGCCAACAGGGATGCTCGATTTTGGTGGAACTGCACAAAAACTTTGGGTGCTTCATTGCCTCGACAACTTCCGTCCTTTCCTGTCAGTCGCTAATCTGGGCCTGCTTTCTTCCTTTGCTGTCAGTCGCTTTACTTATCTCGTCTTCCAGTCAAAGGAAATAGTAATTGATATGCTACCTCACACAGGTTGGTACTGGTCTTTATCCTGATTATTGTGCTTGTCATGTATTGGTAATTTGGTATTGTGCTACTGTTTGCCGATTTTATAAAGGAGTAACTTGGAGCCTGAACTCGCAGGCAAATCATTGCATTGGGTGATTTCAGTAGAACTGCACAAAAAGATCAGATGGACAGATACTTATGCTTCTTCTATGTACTCCAAAGTTCACTCAGACAAGCATCGATGTTGACAAGAAGTGCCTATATTCATTCGAGTATCAACCAACGTCAACCAATTGTCAAACTCCAAGTATTGGGAGAGTGAACGGCAAAAATATTGCTTGGCGCATAGCCCAGAAAAACACAGTCCAGTCTTTGGTCCCAACTTGTGCCTTTTGTTTATCAGCAGATATGGTAGCAAACTGTATGGCATGGAGTCTAAATATTCCAGACAAGTTGGTTGACGCGTATATTCATCTGGCACTTAATCAGTCTGCACGCCAGGGATGCTCCATTTCAGATGAACTGCACAAAAAATTTGGGTGGTTCATTTTCTCAACCGCCTCCTTTCTTGTCTGCAATGTAGAATTTTGGCAAGCTATAGGACCAAGATGAGCCAGTAAACTAGTTGGATGAAAGTAGTGGCCAAGTTGCTCAAACCTCCCTCGGCACGAGGCCACTATTTGAGGATAAACCTACAAGAAAAGTTCAGATTGTCTATGCTGCCTCTTATGTACTCGAAATTCACTCGTACAATCATTAATTTTAGCAAGAAGTACCTCCGACTGAACACCATTTACCAGTCTGTACCCTAGGTAATTAAAGTTCGTCCATGGATCATATTGGCTGTGATATCAATCATTTGGATGCATATACATACTGAACATGTGTATATCTGAATCTTTTTGTGAATTATCTATGAATATTGTCGTGTGATCTATCAATCATTTGGATGCATAGACATGCTGAACTTGTGTATATATGAATCTTTTGAGTTGTTGATAGTGAATCGCTATGAATATGAATGTGTCTTGTGAACCTGAGTTTGATACGAATGTTTACCTTCTTTGTTGTACCTGTGTGTGAACTTGTTAGTATGCCTACTGTGGGGTATGTGACGTGTGGGTGTCAACGACACATCTTCTTCCCGAGAAGAATTGCACCTGCTTTGTTAGGGTAGCAACGGCGCATCAACTCTTTTTAATCTTTTTGCTCTGTCTTCCCCCCTCCCCCACCCAACCCCTACCGTAATGTTTTCGGCCTCAAAACAAACATAGTACTGCGTTGTTTTTGGGGCTTGATGAAAAATCGAGTGCTGGTTTTTGTAGGTTGGCCCCCCCAGCAAATGGGCTGCTGGTCCATTATGGACTGGGAGGCTAAAAATACAAGTTGTATGGTGCAGAGGGAAGTAAAAAAATGCCATCGAGAGCCATCCACTGAAGAAAAAAAAATCACTCTTGATGTGATTCTTCAGTCATGCCGCCGCCCCCCTCTTTATTCCAGTTCGCTCGGGGATCTGGTTTCATTTTTTCCAGAGGGCGAATAAGTATCAGCTATGCCTAGGTTTTGTATTTTAACATGCGTAGTCCATGACATACAGAGATAGTGGTTTCAACTTATTTTTTGAGGTCCATACCGGCCTATGGGCTTTTTCTTAAAGATCGGTAACCCAATGTATTTTTTTAATAAAACGCAGGTCTCTGTTCTATTTATCTATATATAAGAATAGTAATGTTGTGTCCAATTTATGTTTTCCCTTCTAACCACATTATATATATATTTATATTATTACTATTATCGTATATTTTATAGAGACTTATATATACATTATAAAAACATCCCGCATGTTATTAACTTATAAAAGTAAATGTTTAACAGAAGTGGGCAAGGAAAATCCTGGTTGTTTTTGACTCACAGGCAAGGAAAATCCTGGATATTGCGTAAAAAAGCTTGCGAAGATTTTAAGGACCAATGTAATAATAACACACTCATTTTTATTTTGAGCAATAACTCGCTAATTTGTTAATTATATATATATAATGTGCATGTCTGGTTTACTTTTTGATATTAATTGCTCCTTCTATCATAACATTATATATATAACGAGCCCAGCTAATTAGTGTATTTCAAGCAAGTGCAAATGGGCTGGGATTTCTTAGAAAATATAAATGGGCCGCATTGACGCGAAATTATTTGTTCACCCAACCCCGCAAATGGACCGCACATTCCAGAAAACATGGGTTAAATATATGCCACATTTTTGCAGGCTGACATGTGGGCCAATAGGTTGAAGCCTATGCAGGGCGTTGTCAACTTGGTCACCAAATGATTATGACATCCACAGCCATTGGATTTATATCCAACGGCCGGAATGCACATTCAATCTCTCGTCTTCTTCCTCCAGCGTCGCCGGGACCGCCTGGTCCGGCCTCCGGTGGATAGCGGCTCTGCTTAGCACGCATCGCTGCGAAGCGCTACCCCACTGCCGGCCAGGCTATCCCTCCATCCCTCCACACCTCGTGTTATTCTCCACCGACGGCAGCCCCACGCCGCACCAGAACCCGTTATAACCCTTCTCCTCTTCTCAATCTGCGACTCCACTGCCGAGTCTTCCCATCTCCGAGTCGTTCCCGTCCGGGGCCTCACCGTCGTCCACCACCTCGCTGCGCTCGGTGCAGCGTGGTCAACAAAGTAGAGTCATTGGAAGAGGACTGTATGTGGAGAGCCTGACGGCTGGGACCCACGAGGTCCATGGTCGCACGCCAGGAAAGTTCCTCCTTATTAAACTGAAAAAATGTTTCCTCCAGCTGACAGCTGGGACCCACCAGCTGTATCTTTGCACAGAAGGAAGTGCCTCCTTGTTATGAGAAAAAAATTATTCCTCTCGTTGACAGCTGGGACCCATCAGATTTGGTGGCTGACTTAATCAACAAATGATTCTAGCAGCTGGACCGTTGGATGTTAATCGAACAGCCGTGCTCCTTCTTCAACCTCTGTTCTTGCTCCTGTCTCCCGTGGGCGGCACCGCAGCTGTGCTGCCGTGCACCCGAACCAGTCAAGTTTCCCACTCCTCTCCATCTGCGACTCCACTGCCCCGTCTTCCCCATCTCTGGGTCGTTCCAGTCTGGGGCCTCACCGTCGTCCATGGCCTTGGTGCACTCGGCACGGTGTGGTCAACAACCGAGAGTCATCGGAAGATGGTGGTACGTGAGAGGTTGACAGTGGGGACGCACCACGCCCATGGATGCATGCATGCAACGGAATGTGGCATGGTCAACATGGTCAAGGAACGACTTCCATCGGAAGTGTACTGTGCATGGAGAGGCTGACAGCTGGATCCACGGCCGCAGCAAGGAAGTGCCTCCTTATTACTTGGAAAATAATTATTCCTCCACCTGACAGCTGGGACCCACAGGACGGGCCACCATATTTTGTGAAAAAAATGTTTCCCCCTGACTGCAGGGACACACTGGACGGGCCACCATATTTGCGAAAAAAATGTTCCCCCCGCTGTCAGCTCAGACCCACCGTAAGTGCCTCCTTATTACGCAGAAAAAAATGAATACTCTCCCTTCAGCTGGGACCCACCTTGGTGGGAGGCTGACTTGTGGGCCTACTAAGTTGACGGGGAGGGAGGGCTTTGTCAATTTAGTCAATATGAATGATTCTAGCTCCAGTGACGGTACGATGTCCATCCAACGGCCGTAGTGCTTCTTCAACCTCTGGTCTTCTTGCTACAGCCGCCCAAAGCAGCGCCGGTCGTGCCGCATGCTCCTGCCTCCCATGGCCGACTGTGATGCCGCGGAGGCCTCACCGCCCCCTACTACTCCCACCGCTGGCTAGGCCATCCCTCTACTCACCCACACCCCCTGTTATTCTGCGGCAATGGCAGCCTCACACCGCAGCCGAACCAGTGAACCCTCATACCCCTCTACGCATGGGCATCCACTGCCGCGTCTTCCCCGGCCCCGCGTCGTCCCCTTCCTAGGCCTCGCCGTCGTCCACCGCCCAGGTTCTCTCGGCGGCGCGTGGTCAACATGGTCAAGGAACGACTTCCATCAAAAGAGTACTGTATGTGGAGAGACTGACAACTGGGTCCACGGCGGCCGCAAGGAAGTGCCTCCTTATTACGCGCAAAATAATTATTCCTCCACCTGACAGCAGGGACCCACCGGACGGGCCACCATATTTCACGAAAAAACGTTTCCCCTAACTGCTGGGACCTACCAGCTACATCTTCGCATGCAAGGAAGTGCATCCGGGCAAAAAAAATGATTCACCCCCCTGACTACTGGGACCCACCAACTACATCTTCGCACGCAAGGAAGTGCCTAACAGTCGGGACCCACCTAGTCAAAGCGTACGTAGCATAGTCATTCTGGTCGCGAACGTGTACGTACATACTGGTCAATGTAGAGGCGTGCACGTGTCGTAGTAGAGGCGCGCACGTAGCATGTACACATACTACGTACAACGGCCAGGGTGCAAGAAAGTAAATATCGCCACGTACGTACATACGGGCAGGGTCTCGAATGCCTACTCACGCATACGTACGGCCAGAGCTCGTGTACATCGCTGGTCAGAACGGAGAAACCGCGTCGTCATCGTGTTCATGGGGAGGCAACGAAATGCGTCATGTTCATCGGGAGGCAACGGAATGCGTCGTGTTCATCGGGAGGCAACGGAACGCGTGGGAGCCAACTGGCTTGGACGGAACAAGCCATGGAAACGAGGCCTGGTGTACCGCAAAACGGAGTAAACGGCCTTGTGTTCGACCGGCCACGTTCGACATGGGATCCTATTCATTGGGAGGGGTCTGGCGTACCCCAAAACGGAGGAAACGGACTTGTGTTGGACCTCCTACGGTCGAAACGGGGTCCTGTTGATCAGGAGGGGTGTGGCGTACCGCAAAATGGAGGAAACGGACTTGTGTTGGAGCTCTACGGTCGAAACATGGGTCCTGTTCATCGGGAGGGGTGTGGCGTACCGCAAAACGGGACTCCACGGGATACTGTTCGTCTCCACCGTCGACCTCCTCCAGCCTCCACGGGCTACTGTTCATCCACCGTCTACCTCCTCCAACCTCCACATGCGACTGTTCATCCACGGGCTCCTGTTCATCCAGCCTCCACCGTGCGCTACTCCACTGGCTCCTGTTCAACCACCCCTCTCCACGGGCTCCTGTTCAACCATCCCTCCATGGGCTACTATTCATCCACCCCTCCACCATCTACTGTTCATCCAGACCTCCACGGGGTCGTCCTGTTCATCCAGCCCTCCACGGGGTCCTGTTCATCCAGCCCCAACCGGCTCGATCGATCGAGGTCCTGTTCATCCAGAGGCAACACCACGGGGTCTTGTTCATCCACCCCAACCGCTCATTGTTCATCCACCCCCCGCAACGCTCACTGTTCATCCAGAGGCAGCATCGATCGTCTTTAGTTAGCAGCACTAGCGAAGGAATCGATCGATCTGGTTCAGTTAACAGCCATTGATCAATCGCTCGGGTTCAGTAACGTGTAGCCTGCAGTGCAATCGCTCGGGTTCAGTTAGAGCCCAACGCCTTGCTCGGGTTCAGTTAGAGCCAACGCCTCGCACACATGCGCGTATGTGTACGAGAGAAATGCACATCGCTCGACCCCTGACCACCCACCGTAATCGGGAACTCCCTGAAATTTCCTCGCCCTCGCTTCTACCACAGTTTTTCCATCATGGATGACCCAAAGAATGTCATGCAACTGCATCTCCGGCCTGCCCAGGACAAAAAGCCCATTTTCTTTCATTATTTTTTGTCATAGAAGTAGGAGCCCACCACATCTATGATGATACCGGGTTTTGTCATAATTATCATCATAGAAGTGTCATAAGTATGACAGAAAACATTTTCGTTCGGCCCAAAATGTCACGGATGTGTCTTTTTTTTGTAGTGTCCCCTCCGATAAGGGAGTGTGCGGAACCTCATGGGGAGGGTTGAAAGGCAAATTACAATACAACTCACATAACAAAGGCAGGCAAACTGAAGATGAACAGTAAGGTTACTAATACTTACGATTCGGCCAGGGGCTTCACCCTGGGAGGTCTCTCAGAGACGTGTTCGGACTCTGAGTCCGAACTGTCTGAGAGGGCCAGCTTCCCTCTTTTCGGCACCTCCCCCTCCGGATCTTTGGAGGCAGTCCTCTTCTTCCTCCTCCCCTTGCGGGGGGAGTCGCTTTCCACCACCTCCTCCTCCTCGTCTTCCTCGTATCCCTCGTGGGAGGAGAGGACTTTGGTCTCTCCGGACACAATGTCCGAAGGACCTTTGCGGCGGGGGCCGCCCTTGGATTCCTTGCCCTTCTTCTTGGCCTTCTTCTCCGACGCCTGATAAGGCGCCGGGACCAGCACCTTTGTTAGCTGGGGTGTGGTTGGGTTCTCTGGCAGCGGTGTCGGATATTTGATCCGCTCTGCCTTTGCTGTCCAGCCCTGTGCAAAAGGCAGGTGATAAAATCTCTATTAATTAAAACCCCAGCCGAATGGGTCTTCGGAAAAACTAATGCTTACCTCTAAGGTTGGATTCTCGATGTCGAGTCTGATGTCCGCGGTCTTCATTGGCCAACTTTTCTGGGCCTTGAAGAGAAGCTTCCATATGTCTTCATGTGTGGTGCCGAAGAAGCACCTCAGGGTCCGTGGCCCCTCCGGATTGAACTCCCACATGGGGAAGGCCCGGTGTTAGCAGGGAAGGATGCAATAGAAGAGCAGCACTTGAACCACGTTCGGGAGGCCGGTGTTTGTACCCAGCACGTTGGTGATGCGTTTCTGTAGCATTTTCACCTCCGTTTGGGACCCCCAATCAAGGCCCTTGGCGGTCCATGAGGTGAGTCTCGTAGGGGGTATAGATTTGAAGTCAGGTATGGCCACCCAGTTGGCGCGGCGGAGTTCGTTGATGTAGAATGTAACGCCCCGGATTCGATGCGCCAGGTGTCTGCCAGTTATTCGCCGTAGTTGCCATGTAATTTGCTTGAGTGTTGCATTTTTTCATGTCATCATGTGCATCTCATTTTGCATACGTGTTCGTTTCTTGCATCCGAGCATTTTCCCCGTTGTCCGTTTTGCAATCCGACACTCCTATGTCCTCCGGCGTCCCCCTTTTTGTCTCTTGTTGTCAGAGGGTGTTAAACTTTCTCGGAATGGCCCGAGGTTTGCCAAGCGGCCTTGGTATAGCACCGGTAGACCGCCTGTCAAGTTTCGCGCCATTTGGAGGTCGTTTGATACTCCAACGGTTAACCGCGTTGCCCGAAACCCCCCTCTCTTTGCAGCCCAACACCCCTCCAAAGTGGGCCAATAAACCATCCAAACCCCCTCCATCCTCTCGGTCGTTCGATCACGATCGTGTGGGCGAAAACCGCACCCCATTTGGACTCTCCTAGCTCCCTCTACCTATTAATATGCCCTCCCCATCCAAATTCGCGGATGAATCCCCCTAACCCTAGCTCCACCCTCCTCTGCGCCGCCGGACACGTCCGCCCGACGGCCGAACATGTCCGTCACCCCCTCTCGACGAATCGCCAGCTGCCACATGTCTCCACCGCGCCTCCCACCACGCCGGCCCGCCGAGGCCCAGGCGGGGCCCTCCCGGCCCGAGCCGCTCCGCGCCGCCCCCACGCGGCTCCCCGCCACCGAGCGCCGTCTCCTGCGGGCTCCCGTCGCC
>NC_041383.1:573425324-573432290 GCF_002162155.2 Triticum dicoccoides | reverse complement strand
GGATCTCCTCCCCCGCCGGTCGGCTCCTCGCCGCCGCCTTCCCGAGTTCCTGCGCCCTCCGCCGCCAAGCCCAACCCAGCCGCCGGCTGTCTCCCCGGCCAGATCCGGCCTGGCCGCGGCCGGATCCGCCCCTCCCCGGTCGGCCCCTGCCCTTCTCCGCCGCCTCCTGCGAGCTCCGTCGCCGGCGGTGCCATGACCGATCGGGAGGAGCCCCGATCCGCCGCCGCGTTGACCGCGCGTGGTCCCTGCGTGGGCCTCGGCCCCGCTCCGGCCCAGCGAGATGGCCCACTCCCTCCGGCCCGACCTTCCCCGCGACCTGGGCTCGGCCCGCTATGTTGACCCCCCTCCTAAATCCCGCACCGTGCGATTTTAGCTATCTTGCGCGCGTCCATTTTTTTCCCGAAAAACTGCCAAGTCCCCGAAATAATTGCATTCTGATGCTATGTTTGACCTGGCATAACTCTGCATCCGTAGCTCCGTTTCATGCATACGATATATCAAAATGTTCATCATGAGATTATGTTTATTTTGTTCCATTGCGCCATGCTTGTTTGAGTCCATCTTGATGCCTGAATCATCGTTGCAAGAGTGCTATATGATGTTAATCTGCTGAAAGTGTTATAACTTGGTGATTTGTCTTTTTCGTTGCATTTTGTGTGTGCATCCTATGAGCTTGATGTCTACATGTGTTTTGAACTACATCATGCCATCTTCACAGGGGTGCTTGTCTTGTATTTTTGTGAGTCTTGTAGTGAGTGCATCAAGCTTGTTAAGTAGGGTACTTGCTGTTACTGTTTTGCTAGGCTGAATCTGTTATTTGGTGATGCTATCTAAACCTGCTGCTACAAGTTCTTCAATGCATAATCTGGAGATGTTCACTAAGGATGTTTTGTTACACATGTCATGCTCTATCCATCCATTCCCCCGGTTGCATTTATAACCTACTGTAGCTTGTTGTAATCTTGCTCTCAAATTGCTAAATAATGTTGCTGTCAGCCTGTTAACATGAAGTTCAGTTTTGCCATGAGCTTTGCTAGTGATCCATGCACCCTATTAACTTGTTCTTGCCAATCTTAGCTTCATAAACATGTCTTCTTACTGTTGGTTGCCTTGTCATGCCATGTATTGCTCTGTGGTGAGTGGTACAAGCTCACCAATATGCCTACTTATCGTTGTTCCTGCCATGTTTGAATCTATCATATCATTTGCCATGTTTACATGGGTGCCATCATATCTTCTGATCCTTTTTGGCTCATGGTCAGTAAAGGACTTTAGTTCTACGCAATTATTAAATTCATTACATGCCTTTGTTTGTCATGATAAGTTCCTGTAACATTTTGTTTGATAGCTCTAAACATTGCAACCTGATGTTATTTCTGCAAAGTCTGAAACTGTTATTATTTGCAATCTTGCCATGTCTTTTTGAGCATGTTCTAGTTATTTCTGGAGATAGCTCAATGTTCATGTTTTGTTATGCTTTACCTGTACATCATGTACATGCCTTTTGTTTTTATGTTGAGGTGCTGTAGTATTTTTTTTTGATGCTTGCAATATGCCTAGTTGTTGTTTTGGACAGATTGTTGTTATGACTTGTATAGAGTGTATGTGTTGAACCGTTGCTCCGTTTTGAGTGTGCTCTATATGAATGCTTGATTTTGCATGTAGTTTCATATTATCATGTTGCATCCTTGTTTTGAGTGTGTTTTATTGATGTTTGGATGCATTTTGCATCAATGCCATGCTTAACTTGTTTTGCTCATATCTTCTAGGCCGTAGCTCCAAATCTAATGAACTTTTTATGTAACTTGACTAGAATCTTGTGTAGATCATCTTGGTGCATCTTAACTTGCTGTTTAACAACTTGAACATAAGGTTTATTCAGATCTGTACCAATTTCGAAATTTGCATATGAGGACTTACCGGAATTGTTATATGTTGTTTCCGGCCTCATTTAACCTTGCTTTGATGTGTTGTTCTTGTATGCATCCTCTCTTGCCATGAGTAGCTTCATGTAGTCTTGCCTTGCATCATACTTGGTTGAGCATCATGTCATGTATATGTGTGGTGTGTTTACCATGTTGTGTGCTTCTTCTCGATAGTTCCCGTTTCTTGCGATCGTGAGGATTCGTTCGTCTACGCTTGGTTCGGCTTCATCCGTTCGTCTTTTTCATGGACTCGTTCTTCTTCCTTGCGGGATTTCAGGCAAGATGACCACTACCCTAGATCTCACTACTATCATTGCTATGCTAGTTGCTTCGTTCTATCGCTATGCTGCGCTACCTATCATTTACTCTTCAAGCCTCCCATATTGCCATGTCAGCCTCTAACCTCTTCACCCTTCCTAGCAAACCATTGCTTGGCTATGTTACCGCTTTTGCTCAGCCCTCTTATAGCGTTGTTAGTTGCAGGTGAAGTTGAAGATTGCTCCATGATGAACAAGATTATGTTGGGATATCACAATATCTCTTATCTTAATTTTAATGCATCTATATACTTGGTAAAGGGTGGAGGACTCGGCCTTATGCCTGGTGTTTTGTTCCACTCTTGCCGGCCTAGTTTCCGTCATACCGGTGTTATGTTCCTGGATTTTGTGTTCCTTACGCGGTTGGGTGATTTATGGGACCCCCTTGACAGTTCGCTTTGAATAAAACTCCTCCAGCAAGGCCCAACCTTGGTTTTACCATTTGCCTCACCTAGCCCTTTTTCCCTTGGGTTTCCGAAGCCCGAGGGTCATCTTTATTTTAGCCCCCCCGGGACAATGCTTGTCTAAGTGTTGGTCCAAACCGAGCAATGTCCGGCCCCCCTGGGCAATCAGAGTCTATGCCAACCCGACGTCTGGCTCATCTGGTGTGCCCTGAGAACGAGATATGTGCAGCTCCTATCGGGATTTGTCGGCACATCCGGGAGGCTTTGCTGGTCTTGTTTTACCATTGTCGAAATGTCTTGTAACCGGGATTCCGAGTCTGATCGGGTCTTCCTAGGAGAAGGTATATCCTTGTTGATCGCGAGAGCTTATCATGGGCTAAGTTGGGACACCCCTGCAGGGTATAAACTTTCGAAAGTCTTGTCCGCGGTTGTGGGCAGATGGGAATTTGTTAATGTCCGGTTGTAGATAACTTGACACAAGATACGAATTAAAACGCATCAACCGCGTGTGTAGCCGTGATGGTTTCTTTTCGGCGGAGTCCGGGAAGTGAACACGGTTTTGGGTTATGTTTGACGTAAGTAGGAGTTCAGGATCACTTCTTGATCATTGCTAGTCACGACTGCTCCATTTTCTCTCTTCTTGCTCTTATTTGCGTATGTTAGCCACCATATATGCTTAGTCGCTGCTGCAGCCTCACCACTTTACCCCCTTCCTTTCCCATTAAGCTTTGCTAGTCTTGATACCCATGGTAATGGGATTGCTGAGTCCTCGTGGCTCATAGATTACTACCACAACAGTTGCAGGTACAGGTTATGCGATGATCTTGACGCAAGAGCGATGTTACTTGTTTTGGAGTTCTTCCTCTGCTTCTTCTTCGATGAGGGAATAGGTTCCAGGTCGGCAGCCTGGGCTAGCAGGGTGGATGTCATTTGAGTTTCTGTTTGTGTTTCATCCGTAGTCGGATGATGCTCTAATGTATTGTGATGTTGTATTCGTGTGGCATTGTATGCCTCTTGTATGTATCCCCATCTATTATGTAATGTTGATGTAATGATATCCACCTTGCAAAAGCGTTTCAATATGTGGTTCTATCCTTGGTGGGACCTTTGAGTCTCTTTAGGATAGTATCGCATATTGGGCGTGACATGTAGAACCACTCCTGCTGCCACACCTTGACAGTCTCGATGAATGCCCCTTTGGGCCATGTGGAGTTGGGCAGCTTGCTTACCTGGCCCCACCGCAGTCTGCATGCTGTCCTTCGACCACCTTTGGATTCAGATTGAAAACCTTGAGCCATAAGCCAAAGTGTGGCGGGATGCGGAGCAGAGCCTCACACACGACGATAAATCCCGATATATGGAGGGAGTAATTTTGGGCTAGATCTTGGAAATCTAGCCCGCAGTAGAACATAAGGCCTCGGACGAGGGGGTGGAGGGGAAACCCTAGCCCTCTGAGGAAATGGGGTATGAACACGACCCTCTCATCGGGCCCCAGAGTGGGGATGACCTGGTCCTTGCCGGGGAGCCTGTGTGCAATATCCGTGGACAGATAGCCCGCGCTCCGGAGATCCTTGACGTCCTTTTCAGTGAAGAAGGAGGCCTCCCACTTGCCCTTGGAGCTGGACCCTACCATGACTGGGGAGGATGGTGGCAGTGGCAAAGATCAGAGTCATTTTTGGGCGCTAGAGCTTGGAGGGCAGAAGCTAGAGGACGACATGGGGAAGAAGGAGGAATCTTTGTCCTCTTATAGACGGTAAAACTACCAACCGCCCCCCTCAAGCCATAAAACTCACCTGTTCCCGACGAAAGCGTGCATAAGGTGCGGTTGGGTTACCCAAATCACATTGATAAGAATCCCGTAATGGGTGGGCACGATCTCTGTTTTGACAATACATGCCAATGGAGGCTAAGCCTCGAAGCGTGAAACGAGAGGCATGAAAAACAGTTCAAAATATTAAAGGATCGAGTGTGACGCTTCGCCGAAAAAAGTTGTTAGTAAAAGACAATGTTCCTATTTTAACATCTTGCCTTTGTGGCTAAGGGTTGTATTGATTATGCAGAGCCGGACACAGTCCCTTTGTACGGGAAGTTAACCTAAAACGTTCAGGAGAAGGAACCCGCCTTGCAATGCCGAAGACACTCAGCGTGCCGAACATATCGTCATTGAAGACTGGTTCAAGGGCTACTGAGGGCGTCCTGGACTAGGGGGCCCTTAGGCGTCCGGCCTATTCGGTATGGACCGGACTGATGGGCCATGAAGATAAAAGTAGAAGACCATCCCCCATGTTCGGGTGAGGGAGTCCTGGATTAGGGGGTCCTCGGACAGCCGGACTATATACTTTGGCCGAACTGTTGGACTATGAAGATACAAGATTGAAGACTTTGTCCCGTGTCCGGGTGGGACTCTCCTTGGCGTGGAAGGCAAGCTTGGCAATCTGGATGTATAGATCTCCTTCTCTGTAACCGACTCTGTGTAACCCTAGCCCCCTTCGGTGTCTATATGAACCGGAGGGTTTAGTCCGTAGGACAAGAACAATCATAATCATAGGCTAGCTTCTAGGGTTTAGCCTCTACGATCTCGTGGTAGATCAACTCTTGTAAAACTCATATCATCAAGATCAATCAAGCAGGAAGTAGGGTATTACCTCCATCGAGAGGGCCTGAACCTGGGTAAACATCGTGTCCCCCGTCTCTTGTTACCATTAGCCTTAGACGCACAGTTCGAGACCCCCTACCCGAGATCCGCCGGTTTTGACACTGACATTGGTGCTTTCATTGAGAGTTCTACTGTGTCGTCATGATAAGGCTTGATGGCTCCTTCAATCGTCTTCAACGACGCGGTCCAGGGTGAGGTTTTCCTCCCTGGATAGATCTTCGTATTCGTCGGCTTCGTACTACGGGCCAACTCGCGTAGCCATCTCGAGCAGATCGACAGCTATGCCCCTGGCCATCAGGTCAGGTTTGGAAACTTGAACTACACTGCCAACGTCCGCGGAGACTTGATCTTCGACAGATTCGAGCCCATGTCAGGTGTGCCGAACAGTCACGACGAGCATGACTTAGATCTACCATCGGACGGTGTTCGGGAGATCACGCCTACAGCCGCACCGGCCATTAACCCGGAGCAGATCGTGCCATCCGAGGACGGGTGGATAAACCTCACCACAGAAGCCGCACCCTCATCGGTGTTAGAGCCAAACACAGACTTCACCTCCAATGAGATCCGTGGCATCGGACCCTCGGACTCGTCTCCGGCCATAGGCTCCGAACCGCGTGCATCCGTGGCTATCGAATCTGATTGGGCACCGATCATGGAGTTTACCTCCACGGACATCTTCCAGCACTCACCCTTGGGCGACGTGTTAAATTCATTAAAGTCTCTCTCTCTATCAGGAGACTCCTGGCCGAACTATGTCCGGCTTGAGTGGGAAGCGGACAACGAAGAAATTCGTTCCCCACCCACCACCCACTTAATAGATGCTATCGATGACTTAACCGACATGCTCGACTTCGACTCCGAAGACATCGACGGTATGGACGATGATGCAGGAGAAGATCAGGAACCACCGCCCACAAGGCGCTGGACAGCCACTTCATCAGATGATATATATATGGTGAATACCGTTAAAGAAAGCGATGGCGATAAGGCAACGGAGGATAATCCCCTTGAGAAGCAATCTAAGCACCGGCGTCATTGGCGCCGCTCTAAGCCCCTCCATAGCAAGAATAGCGATACCGGCACAAGAGACAATAGCACTCCAGATGATGCCGAAGACGAAAACAATCCCTCCCAGCCAGACTTCGAGCAGGCCGAATGGGAGTATGGGCAAGTTAGCCCTCATGAACAGGCAACAGAAGGAGACTTGGAGGATGATAATTACATGCCCCTCTCCGAAGACGAGGTAAGCCTCGGCGACGAAGAATTCATCGTGCCTGAGGATCCCGTAGAGCAGGAGCGCTTCAAGCGCCGGCTTATAGCCACTTCAAAAAGCCTGAAGAAAAAACAGCAGCAGCTTCAAGCTAATCAAGATCTGCTAACAGATAGATGGACTGAGGTCCTGGCAGCCGAGGAATACGGACTCGAGCACCCAACCAAAAGTTACCCGAAGCGCAGGTTGCTACCTCAACTCAAGGAGGAGGCACTAGAGCCTACACTACCAGCGCAAGACGAGGCTGGCCGGCCACCTCGTGGCCGAGACAAAGCGGCGTATCAGCCCGAGCACCAGCCCGCACCCCGTTGCCAATCAAACAAAAACACCAAGGCTCGGGGCTATACACAGGCCTGCGAGACATACTGGAAAACAAAGCAGGATAGTCCAG
>NC_041383.1:573343054-573425099 GCF_002162155.2 Triticum dicoccoides | reverse complement strand
GTGATGATGACCATCACGCCGGATATACTAAAAAAAAGTCCGACTGGGCCGAATACAACAGACCATACTCATTTGAATTGCGTCGTGATGTAGCCCGGCATAGAGGCGCCGCACACCCCCTATGCTTCACTAATGAAGTAATGGATCATGAATTCCCATAAGGGATTAAACCCATAAACATCGAATCATATGATGGTACAATAGACCCCGCGGTATGGATTGAAGATTTCCTTCTCCACATTCACATGGCCCGCGGCAATGATCTACACGCCATCAAGTACCTCCCACTAAAACTCAAGGGACCGGCTCGGCATTGGCTGAACAGCCTGCCGGCAAACTCCATTAGCAGTTGGGAGAACCTGGAAGACGCATTCCTTGACAACTTCCAGGGCACGTATGTGTGACCGTCGGATGCGGATGACTTAAGTCATATAACCCAACAGCCCGGAGAGTCAGCGAGTAAATTCTGGACTCGGTTCCTAACCAAAAAGAACCAAATCCTCGACTGTCCGGATGCCGAAGCCCTAGCGGCCTTTAAGCACAATATCCGCGACGAGTGGCTCGCCCGACACATCGGCCAAGAGAAGCCGAAGTCCATGGCAGCCCTCACGACACTCATGACCCACTTTTGTGCGGGCGAAGACAACTGGCTGGCTCACAGCAACAGCGAATCAAGAAATCCTGGCACTTCAGATGCCAGAGAAAACAACGGCAAGCCCCGACACAACAGACACAAGCGTCGTAGCAATGGCGAAAACGCCGAAGACACGGTAGTCAATGCCGGATTCAGTGGCTCTAAGTTCGGTCAACAGAAAAAGCCATTTAAAAGAAACAATTCAGGCCCGTCCAGTCTGGACCGCATACTCGATCGCTCGTGTCAAATTCACGACACCCCCGACAAACCAGCCAACCACAACAACAGAGAATGCTGGGTGTTCAAATAGGCCGGCAAGTTGAATGCCGAAAACAAGGAAAAGGGGCTGCATAGCGATGATGACGAGGAGCCCCGGCCGCCGAACACAGGACGACAGAAGAAATTTCCTCCCCAAGTGAAAACGGTAAACATGATATACGCCACCCACATTCCCAAGAGGGAACAGAAGCGTGCACTAAGGGACGTCTATGTGATGGAGCCAGTCGCCCCAAAGTTCAACCCATGGTTGTCTTGTCCGATCACTTTTGATCGCAGGGACCATCCTACCAGTATCTGCCATGGCGGTTTTGCCGCATTGGTCCTCGACCCCATCATTGACGGATTCCATCTCACGCGAGTCCTTATGGACGGTGGCAGTAGCCTGAACCTGCTTTATCAGGATACAATGCGCAAAATGGGCATCGATCTCTCAAGGATCAAACCCACCAAAACCACCTTCAAAGGTGTAATTCAAGGTGTGGAGGCCTGTTGTACGGGCTCAATAACACTGGAAGTGGTCTTCGGATCCCCGGACAATTTCCGAAGCGAGGAGTTAATCTTCGATATTGTCCCCTTCCGCAGTGGCTATCACGCACTACTCGGACGAACCGCATTTGCTAAATTCAATGCGGTGCCGCATTATGCCTACCTCAAGCTCAAGATGCGAGGACCTCGCGGGGTTATAACAGTCAATGGAAACACAGAACGCTCGCTCCGTACAGAGGAGCATACTGCGGCCCTCGCAGCAGAAGTACAAAGCAGCCTTCTTAGGCAGACCGCCAACTCAATGATAAAGCCCCCAGACACCGTCAAGCGAGTCCGGAGTACTCTGCAACAGGATCGTCCGACACTTCCAGAGCTCGACTAGCAATTCGGCCTCCATCCTAGTCCCAGTCAAGCGGCGAAATTTGCACCGCGCGTACATAATTACGCACTCAAAATACCATGGGCATAGGCGGAGGCACGGCTACGACGCGGTCCACAATGCGGCTCAACCACCCCAGGACCCGTATACCTTCATCATTTTCTTTCTTTGAGGACCCTACTTTCGGGAAGCCCTTCTAGATAGTCTGATTATCGGAATCATCGCAGGAAGGAAAAACCAAGGAGGCAAGATGCTTTGACGTAAAAGGGAATACTCAGGTGGTCTCTGATAACGATTGTTATACCTGTTTTACATACCCACACACAGCCTGCCCTTGGTTAGGACATGTCAAATAGTCCTATTTTTTCTTATCGCATTACTTGTATACATATGCTTTGACGTATTATTTAAATAACAATGAAAAAATATACAGCGTGGGCTTATTATTATATTTTTTTATCTTTTTTCCTTGACTGCTTATTTATTACAGATCGCACCCGTATATTCGATAAGTTTAGTTTGCCAGGGGCTTCAGTATACCCCATAACACGACAAGAAAAAGTTCGAACACTTTTGACAGTGCGGCACCCCAAACTTATAGCACTATATGCATCAGCTCCGAATCATGTCTTGGGTCAATAGTTGGGTTTGCCCGGCTCCCATGTTTTGGTACCTTACATTCCGCTATATCGGCTAAGGTAGCGCTGGGAGAACAACTGCGATTGTGTCCCGGTTCTTCCGAACGAGCACCTCAGTAGAGAAAGCCGAAAACTGACTGTCATGATGCGGCAAGAGCTGGTCGCTGTTTGAGAGGTCTCAAATCCTTAAAGATTTTTTCTGCTTCGGGCGAGGAATTGGCCTTGTCCGATTTAGGCGTGTATAGCGCCCCAAGTTCGGTCTTCCAAATACCAGGGGCTATGCCAAAATTTAAAATTATAGACTTCTATGGCTAAGTGAGAGTGATAAAGCTATATAGTCTGATTGCCTTGTTCGTTGCACTAAACACCTCCTTATTGGACCAAAAATTTGGATAAAGAGTGTTTAGATTTTCCCCGAACACCCCGGTACTAGTTGCATGGGGGCGGAAGCTGACGACTGGCCAACTCTCAGGTTTTATAAGAAGCCGCACAGAAGGTAATGTTTTAAATCAACAAGCCTTATATGGCGCAAATGAACTTGTTTTCATATTACATGATTAAATGAGTACATTCATTCAAAAATTACATCCTTAGAGCATTCCTCCGCCACAAGGTGGGCGCCCTTTAGGACACCATCGTAATACTTCTCGGGGTTGCGGTGCTCCTTGCCCTTCGGTGGCGCCTCCGTCACCAGCTTCTCGGCGTCCATCTTTGCCCAATGCACTTTCGCGCATGCGAAGGCTCGACGCGCACCTTCAATACATACTGACCGCTTTATGACTTCAAGCCTCAGCAGGCATTCACAAGCTGCTTCACCAAGCCAAAGTAGCTGGTGGGCAGGGGCTCGGCACGCACATCCGGACTATGAGGTCCTTCATGCCCAATTCGGCCACCTTGTGCAGTTCGACCAGTTGCTTCAGCTGGTCACTCAAGGACATCGGCTGTTCGGCCCCAATATATTGGGACCAGAACAACTTTTCCATCGAGCTCCCTTCTTCAGCCCGGTAGAACTCCGCGGCATCAGATATGCTGCGCGGCAGATCTGTGAATGCTCCTGGAGAGCTCCAAATTCGGGTAAGTAATAGGAAAACCTCCTTCACATGCTTGCTTTGCATATTGAAAGCCTTACCTGCCGCAATCTTCTTGGCCGCCTGAATCTCTTGGAGGGCCTTTTGGGCTTCGGCCTTGGCATCTTACATGCTTTGGAGGGCCTTCGCAAGCTCGGACTCTTGCGTCTTGGAGTCACGCTCCAAGGACTCGAATTTTTTGACGAAGTCCTGGAGCTCTTGCTGGAGCTCATTAACCCGAGCCCCCTGTTTCTCACGCTCGGTGCGCTCCGTGGCCGCCTTGTTTTCAGCCTCGGACAGCGCTTCCTTAAGGGCCGCCAGTTCGGTTATGGCCCCTATTAAAATTCATGATACTTCTGTTAGCATCAACGATTTTTCCTTTATATGACACACGGACGGGGTATTACTTACCTTTGTTCTCCTCGAGCTGCCTCTTCACGAGTCTGAGCTCTTCCTCGGCCCGCCCCAAGTCCCGCTTCAGTCCAGAGACCTCTGCAGTGCGGGCGGCAGTGGCCAGCAGCGACGTCTGCTTATTCACATAGACATGTTCTTATTAGACTCCTGTGGATACTTTTTGATCCTCTGTTCGGCCTTTCTTTCCGAACACCAAACAGAGCATCAGGGGCTACTGTCTATGCTATTATATTTTCTAATAATTTGATTACTTACCTCAAAGCCTGTTAGGAGGCTGGTGCAGGCTTCGAACAATCCGCTTTTGGCGGACCGAACCTTCTCAATCACCACACTCATGATGGTGCGGTGGTCTTCGTCAATGGAAGCGCCGTGAAGCGCTTCCAGCAAATTGTCCGATGCCTCCGGGTGAACAAAGGTCATCGGCACAGGCGGCTCTCCCTCCTTAGCGAGGGGCTGCTTACCTGAATCCAGAACCATTGGAGGTTCCGGTGCAGTATCCGGCTGGGGACCAGACTTGTTGCGGCCCCCATCAGCAGAATCCACTGGGGTATTTCCCCCCATGTGCCCGGCGTTTGGAATTTCGCCTTGGGGCGTCTACAGAACCATCGCCCCCTGTTCCGGTATCCTCTGGGACAATGCCTCGGTGTCGTCCGCGGGCCGAGGGGTGGTGGCCGTCGGGAGTGAATAGCTATTCATCTCCGATTGACTCAAAGACCCATCTGAGGAGGATACATTGATGCGGGCTTTGGGCGGTGTCAGTGTCAAAACCGGCGGATCTCGGGTAGGGGGTCCCGAACAGTGCGTCTAGGCGGATGGTAACAGGAGACAAGGACACGATGTTTTTACCCAGGTTCGGGCCCTCTCGATGGAGGTAAAACCCTACTCCTGCTTGATTAATATTGATGATATGGGTAGTACAAGAGTTGATCTACCACGAGATCAGAGAGGCTAAACCCTAGAAGCTAGCCTATGGTATGATTGTTGTTCGTCCTATGGACTAAAACTCTCCGGTTTATATAGACACCGGAGAGGGCTAGGGTTACACAGAGTCGGTTACAATGGGAGGAGATCTTCATATCATATCGCCAAGCTTGCCTTCCACGCCAAGGAAAGTCTTATCCGGACACGGGATGAACTCTTCAATCTTGTATCTTCATAGTCCGGGAGTCCGACCAAAGGTCATAGTCCGGCCATCTGGACACCCCCTAATCCAGGACTCCCTCAGTAGCCCCTGAACCAGGCTTCAATGACGATGAGTCCGGCGCGCAAATTTTCTTCGGCATTGCAAGGCGGGTTCCTCCTCCGAATACTTCATAGAAGATCTTGAACACAAGGATAGTGTCCGGCTCTGCAAAATAAGTTCTACATACCACCGTAGAGAGAATAATATCTGTACTAATCTAATCTGCTGACGTATTCCGCAGCGTGACATCACGCCATGGCCAAGCCTTTATTCGAATCATTTTACTATTCCACCTCAGCGCGTTTAGCGAGGCGGTTTCCTTGGCACGTCTTGTCAAAGCAGAGGTCGTGTCCCCTTATTCCGGGATTCTCATCAATACGGGCGTGGGTAACCCAACCGCGCCATTAACCGCGGCGCTTGGGAGAGAAGCGAGTTTTATTAGGCTGGTGGGGGCTTGTAGCTTCGACCGCCCATATAAGGGGATAATGATCTACCCTTTCCATTTACGCCTTCTTCCTCCTTTACTTATCCATCACTGCGCACTCGAGCTCCAGCGCCCAAGTCCGCACTTCCCACCTCAACCTTCTCCAATCATGTCCGGAGCGGGAGGTAGATGGACGGCCTCCTCCGTCACGGAGGGACAAATCAAAAAGTTGAGGAAGACCAGATACTTGTCTGAAGACATCGCACACCGGCTTCCAGATGAGGGGCAACTCATCCCCACCCCTAGGCCCCATGAGAGAGTTGTATTTCTCCCCCATTTCCTCCGCGGACTAGGCATTCCTCTTCACCCGTTCGTCCGGGGGATCATGTTCTACTACGGCCTAGATTTCCACGATCTGGCCCCGAACTTCATCCTCAACATCTCCGCGTTCATCGTCGTGTGCGAGGCCTTCCTCCACATCCAGCCTCACTTTGGCCTATGGCTGAAGATCTTCAGCGCCAAGCTGAAGGTCGTGGGCGGCCGCCAAGCGGAGTGCGGAGGCGCCATGGTGGGCAAGATAGCCAATGTTACATGGCTCGAGGGCGCCTTCGTAGAGACCATCAAAGGGTGGCAATCGGGGTGATTCTATATCACCGAGCCGCGTGACCCTGAATGGGCAGCAGCCCCCGAATTCCGATCTGGCATCCCCACACGGCTCACATCTTGGAAAGAGACGGGCCCGTTGTAGGGTAATTCGGCAGAAGTGACCGGACTTCAAACCTGCATCAAAGACCTGATCGACAGGAAGGTTAAACTTGTCACCGTAGTCCAGGTCATGCTCTTCCGCCGGATTCTCCCATGTCAACGATGGGCTTTCAACTTGTGGGAGTTCGACCCAGCCCAGCACCAGACTCTATCCCGGCTCTTCGACACAAAGCACGAGGATGCCTGGAAGGTTCTATTCAAGAGCTCCGAGGTCTCCCCTCCCGTCACCGAGGATCGCGGATTCTGCGCCAAGCACCAAGCCAGCACGGTGAGCTTAATTTTCCCATTACGGGGTATTTGTTTTCCATAGATTTGATTCTATGCGGGATCTAAACCCCCATCCCTTTAACAGGACTGGCAGAAGAAGGCCGGACAAATCAACTGTCCGGCTCCTTTGCCCGAAAACCCAATGGACGCTCGCTTAACGAAGCTGCTCGTTCCGGCACCTCACGTGGTGCCGGAGAAGAAGGCCAAGAAGAAGGCCACGGGGACTCGAAAGAGTTCCCGACGCCTGGTGGTGTCGGATTCATCACCCGACGACCCCGAAGCACCCTCCGCCTCCAAAGACGAGGAGGAGGAAAAAGAAGAAGCCTCTCCCCCTCCAGCGGGGGGAGGAAAGAAAAGGAAGGCCGCCCCAACTGGGGAGGCCAGAGGGTCCAAGAAGGGGAGAACCCTCCTGCCAGACTACACCTCCGATGCCGAAGACGGCTGGGAGGAATGGCCATCCAGGGTCAAGCCCCTGTCAAAATCGTAAGCATCCGGATATACGAATAACTTATGGCGCTCCTCTATTATTCGGTGTTTTCTGACGCCGAATTTGATCATGCAGTCCGCCCAAGGCTCAGCTCGGTGATTCGATGAGCGGCTCCTTGGATTCGTCGGATGTGAATAGCACTTCACTTCCGACGGCCTCCTCCCCTCTTCCTACGAACGACACCGAGGTGGAGTCCCGAAAGGGACTAAACTAGGAGGAGGTGGTCCTGGAGGCGCCGCAAGGCGACCTCCCAGACTCCAGGCCCAAAGGGGGTAAAGCCCTAGAGGGATCTAAGTCCGGCCCTGGGCCGGACACTGCTCCGGAACCATCAACGATTCCAGAGACCGGTAGGCAGCACCTTCGCAAGAAGGGCACGCCAACTACGTCGGCGGCCTCCGTCCAACCGGAGGCACCGGACGATTTGCTGGAGGCGCTTAATGGCGCCTCCATCGACGAGGAGCACCGCACTGTTATGAGTGCGGTGATTCAAAAGGTTCAGTCCGCCAAGAGCGGGCTGACCGAAGGTTGTACGAGTCTTCTAATAGGCTTTGAGGTAAGTATTCAAAACATATAAAAATGTTACCGCATAGACAGTAGCCCCTGATGCTCTGTTTGGTGTTCGGAAAGAAAAGCCGAGCTGAGGATCTAAAAAGATATACGCAGGAGTCTAACATAAATATGTCAATATGGGAATGCAGGCTGTGCTGCTGACGTCTGCCGCACTGACTGCGGAGGTCAATGCATTGAAGGAGAGCCTCGAGCGGTCCGAGAACGAGCTCGGCCGTGCCAAGAAGCAGCTCGAGGACAAGGAGGGTATGTAATACCGCATGTAAATGTATATAGAAATACTTGGTTGCAAATAATGACAGGACCAACGTAAATGTTGCAGGGGCCACGACCGAGGTGGCGACCCTGAAGGAAGTGGTGTCCAAGGCCGAAAATAGTGCGGCCTTGGAACGCACCGAGCGAGAGAAGCAGGAGGCGCGGGTGGCGGAGGTGCGGCAAGAGCTCCAGGCTCTTGTGGAAAAACACGAGAGTTTGGAGCATGACTCGAAGACTCGAGAGTCCGAGCTCGCCTTGGCTCTTGAGAGTGCCAAAACCGCTAAGGCCGAAGCCCAGAAGGCCCTCCAGGAGATCGAGGCGATGAAGAAGATAGCGGCGGGTAAGGCATTCTTTATGCAAAGCAAGAATATAAAAGTAAATTATCTGTTACTTACCCCCTAGTATTCGGAAGCCCGAGTTCGGGGCGCTATCCACGCCTAGGCCGGATAAGTCCGGCTCCTCGCTCTAAGCATCATAAGTCTTTAAGGACTCAAAAAATCTCGCGAACAGCGATCGGTCTCTCGCACTATCATGACGGTCAGTTTTAGCTTTCTCTACTGAGGTGTTAACCCAGCTCAACTGGGGCACAATCGCAGTAGTTCTCCCAACACTACCTTAGCCAACATTGTGGAACATAAGGTACCAAAACATGGGAGCCGGGCAAACCAACCATTGGCCCAAGACATGATTCGGAGCCGATGCACATAGTGCTATAAGTTCGGGGTGCCGCACTCGTGAGAGTGTTCGGTCTTCTCACACCATGTTATGGGGTGCTTAAGCCCCTGGTGTATTGGTCGTACCAAAGTGTACGGTTGCATAATGTCATGACTGAACATATTTGTATAAAAAATAGATGAATACAATAATAGATAAGAGCTATGTATTGTTTATTAAAAAAGGGCTGCTATGAAAGAAGAACGATACAAATAGTGCGATAAGCAAGAGATGGGATTATTTGACATGTCCCCCTCCAGGGGCATCACGCCTAAGGGTGACGACACAGAGGAAGAAGCCCTTTTTCCAGGAGGTGAGCCGCATGGGGATGCCAGATCGGAACTCGGGGGGCCGCCGCCCAGTTGGCGTCGCGCGGCTCGGTGATATAGAACCACCCCGATTGCCACCCCTTCACGGTCTCCACATAGGAGCCTTCGAGCCATATGACGTTGGGCATCTTGTCCACCATGGCGCCTCCGCACTCCGCCTGCTGGCCGACCACTAGCTTCGGTTTTACGTTGAAGGTCTTCAGCCACAGGCCGAAGTGGGGCTTGATGCGGAGGAAGGCCTCGCACACGACGATAAACGCCGAGATGTTGAGGATGAAATTTGGGGCCAGATCATGGAAGTCCATCCCGTAGTAAAACATGATCCCACAGAAAAATGGGTGGAGGGGGGATCCCAGTCCACGGACGAAGTGAGCAAGGAATACCACCCTCTCGTGGGGTTCCGGAGTAGGGACATCTGCCCTGCGTCCGGGAGCCGGTGCGCAATGTCTGCGGCCAGGTATCCAGCTTCCCGGAGCTTCATAATGTCCTCCTCCGTTATGGAGGAGGCCATCCACTTGCCTCCCGCTCCGGACATGTTTGGAATGGCTTTACGGAGAAGGTGAAGAAGAAGGGCTCGAGCGTGCGAGAATGGATGAACAGGGAAGAAGAAGGCATGGGTGAAAAGGAGGGATCCTTATCTCTTTATAAAGGCAGTAGAAACTGCGCGCCTCCCCACTTGCCTAGTAAACTCGCTTATTCCCCAAGCGTCGCGTTGATGGCGCGGTTGGGTTATCCACACCCGTATGGATGAGAATCCCGTGATAAGGGGACACGAACTCTGCTTCGACAAGACGTGCCAATAAAACCGCCTCGCGATATGTGCAGTAGCAGGTTGGAAAACAGTTCGAATAATGACCGGGCCATGGCGTGATATCATGCTAGGAAAAGATGTCAGCAGATTAGATTTGTGGTGTATTGTGCTCTCTACGATGGTATGTGGAATTTTTTTTTTGCAGAGCCGGACACGATCCTTGTGTTCAAAATCTTATATGGAGTATTCGGAGAAGGAACCCGCCTTGCAATGCCGAAGACAATCTGCGCGCCAGACGCATCGCCATTGAAGCCTGGTTCAGGGGCTACTGAGGGAGTCTTGGATTAGTGGGTCCTCGGACAGCCAGACTATATACTTTGGCTGGACTGTTGGACTATGAAGATACAAGATTGAAGACTTCGTCCCGTGTCTGGGTGGGACTCTCCTTGGCGTGGAAGGCAATCTTGGCAATCCGAATGTATAGATCTCCTTCTCTATAACCGACTCTGTGTAACCCTAGCCCCCTCCGGTGTCTATATAAACCGGAGGGTTTAATCCGTAGAACAAGAACAATCATAATCATAGGCTAGCTTCTAGGGTTTAGCCTCTACAATCTCGTGGTAGATCAACTCTTGTAATACTCATATCATCAAGATTAATCAAGCAGGAAGTAGGGTATTACCTCCATCGAGAGGGACCGAACCTGGGTAAACATCGTGTCCTCCGCCTCCTATTACCATTAGCCTTAGACGCATAGTTTGGGACCCCCTACCCGAGATCCGCCAGTTTTGACACCGACACCAGGTAGGATTCCTATATGCGTGGATGACAAGATTGGTGTCCTGATGAGCTATTTCCTTCCCTTGTAAACCAACTCTATACAACCCTAGGCCCTTCCGGTGTCTATATAAACCGGAGGGTTTAGTCCATAGAGGCTATTAGAATATTCATAGACTAGACAACTAGGGTTTAGCCATTACGATCTCAAGGTAGATCAACTCGTGTAATCCCTATACTCATCGAATACAATCAAGCAAGACGTAGGGTTTTACCTCCTTTAAGAGGGCCCGGGCCTGGGTAAACATCATGTCCCATTGTCCCTTGTTACCATTGATCCTTAGACGCACAGCTTGGGCCCCCCTACCAGAGATCTGCCGGTTTTAACACCGACACCGTTGACTAAACTTCTCTCACAAGCAAAAAATGATCACACCTTAGTACTCTTTGGGTGTTAATCACATGGCGATGTGAACTAGATTATTGACTCTAGTAAACCCTTTGGGTGTTGATCACATGGCGATGTGAACTATGGGTGTTAATCACATGACGATGTGAACTATTGGTGCTAAATCACATGGCGATGTGAACTAGATTATTGACTCTAGTGCAAATGGAAGACTGAAGGAAATATGCCCTAGAGGCAATAATAAAGTTGTTATATTATATTTCCTTATTTCATGGTAAATGTTTATTATTCATGCTAGAATTGTATTAACCGAAAACTTGATACATGTGTGGATACATAGACAAAACACTGTTTCCCTATAGTAAGCCTCTACTAGACTAGCTCGTTAATCAAAGATTTTTAAGTTTCCTCACCATAGACATGTTTTGATGAACGGGATCACATCATTAGGAGAATGATGTGATGGACAAGACCCATCCATTATCTAAGCATAATGATCGTTCAATTTATTGCTATTGCTTTCTTGATGTCAAATACATATTCCTTAGACTATGAGATTATGCAACTCCCGAATACTAGCGGAATACCTTGTGTGCTATCAAACGTCACAACGTAACTAGGTGATTATATAGATGCTCTATAGGTATCTCTGAAGGTGTTTGTTGAGTTGGCATGGATCAAGATTAGGATTTGTCACTCCAAGTATCAGAGAGGTATCTCTGGGCCCTCTCGGTAATACACATCACAAGCTTGCAAGCAAACGGCTAAGGAGTTAGTCACGAGGTGATGTATTATGGAACAAGTAAAGAGACTTGCAGGAAACAAGATTGAACTAGGTATGAAGATACCAACGATCGAATCTCGGGCAAGTAACATACCGATGGACAAAGGGAATAACGTATGTTCTCATAACAGTTCGACCGATAAAGATCTTCGCAGAATGTGTGGGAGCCAATTTGAGCATCCAGATTCCGCTATTGGTTATTGACCAGAGAGGTGCCTCGATCATGTCTACATAGTTCTTGAACCCGTAGGGTCCGCACGCTTAACATTCGATGACGATATAGTATTATATGAGTTATGTGATTTGGTGACCGAATGTTGTTCGAAGTCCCAGATGAGATCACGGACATGACTAGTAGTCTCGAAATGCTCCAGAGGTAAAGATTGATAGATAGGATGGTGGTATTCGGACACCGGAAGTGTAGCGGGAGGTACCAGGTACATATCGGATCACCCGAAGGGGTTCCGGGCAACCCCGGCAAAAGATATGGGCCTTATGGGCCAAGAGGGGAAACACATGCTACTTCTTGAGCCTGTGTTGGTTTTTCCTTGAAAAGGAAAGGGTGATGAAGCAAAGAGGAGATAAGTATTTCCCACAGTTTGAGAACCAAGGTATCAATCCAGTAGGAGACAACACACAAATCACCGAATACCTGCACAACCAATCAAACAAACTTGCACCCAACACGATAAAGGGGTTGTCAATCCCTTCATGGCTACTTGCAAAAGTGAGATCTGATAGAGATAGATAAACGATAAAGTAAATATTTTTGGTATTTTTGATTTATAGAATGGAAAGTAAAAGATTGCAAGAATAGTAGATCAGAAAGGAAATTGTAGATCGGAAACTTATTATATAATGGAAAAGAGACCCGGGGGCCATAGGTTTCACTAGAGGCTTCTCTCAAGATAGAAAATAATATGGTGGGTGAACAAATTATTGCCGAGCAATTGGTAGAAAAGCGCAAAGTTATGACGATATCTAAGGCAATGATCATGAATATATGCATCATGTCCGTGTCAAGTAGACCGAAACAATTTGGCATCTACTACTATTACTCCAGACATCGACCGCTATCCAGCACGCATCTAGAGTATTCAATTCATAAAGAACGAAGTAATGCATTAAGTAAGATGACATGATGTAGAGGAATCAACTCAAGCAATATGATGAAAACCCCATCTTATTTTCCTTGATGGCAACAATACCATACGTGCCTTGCTGCCCCTACTGTCACCGGGAAAGGACACCGCAAGATTGAACCCAAAGCTAAGCATTTCTCCCATTGCAAGAAAAACCAATCTAGTTGGCCAAACCAAACCGACAGTTCAAAGAGAATTACGAAGATATCAAATCATGCATATAAGAATTCAGAGAAGATTCAAATAATATTCATAGATAAGCCGATCATCAATCCAGAATTCATTGGATCATGTCAAACACACCACAAAAAAGTATTACATCGAATAGATCTCCAAGAACATCGAGGAGAACATGGTATTGAGAATCAAGAGAGAGAAGATCCATCTAGATACTAGCTATGGACCAGTAGATCGGTGGTAAACTACTCACGCTTCATCGGAAGGTCAATGGTGTTGATGTAGAAGACCTCCGTGATCGAATCCCCCTCCGGCAGGATGCTAGAAAAGGTCCCTAGATGGGATCTCATGGGTACAGAAGGTTGTGGCGGTGGAAAAGTATTTTCGTGGATGCCTCTATTGGTTTGGGGATATATGGGAATATATAGGCAAAGAAATTAGGCCAGGAGGTGCACGAGGGACCCACAAGGGTGGGGGGCACACCCTACCCTCCTGGGCGCGCCCTCTGTCCTTGTGGCTGCCTCATGGCTCTTCTGACTTCATCTCCAAGACTCCTGGTTGTCTTCTAGTCCAAGAAAAATCGTCGCGAAAGTTTTATTCTGTTTGGACTTCGTTTGGTATTCCTTTTCTGCGAAACTCAAAAATAGGGGGAAAACAGGAACTGGCACTGGGCTCTAGGTTAATAGGTTAGTCCCAAAAATAATTTAAAATAGCATAAAAATGCATATAAAACATCCAAAAAAGATAATATAATAGCATGGAACAATCAAAAATTATAGATACGTTGGAGACATATCAAGCATCCACAAGCTTAATTCCTGCTCGTCCTCGAGTAGGTAAATGATAAAAACAGAACGTTTGATGTGGAATGCTACCTAACATGTTTATCCATGTATTTTTGTTTATTGTAACAGGAATGTTCAGATCTGTAAGATTCAAAACAAAACATTAATATTGGCATAAAAATGATAATACTTCAAGCATACTAATAAAGCAATTATGTCTTCTCAAAATAACATGGCCAAAGAAAGCTATCCCTACAAAATCATATAGTCTGGCTATGCTCCATCTTCATCACACAAAATATTTAAATCATGCACAACCTCGATGACAAGCGAACCAATTGTTTCATACTTTTGATGCTCTCAAACTTTTTCAACTTTCATGCAATACATGAGTGTGAGCCATGGATATAACACTATAGGTGGAATAAAATATGGTGGTTGTGGAGAAACCAAAAAAGAGGAAGATAGTCTCACATCAACTAGGCGTATCAACGGGCTATGGAGATGCCCATCAATAGATATGAATGTGAGTGAGTAGGGATTGCCATGCAACAGATGCACTAGAGCTATAAGATTATGAAAGCTCAAAAATAAACTAAGTGGGTGTCCATCCAACTCGCTTTCTCACGACGACCTAGGCAATTTGAGGAAGCCCATCATTGGAATATACAAGCCAAGTTCTATAATGAAAAATTCCCACTAGTATATGAAAGTGATATCATAGGAGACTCTCTATCATGAAGATCATGGTGCTACTTTGAAGCACAAGTGTGGAAAAAGGATAGTAACATTGCCCCTTCTATCTTTTCTCTCATTTTTTATTGGGCCCTTTTCATTTTTGTTGGCCTATTTTTTTTCTTTTTTTTGTCGGGAGTCTCATCCTGAGTTGTGGGGGGATCATAGTCTACATCATCCTTTCCTCACTGGGACAATGTTCTAATGATGAAGATCATCACACTTTTATTTACTCACAACTCAAGAATTGCAACTCGATACTTAGAACAAAATATGACTCTATATGAATGCCCCTGGCGGTGTACTGGGATGTGCAATGAATCAAGAGTGACATGCATGAAAGAATTATGAAGGTGGCTTTGCCACAAATACAATGTCAACTACATGATCATGCAAAGCAATATGACAATGATGAAGCGTGTCATAATAAACGGAACAGTGGAAAGTTGCATGGCAATATATCTCAGAATGGCTATGGAAATTACATAATAGGTAGGTATGGTGGCTGTTTTGAGGAAGGTATATGGTACTGGCGAGAGTTGCGCAGCACAAGAGAGGCTAGCAATGGTGGAAGGGTGGGAGTGCGCATAATCCATGGACTCAACATTAGTCATAAAAAACTCACATACTTATTGCGAAAATTTATTAGTTATCGAAACGAAGTACTATGCACATGCTCCTAGGGGGATAGATTGGTTGGAAAAGACCATCGCTCGTCCCCGACCGCCACTCATAAGGAAGACAATCAAAAAATAAATCATGCTCCAACCTCATCACATAACGGTTCACCATACGTGCATGCTACGGGTATCACAAACTTTAACACAAGTATCTCTCAAATTCACAACTACTCACTAGCATGACTCTAATATCACCATCTTCACATCTCAAAACAACCATAAAGAATCAAACTTCTCATAGTATTCAATGCACTTTATATGGAAGTTTTTTATTATATCCAATCTTGGATGCCTATCATATTAGGACTAAATTTGTAACCAAAGAAAATTACCATGCTGTTTAGAGACTCTCAAAATAATATTAGTGAAGCATGATACTTCATCAATTTCTATAAAATAAAACCACCCCCGTGCTCTAAAAAGATATAAGTGAAGCACTAGAGCGATATTGCCTAGCTCAAAAGATATAAGTGAAGCACATAGAGCATTCTAATAAATCATGATTCATGCGTGTCCCTCTAAAAAGGTATTTACAGAAAGGATGATTGTGGCAAACTAAAAAGCAAAGACTCAAATCATACAAGACTCTCCAAGCAAAACAAATATCATGTGGTGAATAAAAATATAGCCTCAAGTAAAGTTACCGATAGACTAAGACGAAAGAGGGGATGCCTTCCGAGGCATCCCAAGCTTAGGCTATTGGTTGTCCTTGAATATTACCTTGGGGTTCCATGGACATCCCCAAGATTAGGCTCTTGCCACTCCTTATTCCGTAGTCCATCAAATCCTTCCCCAAAACTTGAAAACTTCACAACACAAAACTTAATAGAAAATCTCATAAGCTCTGTTAGTATAAGAAAATAAGTCACCACTTTATGGTACTATTGAAAACTCATTCTTTATTTATATTGGTGTAATATCTATTGTCTTCCACCTTTTCCATGGTTCATACCCCGGATAATACCCACAGATTCATCAAAATAAGCAAACAACACATTGAAAACAGAATCTGTCAAAAACAGAACAATCTGCAATCTGAAACTCTCGAATACTTATGTAACTCCAAAAATTCTGAAAAATTATGAAGACCTGGGCAATTTGTGTACAAATCCAGATCAAAAGAATCAGATCAAAAGCATGCTTCAATAAAATCCAGGAAATTATTTACTGCACGCAAAAGTTTCTGTTTTTCAGTAGGATCAAAACAACTATCACCGTAAGCTATCCCAAAGGTCTTACTTGGCACAAACACTAACTAAAACACAAAACTACATCTAACCCGAGGCTAGATGAATTATTCAAACCGAACAAAAAGAAAAAACAAAAATAAAATTGGGTTGGCTCCCAACAAGCGCTATTGTTTAACGCCCTTAGCTAGGCATAAAACACGAATAGATCTAGGTATAATCATCTTTGGTATGCAATTATTTTCCCATCAAATCCTCCAAAACTCGTCTAAAAAAATCTGTTATTTCACTTATTTCCCTTCTAGTAGATGAACTCAAATCATGAAAAGGACCTTGATTAGTTATTTTTACATTCATAAACACGAAACCGGGATCATCACCATAAATATCATCATAAAGAACACGAATCTCGTTTCTAGTGGGTTCCTTCATCATCTTATTCAACCAATCCCTATTGAATCCCACATGAATACCCCTTGTAATCCAATCAAATTCCTCAAAAGCCTCAAGATACAAAGATTGAGAGATTTCTGAATAGGGAACTCTACTCCTAAGGTTTTCACTATAAGATTGATAATCCCTTGATTCCAAATTATGCATAGTTTCTTTGTCGTGGAGGATATCTTCAATTTGAGGGTGTTTAATATCTTTTTTATAGAAAGAAAAAGTATCCCTAGCTTCTTGTATTATAAAATCAAATTCACGCATAAGAATGATAGTGGAAATCTTTTTAGCTATAGGATGGTTAATATTGGGAAGTTCGTAAAACACTTTTTGCAAAGCAGGATGAACGTGCACAAATTTTCTTTCTAGTTTCTCAACAAGAATAATGATGGCATCCACATAAAAATTTGTATCGAGAAAGAATAGATCTTTTATTAATCGGCATAAATCCCGTACAATCAAAGAATTCATGAACAACGCTTTTTCCAATAATATTACCATCACCCACTCAAAAAGTTTTTGCTTTGTAATTAGGAGGATTTTCAGTTTCATGATCCAAAGAACAAGATCCAAGTTTTTTTCAAGATTTGCAACGATAACCTCCCCAGATTCAGACATGGTGGCAACAAACCAATCCATCAAACAAGCAAAACGAAAGCAAACGAAGAAGACAAACGAAAGAGGGGCGAAGAAAAGGCAAATATTTTCAAAAATCATTTTAGAAGTGGGGGAGAGGAAAATGACAGGCGAATGGCAAATAATGTAATGCAAGAGATGAGAGTTTATGATGGGTACTTGGTATGTCTTGACTTGGCGTAGATCTCCCTGGCAATGGTGCCAGAAATTCTTCCTTCTACTTCTTGAGCTTGCGTTGGTTTTTCCCTTGAAGAGGAAATGGTGATGCAGCAAAGTAGAGATAAGTATTTCCCTCAGTTTGAGAACTAAGGTATCAATCCAGTAGGAGAAAATGCACAAATCACCGAATACCTGCACAAACAATCAAACAAACTTGCACCCAACACGATAAAGGGGTTGTCAATCCCTTCACAGTTACTTGCAAAAGTGAGATCTGATAGAGATAGATAAATGATAAAGTAAATATGTTTGGTATTTTGGTTTATAGAATGGAAATTAAAAGACTGCAAGAATAGTAGATCCGAAACCAAAATTGTAGATCGGAAACTTATATGATGGAAAAGAGACCCGGGGGCCATAGGTTTCACTAGAGGCTTCTCTCAAGATAGAAAATAATACAGTGGGTGAACAAATTACTGCCGAGCAATTGATAGAAAAGTGCAAAGTTATGATGATATCTATGGCAATGATCATGAATATAGGCATCAGGTCCGTGTCAAGTAGACCGAAACGATTCTGCATCTACTACTATTACTCCACACATCGACCGCTATCCAGCATGCATCTAGAGTATTAAGTTCATAAAGAACGGAGTAATGCATTAAGTAAGATGACATGATGTAGATGAATTAACTCAAGCAATATGATGAAAACCCCATCTTTTTATCCTTGATGGCAATAATACAATACGTGCCTTGCTGCCCCTACTGTCACTCGGAAAGGACACCGCAAGATTGAACCCAAAGCTAAGCACTTCTCCCATTGCAAGAAAAATCAATCTAAGTGGCCAAACCAAACCGATATTTCGAAGAAAATTACAAAGATATAAAATCATGCATATAAAAATTCAGAGAAGATTGAAATAATATTCATAAATAAGTTGATCATAATTCCACAATTCATTGGATCTTGGCAAACACACCGCAAAAAAGTATTACATCGGATAGATCTTCAAGAACATCGAGGAGAACATGGTATTGAAAATCAAGAGAGAGAAGATCCATCTAGATACTAGCTATGGACCCGTAGGTCGGTGGTAAACTACTCACGCTTCATCGAAAGGGCAATGGTGTTGATTTAGAAGCCCTCCATGATCGAATCCACCTCCGGTCGGACTCCAGAAAAGGTCCCTAGATGGGATCTCAAGGGTACATAAGGTTGCGGCAGCGGAAAAGTATTTTCGTGGATGCCTCTGTTTATTTGGGGATATATGGGAATATATAGGCAAAGAAATTAGGTTAGGAGGTGCATGAGGGGCCCACAAGGGTGGGGGGCACGCCCTCCGTCCTTGTGGCCACCTCGTGGCTCTTACGACTTCATCTCCAAGTCTCATGGTTGTCTTCTAGTCCAAGAAAAATCATCGCGAAAGTTTTATTCCGTTTGGACTCCGTTTAGTATTACTTTTCTGTGAAACTCAAAAACAGGGAAAAATAGGAACTAGCACCGGGCTCTAGGTTAATAGGTTAGTCCCAAAAATAATATAAAATAGCATAATAATGCAGACAAATCATCCAAAACAAATAATATAATAGCATGGGTGTCGGTGTCCAAACCGACGGATCTCGGGTAGGGGGTCCCGAACTGTGCGTCTAGGCGGATGGTAACATGAGACAAGGGACACAATGTTTTTACCCAGGTTCGGGCCCTCTCGATGGAGGTAAAACCCTACTCCTGCTAGATTAATATTGATGATATGGGTAGTACAAGAGTTGATCTACCACGAGATCGGAGAGGCTAAACCCTAGAAGCTAGCCTATGGTATGATTGTTGTTCGTCCTACGGACTAAAACCCTCCGGTTTATTTAGACACCGGAGAGGGCTAGGGTTACACATAGTCGGTTATAATGGGAGGAGATCTACATATCGTATCGCCAAGCTTGCCTTCCACGCCAAGGAAAGTCCCGTTCGGACACGGGACGAAGTCTTCAATCTTGTATCTTCATAGTCCAGGAGTCCGGCTAAAGGTCATAGTCCGGCTATCCGGACACCCCCTAATCCGGGACTCCCTCAGTAGCCCCTGAACCAGGCTTCAATGACGATGAGTCCTGCGCGCAAATTTATCTTCGGCATTGCAAGGCGGGTTCTTCTCCAAATTCCATATACCTGTTGAATAGTGTCCGGCTTCTGATGAATGTTGCGCTCCTTGGCTTCTGCTCCCAATAGTGGCCATCTTCCACATGTCAAGCGAATGCGAAAAGCCAGGGTGTTTTTTTTCATTTACCCTCCTAGCCGCGCAAATGAGCCGCCTATAAAAGAGACGGGGATTTAGATCCGAATCACACCGTCTTCCCTCCGCGAGCATTCATCGGAGTGCATTTGACAGAGATCCATTCTATCATGGCTAGTCGACGCAGCTCCTCCTCTCGCCCCCCAGCCCTCAGCCTGGAGATTGGGAGAGATGCTCCGTCCCGCACAGCAAGCTAGTGGCGCTCCAAACCAAGGGGTTTCTCCCCCCAGCCTACATGGTCCCAGTTCTAGCCGGGCTTGCCACCTATAATGGCGGAGAGCAAGCGGAGAACGTCCCCAATCCCTCCAAAGGAGAGCGGGTATGCCTTGTCCCTTATTTGATAAGAGGGCTTGGATTTCCAATTCATCCGTTTCTCCGGGGGCTCCTGGAGTTCTACGGCCTCTAGTTGCACAACCTTACGTCTGCCTCCATATTGCATATTGCGGGCTTCGTAACCCTTTACGAGCTGTTTCTGGGCGTCGAGGCCCTTTTCGCGCTGTGGAAGAAACTGTTCTGCCTTGTGCCCCGTTCATAGGAGGGGTCGATATATCAAGTGGGCGGAGCCAAACTATGGCGCATCGTCGGGACCGGATATCTATCCGGAACCCCAAAGAAGGTGTCCGAAGACTGGCCCTCAGAATGGTTTTATATAGAAGATGTCCCCCTGCCGGACCCTGTTCGGATCGGCCTCCCTGAGTTTAATAATGCTCCTTTGAAGAAGCGCCTAAGCTAGCGTCCATGGATCCCTCAGAAGGAAAATGACAGGGACGCCCTTTACCTGATGAGTCGGATAAGGTTGTTAGCTCATTTCGAACTGACCATGATCGAGGTCATGGCCACATGCATTATGCGGGGGGTGCAGCCGCTTCAGTATAGAGGCCACCCCATGTGGGATTTCAACGGGGAGGATGACGCCACCCTGTGCGGCCGTAAGGGGCCGGAATCGGCTACCGCTCTAATAAAGATCTTGTCCACTTTGTACAAGGGAGAAGAGGAGGAATTTCTCCGCGTCAACCCACGGGGCACTTTCACTCGCCCATCCGTTTCATATTCCCATAGTTAAGTATTCAGCCTAGCAATTTCAACGCAGGAGCTACGCCAGGCTATAAAGGAAATAAACAGCCCTCCTCCACAACCCGAGGACCCGGAACGGTCCTTCGATCCGGACTCCCAAGAGGACCCGGACTTATCTGTGGAGCTGATCGATGGAGTGTTTCATCAATTGAGCAAGGACAACACCTTGGTGGCCATTACGGCCGATTATCCCGGACTACTTCCAGCCTCACAAGTAACCGAGACCAAAGTCCCCGTACTTTTAAGATGATCCACCCGTGCTTATTTTTGATCACCGTATACCAATGGCGGTGGCTAGCCAACAAGGGGCATCAAGGCCCGGTAGGCTGAAAAGAAGTGCGGTCTGGATTGAGATGTCGGCGCAGCGATATGGCGCGCGATTTCATTCCCAGGTTTTATTGCCTCAAGGTATACTAACGCTCGTGCTCTTTTCAGGAAAAAGAGCGCTCGCCGGACTATATCCGGAGAGGTTGCCAATCGCGCCTCCACTGGCCAGGCTCCAAGGCTGGGTCCCGAAGTGGAGAAATACATGAGGCGCGCACCGGGCGCTCCTCCGACAGAGGATGCAGACGGGCTGTCTTCCACCAATTCCGAGGTGGAGAGTGCCATGAACCACAGGCGTCGCTGGACAGTCTTCGTGACGCTTGTTTCTCCCAGGAGGCATTGGATGCCTTTAATACGGGAGATGTGTACCTCCGTGCCGCTCAAAATGGTCTAGCTAGAGCCACAGAGCAGTATGTAAAAGACATACGAGTGAGAAAAATTGATGGTTATATATGTCAGTAGCCCCCGAGACTTGAAACAGTTAGAATAACTGATTTAAGGATCATTTGTTATGCAGGTTCTTACAGAAAAGAATACCCAACTGTCCCAGGAGCTGGAAGAGTGCAAAGCCCAACTTGAGGATGCACTAGTCGCGGCGGGGGAGACCAAGGAGACCCCCTCTGGTAATATATGCTTCGAAAGATAAGTATGTTGTGAAGGGCGGCATGTGTGCAAATCTGACAATAACATTGCAGATGGCGCCGGAGTTGATCCGGACAGGCAACAACTCTTTCCTCGGTTAAAGGCCGGTGAGAACGTGCTTATGAGGGTGAGGCAAGAGAGGAATAAGCTCCAAGATGCCAACACCCAGCTGGGCGAGGAACTAAACAATGTCCGTGCTCAGCTGTCGGACTCCGTGAAGGAGAATCGGCGGCTTCGACGAGGCATTTTTAGTAAGTGCTTGAACGAACTTCGAAAAAGAGTTCGGCGAGGAAGTCGATTGACAGAGTTATGTCTGTAGGTATGCTGACAGGTCGGCCTGCCGAGGAAATGCCCGGTTCTACGGGTGACCTTTTTCCCAAGCTCTTACAACTGCACGAACGAGATCGGCAAGTAATGCAAGGCATCGTCCAGGCCTTGTGGCCATCCGTCTCCATGCCCGAAGGCCTTGGAGAGCTTGCAGAGAAACTGAAGGGAGTGCGGCGGCGCTTCCGATTATGGAAGATATCGGCCTGCCGTCAAGGCGCTAGGGAGGCCTGGGCCATGGTGAAGACGCGGTACATGAAGGCCGACCCAAACCACATGGCCGAGGTCAGACCTATGGGGCCCATTGGGAAGGAGATCCCTGTGAGTTTAGTGTACGGCCAGGTAGAGTTGGCCGCCAAATATTCCCAACAGGACTATAAACTAGACAGCCTGTTGGATGGTATTGAAGAGGAATATACCCAGTCAAATTGACTATGTAATTTAAAATGACATATAAAATGCCTTCTAGCCGGATTGTAGATCGTTTGTCATGGCACACCTTTTCGCTTTAACCTTGGGACCCGATAGTCCGGAGTGTGTCCGAATACCCTCTCGGTTATGTAAGAACCGGGGCATGCGTGGAGACCAGGCGTAGGGGTCATTAGTGCTTGAACAGACAAGTGCCCAACTAGTTATGTTATATTACATGGTTAGTAAGAAACATCTTCCAGGGAGAATAGTTCCGTTAGGGGTTCCTTTCCCTGGGGAGGCATGCCCTAAAGTGCATGTCCAGACTGCAAAAAGAGCAGAAAAGCATCTGGGGGCGGATAGATAAATGAGTGGGAAATCATCTTTAGTTCACTGACCGAATATTCCCTTAAGAACGCTAGCTTTTGGCTTCACCCAGTCTGAGGTACACATCCGGCTGACCCGGCAGTAACAATTGCAGAGGTGCTTCCTTTACCGCCTAGCCGAACAATCGGGAACGTAGGGGTAAGCACAGGAGCCAGGCAACCCATCTTGGCCAAAACTTAAGTCATATCGATGCATATAATGGTGAGAAAAAAGGTACATGCGGAAGTGTGACACATGTGTTGGGCATGAGGCCCTGTATAAACAAGCTTCTGTTAAAGAAGCCCCCAGGTATGATGAGCGCGGATAGCGCGTCAATTGTGTGTGAACAAGGCGCGAACGAGCCCTTAAAGGCCGTAAGAGAAAAAGAGGGAGAAGTAGAGAAATATAAGACAACTAATGTATAATAAATAGACAGAGGAAGGAGACGAACACAGAGTCCGACGCTAGGCATAGAATCTTCGGAGACGGGCTGCGTTCCATGGGTTCGGCTCGAGTCGGTTATCCAATGCATCTCGCAGACGGTACGTTCCACCAGTGAGGACTTGGCCAATAATGAAGGGACCTTCCCATTTGGGCTTGAGTTTGTCCTTTTTCTTGTCCGACAGGCGTAGAACTAACTTGCCAACATTGTAAGTTTTGGCCCATACTTCTCTGCTTTGATATCATCGAGCCTGCTGTTGATAGAATGCTGAACGGGATTTTGCGTCATGCTCCTCCTCCAAGGCGTCCAAACTGTCCTGCCGATCGAGTTCGGCTTCTCTTTCTTCATACATGCGCACGCGAGGTGAGTCATGAATTATGTCGCAGGGCAGAACTACCTCGGCACCGTATACCATAAAGAATGGTGTGAATCCGGTTGTGCGATTCGGAGTGGTCCGCAGCCCCCAGAGTACAGAGTCGAGCTCCTCTACCCAGTGCGTGTTAGATTCCTTGAGGGACCACACTAATCTGGGTTTGATGCCACTCATTATTAGACCATTTGCTCGCTCGACTTGACCGTTAGTTTGTGGGTGATAGACTGAAGCATAGTCGAGCTTGATGCCCATGTTTTTGCACCAGAGTTTGACCTCGTCGGCCGTAAAGTTCGTGCCGTTATTAGTGATGATGCTGTGGGGGACGCCGTAACGGTGTACGACCCCTGATATGAAGTCTATCACTGGTCCGGATTCGACCGTCTTAACAGGCTTGGCCTCTATCCATTTGGTGAATTTGTCCACCATGACCAGTAGGTATTTTTGCTTGTGGGTTCCTCTTTTAAGGGGTCCAACCATGTCAAGCCCCCAGACCGTGAATGTTGGGGAACGTTGCAGAAAATTAAAAGTTTTCCTATGGTTTCACCAAGATCCATCTATGAGTTCATCTAAGAAACGAGTCATGGGAGAGATATTGCATCTACATACCACTTTGTAGATCACGTGCGGAAGCGTTCAAGAGAATGGTGATGATGGAGTCGTACTCGCCGTGATTTAAATCACCGATGACCAAGTGCCGAACGGAGAGCACCTCCGCGTCCAACACATGTACGGAGCGGATGACGTCTCCTCCTTCTTGATCCAGCAAGGGGGAAGGAGAGGTTGATGATGATCCAGCAGCACAACGGCGTGGTGTTGGATGCACCAGAACTCCAGCAGGGCTTCGCCAAGCTGCTGCGGGAGGAGGACGAGGTGTAGCAGGGGAGGGAGGCGCCAAGACACAAGGGTTCGGCTGCCCTCCCCCCTGCCCTCCTTTATATAGGCCCCCAGGGGGGCGGCGGCCCTGGGAAATGCAATCTCCCAAGGGGGCGGCGGCCAGGGGGGTGGAGTGCCCCCCCAAGGCAAGTGGTGCGGCCCTCCCACCTAGGGTTTCCAACCCTAGGCGCAGGGGGCCCAAGGGGGGGCGCACCAGCCCACTAGGGGCTGGTTCCCCTCCCACTTCATCCCACGGGGCCCTCCGGGATAGGTGGTCCCACCCGGTGGACCCCCGGGACCCTTCCGGTGGTCCTGGTACAATACTGGGTGACCCCGAAACTTTCCCGATGGCCGAAACAGCACTTCCTATATAGTTTTCTTTACCTCCCGACCATTCCAGAACTCCTCGTGACGTCCGGGGTCTCATCCGGGACTCCGAACAACATTTGGTTTGCTGCATACCCATATTCATACAACCCTAGCGTCACCGAACCTTAAGTGTGTAGACCCTACAGGTTCGGGAGACATGCAGACATGACTGAGACAGCTCTCCGGTCAATAACCAACAGCGGGATATGGATACCCATGTTGGCTCCCACATACTCCTCGATGATCTCATCGGATGAACCATGATGTCGAGGGTTCAAGCAACCCTGTATACTATTCCCTTTGTCAGACGGTATGTTACTTGCCCGAGACTCAATCGTCGGTATCCCAGTACCTCGTTCAGTCTCGTTACCGGCAAGTAACTTTACTCGTACCGTAATGCATGATCCCGTGACCAGACACTTGGTCACTTTGAGCTCATTATGATGATGCACTACTGAGTGGGCCCAGTGATACCTCTCCGTAACACGGAGTGACAAATCCCAGTCTCGATCCGTGTCAACCCAACAGACACTTTCGGAGATACCTGTAGTGCACCTTTATAGTCACCCAGTTACGTTGTGATGTTTGGTACACCCAAAGCACTCCTACGGTATCCGGGAGTTACACGATCTCATGGTCTAAGGAAGAGATACTTGACATTGGAAAAGCTCTAGCAAAACGAACTACACGATCTTGTGCTATGCTTAGGAATGGGTCTTGTCCATCACATCATTCTCCTAATGATGTGATCCTGTTGTCAATGACATCTAATGTCCATAGTCAGGAAACCATGACTATCTGTTGACCAACGAGCTAGTCAACTAGAGGCTTACTAGGGACGTATTGTGGTCTATGTATTCACACGTGTATTACGATTTTCGGATAATACAATTATAGCATGAATAAAAGACAATTATCATGAACAAGGAAATATAATAATAATCCTTTTATTATTGCCTCTAGGGCATATTTCCAACAGTCTCCCACTTGCACTTGAGTCAATAATCTAGTTACATTGTGATGAATCGAACACCCATAGAGTTCTGGTGTTGATCATGTTTTGCTCGTGAGAGAGGTTTAGTCAACGGATCTGTGACATTCAGATCCGTATGCACTTTGCAAATTTCTATGTCTCCATCTTGAACATTTTCACGGATGGAGTTGAAACGACGCTTGATGTGCCTGGTTTTCTTGTGAAACCTGGGCTCCTTGGCAAGGGCAATAGCTCCAGTGTTGTCACAGAAGAGTTTGATCGGCCCCGATGCATAGGGTATGACTCCTAGGTCGGTGATGAACTCCTTCACCCATATTGCTTCATGCGCTGCCTCCGAGGCTGCCATGTACTCCGCTTCACATGTAGATCCCGCCATGACGCTCTGCTTGCAGTTGCACCAGCTTACTGCCCCACCATTCAACATATACACGTATCCGGTTTGTGACTTCGAGTCATCCAGATCTGTGTCGAAGCTAGCGTCGACGTAACCCTTTATGACGAGCTCTTCGTCACCTCCATAAATGAGAAACATGTCCTTTGTCCTTTTCAGGTACTTCAGGATATTCTTGACTGCTGTCCAGTGTTCCTTGCCGGGATTACTTTGGTACCTTCCTACCAAACTTACGGCAAGGTTTACATCAGGTCTGGTACACAGCATGGCATACATAATAGATCCTATGGCTGAGGCATAGGGGATGACACTCATCTCTTCTTTATCTTTTGCCGTGGTCGGGCATTGAGTCGAGCTCAATCTCACACCTTGCAATACAAGCAAGAACCCTATCTTGGACTGATCCATTTTGAACTTCTTCAAAATCTTATCAAGGTATGTGCTTTGTGAAAGACCTATGAGGCGTCTCGATCTATCCCTATAGATCTTGATGCCTGATATATATGCAGCTTCTCCAAGGTCCTTCATTGAAAAACACTTATTCAAGTAGGCCTTAATGCTGTCCAAGAATTCTATATCATTTCCCATCAAAAGTATGTCATCTACATATAATATGAGAAATGCTACATAGCTCCCACTCACTTTCTTGTAAACGCAGGCTTCTCCATAAGTCTGCATAAACCCAAATGCTTTGATCATCTCATCAAAGCGAATGTTCCAACTCCGAGATGCTTGCACCAGCCCATAAATGGATCGCTGGAGCTTGCACACTTTGTTAGCATTCTTAGGATCGACAAAACCTTTCGGCTGCATCATATACAACTCTTCCTTAAGATAACCATTAAGGAATGCCGTTTTGACGTCCATCTGCCATATCTCATAATCATAGTATGCGGCAATTGCTAACATGATTCGGACGGACTTAAGCTTCGCTACGGGAGAGAAAGTCTCATCGTAGTCAATCCCTTGAACTTGCCGATAACCCTTAGCGACAAGTCGAGCTTTATAGATGGTGACATTACCATCCGCGTCCATCTTCTTCTTAAAGATCCATTTGTTTTCTATCGCTCGCCGATCATCGGGCAAGCTACTCAAAGTCCATACTTTATTTTCATACATGGATTCTATGTCGGATTGCATGGCTTCTAGCCATTTGTTGGAATCTGGGCCCGCCATCACTTCTTCATAGTTCGAAGGTTCACCGTTGTCTAACAACATGATTTCCAGGACAGGGTTGCCATACCACTCTGGTGTGGAACGTGTCCTTGTGGACCTACGAAGTTCAGTAGCAACTTGATCCGAAGTACCTTGATCATCATCATTAATTTCCTCTCCAGTCGGTGTAGGCACCACAAGAACATTTTCCTGAGCTGCACTACTTTCTGGTTCAAGAGGTAGTACTTCATCGAGTTCTACTTTCCTCCCACTTACTCCTTTCGAGAGAAACTCTTTTTCCAGAAAGGATCCGTTCTTGGCAACAAAGATCTTGCCTTCGGATCTAAGGTAGAAGGTATACCCAATGGTTTCCTTAGGGTATCCTATGAAGACGCATTTTTCCGACTTGGGTTCGAGCTTTTCAGGTTGAAGTTTCTTGACATAAGCATCGCATCCCCAAACTTTTAGAAACGACAGCTTAGGTTTCTTCCCAAACCATAATTCATACGGTGTCATCTCAACGGATTTAGACGTTGCCCTAATTAAAGTGAATGTAGCTGTCTCTAGAGCGTATCCCCAAAATGATAGCGGTAAATCGGTAAGAGACATCATAGATCGCACCATATCCAATAGAGTGCGATTACGACGTTCGGACACACCGTTACGCTGAGGTGTTCCAGGCGGCGTGAGTTGTGAAACGATTCCACATTTTCTTAAGTGTGTACCAAATTCGTGACTTAAATATTCTCCTCCACGATCCGATCGTAGGAATTTTATCTTTCGGTCACGCTGATTCTCTACTTCATTCTGAAATTCCTTGAACTTTTCAAAGGTCTCAGACTTGTGTTTCATCAAGTAGACATACCCATATCTACTCAAGTCATCAGTGAGAGTGAGAACATAACGATATCCTCCGCGAGCTTCAATGCTCATTGGACCACACACATCAGTATGTATGATTTCCAATAAGTTGGTTGCTCGCTCCATTGTTCCGGAGAACGGGGTCTTGGTCATTTTGCCCATGAGGCATGGTTCGCATGTGTCAAATGATTCATAATCGAGAGACTCTAAAAGTCCATCAGTATGGAGCTTCTTCATGCGCTTGACACCAATGTGACCAAGGCGGCAGTGCCACAAGTATGTGGGACTATCGTTATCAACTTTACATCTTTTGGTATTCACACTATGAATATGTGTAACATTGCGTTCGAGATTCATTAAGAATAAAAAATTGACCATCGGGGCATAACCATAAAACATATCTCTCATATAAATAGAACAACCATTATTCTCAGATTTAAATGAGTAGCCATCTCGCATCAAACGAGATCCAGATACAATGTTCATGCTCAAACTTGGCACTAAATAACAATTATTGAGGTTTAAAACTAATCCCGTAGGTAAATGTAGAGGTAGCGTGCCGACGGCGATCACATCGACCTTGGAACCATTCCCGACGCGCATCGTCACCTCGTCCTTTGCCAGTCTCCGCTTATACTGCAGCTCCTGCTATGAGTTACAAATGTGAGCAACGGCACCAGTATCAAATACCCAGGAGTTACTACGAGTACTGGTAAGGTACACATCAATTACATGGATATCAAATATACCTTTAGTGTTGCCGGCCTTCTTGTCCGCTAAGTATTTGGGGCAGTTCCGCTTCCAGTGACCCTTCCCTTTACAATAAAAGCACTCAGTCTCAGGCTTGGGTCCATTCTTTGACTTCTTCCCGGCAACTGGCTTACCAGGCGCGGCAACATCTTTGCCGTCCTTCTTGAAGTTCTTCTTACCCTTGCCCTTCTTGAACTTAGTGGTCTTATTGACCATCAACACTTGATGTTCTTTCTTGATTTCAACCTCTGCTGATTTCAGCATTGAAAATACTTCAGGAATGGTCTTCACCATCCCCTGCATATTGTAGTTCAGCACAAAGCTCTTGTAGCTTGGTGGGAGCGACTGAAGGATTCTGTCAATGACCGCCTCGTCCGGGAGGTTGATCTCCAGCTGGGACAGGCGGTTGTGCAACCCAGACATTTTGAGTATGTGCTCACTGACAGAACTGTTTTCCTCCATCTTACAACTATAGAACTTGTCAGAGACTTCATATCTCTCGACCCGGGCATGAGCTTGGAAAACCATTTTCAGCTCCTCGAACATCTCATATGCTCCGTGTTTCTCAAAACGCTTTTGGAGCCCCGGTTCTAAGCTGGAAAGCATGCCGCACTGAACGAGGGAGTAATCATCAGCACGTGATTGCCAAGTGTTCATAACGTCTTGGTTCTCTGGGATGGGTGCTTCACCTAGCGGTCCATCTAGGACATAATCTTTCTTGGCTGCTATGAGGATGATCCTCAGGTTCCGGACCCAGTCCGAATAGTTGCTGCCATCATCTTTCAGCTTGGTTTTCTCTAGGAACGCGTTGAAGTTCATGTTGACATGAGCGTTGGCCATTTGATCTACAAGACATATTTTGCAAAAGTTTTAGACTAAGTTCATGATAATTAAGTTCATCTAATCAAATTATTTAATGAACTCCCACTCAAATTAGACACCCCTCTAGTCATCTAAGTGTTACATGATCCGAGTCGACTAGGCCGTGTCTGATCATCACGTTAGACGGACTAGTCATCATCGGTGAACATCTCCATGTTGATCGTATCTTCCATACGACTCATGTTCGAACTTTCGGTCTCTGTGTTCCGAGGCCATGTATGTACATGCTAGGCTCGTCAAGTTAACCCTAAGTGCTCTGCATGTGTAAATCTGTCTTACACCCGTTGTATGTGAACGTAAGGATCTATCACACCCGATCATCACGTGGTGCTTCGAAACGACGAACTTTAGCAACGGTGCACAGTTAGGGGGAACACTTTCTTGAAATTATTATAAGGAATCATCTTATTTACTACCGCCGTTCTAAGTAAACAAGATGTATAAAACATAATAAACATCACATGCAATTATATAGTAGTGACATGACATGGCCAATATCATATAGCTCCTTCGATCTCCATCTTCGGGGTTCCATGATCATCTTCGTCACCGGCATGACACCATGATCTCCATCATCATGATCTCCATCATTGTGTCTTCATGAAGTTGTCACGCCAACGACTACTTCTACTTCTATGGCTAACACGTTTAGCAATAAAGTAAAGTAATTTACATGGCGTTCTTCAATGACATGCAGGTCATACAAAAATAAAGACAACTCCTATGGCTCCTGCCGGTTGTCATACTCATCGGCATGCAAGTCGTGATTCCTATTACAAGAACATGATCTCATACATCACAATATATCATTCATCATTCATCACAACTTCTGGCCATATCACATTACATGACAATTGCTGCAAAAACAAGTTAGACGTCCTCTAATTGTTGTTGCATCTTTTACGTGGCTGCAATTGGGTTCTAGCAAGAACGTTTTCTTACCTACGAATAACCACAACGTGATTTTGTCAAATTCTATTTACCCTTCATAAGGACCCTTTTCATCTAATCCGCTCCAACTAAAGTAGGAGAGACAGACACCCGCTAGCCACCTTATGCAACTACTGCATGTCAGTCGGTGGAACCTGTCTCACGTAAGCGTACGTGTAAGGTCGGTCCGGGCCGCTTCATCCCACAATACCGCTGAAGCAAGAAAAGACTAGTAGCAGCAAGCAAGTTGACAAGATCTACGCCCACAACAAAATTGTGTTCTACTCATGCAATAGAGAACTACCCATAGACCTAGCTCATGATGCCATTGTTGGGGAACGTTGCAGAAAATAAAAAAATTTCCTACAGTTTCACCAAGATCCATCTATGAGTTCATCTAAGCAATGAGTCATGGGAGAGAGATTGCATCTACATACCACTTTGTAGATCACGTGCGAAAGCGTTCAAGAGAACGGTGATGATGGAGTCGTACTCGTCGTGATTCAAATCACCGATGACCAAGTGCCGAACGGACAGCACCTCCGCGTTCAACACACATACGGAGCGGATGACGTATCCTCCTTCTTGATCCAGCAAGGGGGAAGGAGAGGTTGATGATGATCCAGCAGCACAACGGCGTGGTGGTGGATGCAGCAGAACTCCGGCAGGGCTTCGCCAAGCTGCTGCGGGAGGAGGACGAGGTGTAGCAGGGGAGGGAGGCGCCAAGACACAAGGGTGCGGCTGCGCTCCCCCTGCCCTCCTTTATATAGGCCCCCAGGGGGGGCGCCAACCCTGGGAGATGCAATCTCCCAAGGGGGCGGTTGCCAGGGGGGTGGAGTGCCCCCCATGGCAAGTGGTGCGCCCCCCCACCTAGGGTTTCCAACCCTAGGCGCTGGGGGGGCCAAGGGGGGGGTGCACCAGCCCACTAGGGGCTGGTTCCCCTCCCACTTCAGCCCACGGGGCCCTCCGAGATAGGTGGCCCCACCCGGTGGACCCCCGGGACCCTTCCGGTGGTCCCGGTACAATACCGGGTGACCCCGAAACTTTCCCGATGGCCGAAACAACACTTCCTATATAGTTTTCTTTACCTCCGGACCATTCCGGAACTCCTCGTGATGTCCGGGATCTCATCCGGGACTCCGAACAACATTCGGTTTGCTGCATACTCATATTCATACAACCCTAGCGTCACCGAACCTTAAGTGTGTAGACCCTATGGGTTCGGGAGACATGCAGACATGACCGAGACAGCTCTCCGGTCAATAACCAACAGCGGGATCTGGATACCCATGTTGGCTCCCACATACTCCTCGATGATCTCATCGGATGAACCACGATGTCGAGGGTTCAAGCAACCCCCTATACTATTCCCTTTGTCAGACGGTATGTTACTTGCTCGAGACTCGATCGTCGGTATCCCAATACCTCGTTCAGTCTCGTTACCGGCAAGTCACTTAACTCGTACCATAATGCATGATCCCGTGACCAGACACTTGGTCACTTTGAGCTCATTATGATGATGCACTACCGAGTGGGCCCAGTGATACCTCTCCGTAACACGGAGTGACAAATCCCAGTCTCGATCTGTGTCAGCCCAACAAACACTTTCAGAGATACCTATAGTGCACCTTTATGGTCACCCAGTTACGTTGTGATGTTTGGTACACCCAAAGCACTCCTACGGTATCCGGGAGTTACACGATCTCATGGTCTAAGGAAGAGATAGTTGACATTGGAAAAGCTCTAGCAAAACGAACTACACGATCTTGTGCTATGCTTAGGAATGGGTCTTGTCCATCACATCATTCTCCTAATGATGTGATCCCGTTGTCAATGACATCTAATGTCCATAGTCAGGAAACCATGAATATCTGTTGACCAATGAGCTAGTCAACTAGAGGCTTACTAGGGACGTATTGTGGTCTATGTATTCACACGTGTATTACGATTTCCGGATAATACAATTATAGCATGAATAAAAGACAATTATCATGAACAAGGAAATATAATAATAATCCTTTTATTATTGCCTCTAGGGCATATTTCCAACAGTCTCCCACTTGCACTAGAGTCAATAATCTAGTTACACTGTGATGAATCAAACACCCATAGAGTTCTGGCGTTGATCATGTTTTGCTCGCGAGAGAGGTTTAGTCAATGGATCTGCGACATTCAGATCCTTATGCACTTTGCAAATTTCTATGTCTCCATCTTGAACATTTTCACGGATGGATTTGAAACGATGCTTGATGTGCCTGGTCTTCTTGTGAAACTTGGGCTCCTTGGCAAGGGCAATAGCTCCAGTGTTGTCACAGAAGAGTTTGATCGGCCCCGATGCATTGGGTATGACTCCTAGGTCGGTGATGAACTCCTTTACCCATATTGCTTCATGCGCTGCCTCCGAGGCTACCATGTACTCCGCTTCACATGTAGATCCCGCCACGATGCTCTGCTTGCAGCTGCACCAGCTTAATGCCCCACCATTCAACATATACACGTATCCGGTTTGTGACTTTGAGTCATCCAGATCTGTTTCGAAGCTAGCGTCGACGTAACCATTTACGACGAGCTCTTCGTCACCTCCATAAACGAGAAACATGTCCTTTGTCCTTTTCAGGTACTTCAGGATATTCTTGACCGCTGTCCAGTGTTCCTTGCCGGGATTACTTTGGTACCTTCCTACCAAACTTACGGCAAGGTTTACATCAGGTCTGGTACACAACATGGCATACATAATAGATCCTATGGTTGAGGCATAGGGGATGACACTCATCTCTTCTTTATCTTTTGCCGTGGTCGGGCATTGAGCCGAGCTCAATCTCACACCTTGCAATACAGGCAAGAACCCTTTCTTGGACTGATCCATTTTGAACTTCTTCACAATCTTATCAAGGTATGTGCTTTGTGAAAGACCTATGAGGCGTCTCGACCTATCCCTATAGATCTTGATGCCTAATATATATGCAGCTTCTCCAAGGTCCTTCATTGAAAAACACTTATTCAAGTAGGCCTTAATGCTGTCCAAGAATTCTATATCATTTCCCATCAAAAGTATGTCATCTACATATAATATGAGAAATGCTACAGAGCTCCCACTCACTTTCTTGTAAACACAGGCTTCTCCATAAGTCTGCATAAACCCAAACGCTTTGATCATCTCATCAAAGCGAATGTTCCAACTCCGAGATGCTTGCACCAGCCCATAAATGGATCGCTGGAGCTTGCACACTTTGTTAGCATTCTTAGGATCGCAAAACCTTCCGGCTGCATCATATACAGCTCTTCCTTAAGATAACCATTAAGGAATGCCGTTTTGACGTCCATCTGCCATATCTCCTAATCATAGTATGCGGCAATTGCTAACATGATTCGGACGGACTTAAGCTTCGCTATGGGAGAGAAAGTCTCATCGTAGTCAATCCCTTGAACTTGCTGATAACCCTTAGCGACAAGTCGAGCTTTATAGATGGTGACATTACCATCCGCGTCCGTCTTCTTCTTAAAGATCCATTTGTTTTCTATCGCTCGCCGATCATTGGGAAAGTCAGTCAAAGTCCATACTTTGTTTTCATACATGGATTCTATCTCGGATTGCATGGCTTCTAGCCATTTGTTGGAATCTGGGCCCGCCATCACTTCTTCATAGTTCGAAGGTTCACCGTTGTCTAACAACATGATTTCCAGGACAGGGTTGCCATACCACTCTGGTGTGGAACGTGTCCTTATGGACCTACGAAGTTCAGTAGCAACTTGATCTGAAGTACCTTGATCATCATCATTAATTTCCTCTCCAGTTGGTGTAGGCACCACAGGAACATTTTCCTGAGCTGGACTACTTTCCGGTTCAAGAGGTAGTACTTCATCGAGTTCTACTTTCCTCCCACTTACTCCTTTCGAGAGAAACTCTTTTTCCAGAAAGGATCCGTTCTTGGCAACAAAGATCTTGCCTTCGGATCTAAGGTAGAAGGTATACTCAATGGTTTCCTTAGGGTATCCTATGAAGACGCATTTTTCCGACTTGGGTTCGAGCTATTCAGGTTGAAGTTTCTTGACATAAGCATCGCATCCCCAAACTTTTAGAAACGACAGCTTAGGTTTCTTCCCAAACCATAATTCATACAGTGTCGTCTCAACGGATTTAGACTTTGCCCTATTTAAAGTGAATGTAGCTATCTCTAGAGCGTATCCCCAAAATGATAGCGGTAAATCGGTAAGAGACAACATAGATCGCACCATATCCAATAGAGTGCGATTACGACGTTCGGACACACTGTTACGCTGAGGTGTTCCAGGCGGCATGAGTTGTGAAAGGATTCCACATTTTCTTAAGTGTGTACCAAATTCTGACTTAAATATTCTCCTCCACGATCCGATCGTAGGAATTTTATCTTTTGGTCACGTTGATTCTCTACTTCATTCTGAAATTCCTTGAACTTTTCAAAGGTCTCAGACTTGTGTTTCATCAAGTAGACATACCCATATCTACTCAAGTCATCAGTGAGAGTGAGAACATAACGATATCCTCCACGAGCTTCAACGCTCATTGGACCACACACATCCGTATGTATGATTTCCAATAAGTTGGTTGCTCGCTCCATTGTTCCGGAGAACGGGGTCTTGGTCATTTTGCCCATGAGGCATGGTTTGCATGTGTCAAATGATTCATAATCGAGAGACTCTAAAAGTCCATCAGTATGGAGCTTCTTCATGCGCTTGACACCGATGTGACCAAGGCGGCAGTGCCACAAGTATGTGGGACTATCGTTATCAACTTTACATCTTTTGGTATTCATACTATGAATATGTGTAACATTGCATTCGAGATTCATTAAGAATAAACCATTGACCATCGGGGCATAACCATAAAACATATCTCTCATATAAATAGAACAACCATTATTCTCAGATTTAAATGAGTAGCCATCTCGCATCAAATGAGATCCAGATACAATGTTCATGCTCAAACTTGGCACTAAATAACAATTATTGAGGTTTAAAACTAATCCCGTAGGTAAATGTAGAGGTAGCGTGCCGACGGCGATCACATCGACCTTGGAACCATTCCCGACGCGCATCGTCACCTCATCCTTTGCCAGTCTCCGCTTATTCCGCAGCTCCTGCTGTGAGTTACAAATGTGAGCAACAGCACCGGTATCAAATACCCAGGAGTTACTACGAGTACTGGTAAGGTACACATCAATTACATGTATATCAAATATACCTTTAGTGTTGCCGGCCTTCTTGTCCGCTAAGTATTTGGGGCAGTTCCGCTTCTAGTGACCCTTCCCTTTGCAATAAAAGCACTCAGTCTCACGCTTGGGTCCATTCTTTGACTTCTTCCCGGCAACTGGCTTACCGGGCGCGGCAACATCTTTGCCGTCCTTCTTGAAGTTCTTCTTACCCTTGCCCTTCTTGAACTTAGTGGTCTTATTGACCATCAACACTTGATGTTCTTTCTTAATTTCAACCTCTGCTGATTTCAGCATTGAAAATACTTCAGGAATGGTCTTCACCATCCCCTGCATATTGTAGTTCAGCACAAAGCTCTTGTAGCTTGGTGGGAGCGACTGAAGGATTCTGTCAATGACCGCCTTGTCCGGGAGGTTGATCTCCATCTGGGACAGGCGGTTGTGCAACCCAGACATTTTGAGTATGTGCTCACTGACAGAACTATTTTCCTCCATCTTACAACTATAGAACTTGTAGGAGACTTCATATCTCTCGACCCGGGCATGAGCATGGAAAACCATTTTCAGCTCCTCGAACATCTCATATGCTACGTGTTTCTCAAAATGCTTTTGGAGCCCCGGTTCTAAGCTGTAAAGCATGCCGCACTGAACGAGGGAGTAATCATCAGCACGTGATTGCCAAGTATTCATAACGTCTTGGTTCTCTGGGATGGGTGCTTCACCTAGCGGTGCATCTAGGACATAATCTTTCTTGGCTGCTATGAGGATGATCCTCAGGTTCCGGACCCAGTCCGAATAGTTGTTGCCATCATCTTTCAGCTTGGTTTTCTCTAGGAACGCGTTGAAGTTCATGTTGACATGAGCGTTGGCCATTTGATCTACAAGACATATTTTGCAAAAGTTTTAGACTAAGTTCATGATAATTAAGTTCATCTAATCAAATTATTTAATGAACTCCCACTCAGATTAGACATCCCTCTAGTCATCTAAGTGTTACACGATCCGAGTCGACTAGGCCATGTCCGATCATCACGTGAGACGGACTAGTCATCATCGGTGAAAATCTCCATGTTGATCGTATCTTTCATACCACTCATGTTCGACCTTTCGGTCTCTGTGTTCCGAGGCCATGTCTTTACATGCTAGGCTCGTCAAGTTAACCCTATGTGTTCTGCATGTGTAAATCTGTCTTACACCCATTGTATGTGAACGTAAAGATCTATCACACCCGATCATCACGTGGTGCTTCGAAACGACGAACTTTAGCAACGGTGCACAGTTAGGGGGAACACTTTCTTGAAATTATTATAAGGGATCATCTTATTTACTACCGCCGTTCTAAGTAAACAAGATGTATAACACATAATAAACATCACATGCAATTATATAGTAGTGACATGATATGGCTAATATCATATAGCTCCTTCGATCTCCATCTTCGGGGCTCCATGATCATCTTCGTCACCGGCATGACACCATGATCTCCATCATCATGATCTCCATCATTGTGTCTTCATGAAGTTGTCACGCCAACAACTACTTCTACTTCTATGGCTAACGCGTTTAGCAATAAAGTAAAGTAATTTACATGGCGTTCTTCAATGACACGCGGGTCATACAAAAATAAAGACAACTCCTATGGCTCCTGCCGGTTGTCATACTCATCGACATGCAAGTCGTAATTCCTATTACAAGAACATGATCTCATACATCACAATATATCATTCATCATTCATCACAACTTCTGGCCATATCACATCACATGACAATTGCTGCAAAAACAAGTTAGACGTCCTCTAATTGTTGTTGCATCTTTTACGTGGCTGCAATTGGGTTCTAGCAAGAACATTTTCTTACCTACGAATAACCACAACGTGATTTTGTCAACTTCTATTTACCCTTCATAAGGACCCTTTTCATCTAATCCGCTCCAACTAAAGTAGGAGAGACAGACACCCGCTAGCCACCTTATGCAACTAGTGCATGTCAGTCGGTGGAACCTGTCTCACGTAAGCGTACGTGTAAGGTCGGTCCGGGCCGCTTCATCCCACAATACCGCTGAAGCAAGAAAAGAGTAGTAGCGGCAAGCAAGTTGACAAGATCTATGCCCACAACAAAATTGTGTTCTACTCGTGCAATAGAGAACTACGCATAGACCTAGCTCATGATGCCACTGTTGGGGAACGTTGCAGAAAATTAAAAAATTTCCTACGGTTTCACCAAGATCCATCTATGAGTTCATCTAAGCAACGAGTCATGGGAGAGAGATTGCATCTACATACCACTTTGTAGATCGCGTGCGGAAGCGTTCAAGAGAACGGTGATGATGGAGTCGTACTCGCCGTGATTCAAATCACCGGTGACCAAGTGCCGAACGGACAGCACCTCCGCGTTCAACACACGTACGGAGCGGATGACGTCTCCTCCTTCTTGATCCAGCAAGGGGGAAGGAGAGGTTGATGATGATCCAGCAGCACAACGGTGTGGTGGTGGATGCAGCAGAACTCCGGCAGGGCTTCGCCAAGCTGCTGCGGGAGGAGGACGAGGTGTAGCAGGGGAGGGAGGCGCCAAGACACAAGGGTGCGGCTGCCCTCCCCCATGACCTCCTTTATATAAGCCCCCAGGGGGGGCGCCGACCCTGGGAGATGCAATCTTCCAAGGGGGCGGCGGCCAGGGAGGGGTGGAGTGCCCCCCAAGGCAAGTGGTGCGCCCCCCCCCCCCCCCCCCTAGGGTTTCCAACCCTAGGCGCAGGAGGGGCAAGGGGGGACGCACCAGCCCACTAGGGGCTGGTTCCCCTCCCACTTCAGCCCACGGGGCCCTCCGGGATAGGTGGCCCCACCCAGTGGACCCCGGGGACCCTTCCGGTGGTCCCGGTACAATACCGAGTGACCCCGAAACTTTCCCAATGGCCGAAACAACACTTCCTATATAGTTTTCTTTACATCCGGACCATTCCAGAACTCCTCGTGACGTCCCGGATTTCATCCGGGACTCCGAACAAAATTCGGTTTGCTGCATACTCATATTCATACAACCCTAGCGTCACCGAACCTTAAGTGTGTAGACCCTACGGGTTCGGGAGACATGCAGACATGACTGAGACAGCTCTCCGGTCAATAACCAACAGCGGGATCTGGATACCCATGTTGGCTCCCACATACTCCTCGATGATCTCATCGGATGAACCACGATGTCGAGAGTTCAAGCAACCCCGTATACTATTCCCTTTGTCAGACGGTATGTTACTTGCCCGAGACTCGATCGTCGGTATCCCAATACCTTGTTCAGTCTCGTTACCGACAAGTCACTTTACTCGTACCGTAATGCATGATCCCGTGACCAGAAACTTGATCACTTTGAGCTCATTATGATGATGCACTACCGAGTGGGCCCAGTGATACCTCTCCGTAACACAGAGTGACAAATCCCAGTCTCGATCCGTGTCAACCCAACAGACACTTTCGGAGATACCTGTAGTGCACCTTTATAGTCACCCAGTTACGTTGTGACGTTTGGTACACCCAAAGCACTCCTATGGTATCCGGGAGTTACACGATCTCATGGTCTAAGGAAGAGATACTTGACATTGGAAAAGCTCTAGCAAAACGAACTACACGATCTTGTGCTATGCTTAGGAATGGGTCTTGTCCATCACATCATTCTCCTAATGATGTGATCCCGTTGTCAATGACATCTAATGTCCATAGTCAGGAAACTATGACTATCTGTTGACCAACGAGCTAGTCAACTAGAGGCTTACTAGGGACGTATTGTGGTCTATGTATTCACACGTGTATTACAATTTCCGGATAATACAATTATAGCATGAATAAAAGACAATTATCATGAACAAGGAAATATAATAATAATCCTTTTATTATTGCATCTAGGGCATATTTCCAACAGTGAAGGGCCAGGTGATGGGTATAGTTTGGAGGGCGGTGGGTGGCATATGGCTTTGGTTAGCAAAGAGTTGGCAATCGACGCATCGTTGGACTAAGTCCTGAGCATCTTCCCGGGCCGTCGGCCAATAAAATCATGTACGGAAGGCCTTGCTTACAAGGGCCCGGTCTGCAGCGTCGTGCCTGCCGAGTCCGGCATGAATGTCAGCCAGAAGATTCCGCCCTTCCTCTTCGGAGATACACCTTTGAAGGACTCCGGTAGTGCTTTTCTTATAAAGCTCTCCCTCATGGACTTTATAGGCTTTAGATCACCGCACTATGCAGCGTGCCTCGTTTTGGTCCTCGGGAAGTTCCTGCCTAGTTAGGTAGGCTAGGAATGGTTCTATCCACGGGGCAATGACTGCCATTATTACGTGGGCTGAGGATGTTACTTCGTTGGCATAGCCTCCCGTTTTGTCAGAATGTTCGGTGTCGGGCGGTGCGGTTGGGTCCGGGCTGTTATTTCCGGATTCCCCTTCCCGTAGTACGGATGGCTTGAATAGCCTTTCCAAGAAAATGTTGGGGGGGGGGGACTGCATCGCACTTTGCGCCGATGCGCGCCAAGACGTCTGCTGCCTGATTGTTTTCCCGGGCTATATGATGAAATTCGAGCCCCTCGAACCGAGCTGACATTTTTAGGACGGCGTTGCGATAAGCTTCCATTTTCAGATCCTTGGCATCAAAGTCTCCATTTATTTGGGATATCGCGAGGTTCGAATCCCCACGCACCTCTAGGCGTTGGATGCCCATGGAGACTGCCATCCGGAGACCATGTACAAGGGCCTCGTATTCGGCTGCGTTGTTGGAGTCCGTATACATTATCTGGAGTACGTATTGAACTGTATCTCCTATTGGGGACGTCAGAACGACGCCAGCCCCCAGACCAGCTAACATTTTGGAGCCGTCAAAGTGCATGATCTAGTTGGAATATCTGCCGTACTCTTTAGGGAGTTCGACTTCAGTCCTTCGGTGATGAAGTCGGCCAAAACTTGCGACTTGATAGCTCTCCGTGGCTTATAGGTTATGTCGAACGGGAGGAGCTCAATTGCCCATTTGGCAATCTGGCCCGTTGCGTCACGGTTGTTTATAATGTCGTTAAGGGGTACTTCGGAGGCTACTGTTATCGAACACTCTTGAAAGTAGTGTCGCAGCTTCCGGGATGCCATAAACACCGCGTACACTATCTTTTGATAATGCGGGTACCGTGACTTGCATGGAGTGAGGACAATGGACACATAGTAAACTGGTTTTTGAAGGGGGAATTTGTGTTCGTCCGTTTCTCGTTCGACGACGAGTACTGTGCTTACAACTTGATAAGTTGCCGCAATGTATAATAGCATTGGTTCGCAGATGTTGGGCGCGGCCAGGACCGGGTTTGTTGCCAATGTGGCTTTTATTTCTTCGAGTCCGGCCATGGCGGCATCCGTCCCATCGAAGTGTTCGGTGCGCCGGAGGAGGTGATAAAGGGGTAATGCCTTTTCTCCCAAGAGGGAGATAAAGCGGCTTAGAGCCGCCACGCATCCCGTCAATTTTTGTATTTGTTTGAGGTCCTTTGGATTATCCAATTGTGACAGAGCTCGAATCTTGGCTGGTTTTGCTTCAATTCCTCTACCGGATACAATGAAGCCCAAGAGCTTTCCGGCTGGTACGCCGAAAACGCATTTTTCCGGGTTGAGCTTGATGTCATATGTTCGGAGGTTATCGAATGTGAGCCTCAAGTCGTCTACTAGAGTTTCAACATGCTTGGTTTTGACGATCACGTCGTCTACGTACGCTTCTACTGTTTTGCCGATCTGGTTGGCCAAACATGTCTGAATCATGCGCTGATATGTTGCACCGGCGTTTTTGAGCCCGAAGGGCATTGTGTTGAAGCAGAATGGCCGTACGGGGTGATGAATGCCGTTGCGGCTTGGTCTGGCTCTACCATCTTAATTTGATGGTAGCCGGAGTATGCGTCGAGGAAACACAATGAATCGTGTCCTGCGGTAGCGTCGATAATTTGATCGATGCGGGGGAGGGGGAAGGGATCCTTTGGGCAAGCCTTGTTGAGGTCCTTGAAATCGACGCAGAGGCGCCAGGATTTGTCCTTCTTTGGTACCATCACCAGGTTTGCTAGCCAGTCCGGATGTTTTATATCTCTGATGAATCCGGCCTCCAGTAGTTTAGCTAGCTCCTCTCCCATGGCTTGTCTCTTAGGTTCGGAGAAACGCCGAAGAGCCTGCTTGTCAGGCTTGAATCCTTTCAGGATGTTTAGTCTTTGTTCGGCCAGCCTGCGTGGGATTCCTGGCATGTCTGAAGGGTGACAGGCAAAAATGTCCCAATTTTCGCATAGGAATTCTCGTAGTGCAGCGTCTACATCAGGGTTTAAGTGTGCCCCGATGGAGGCCGTTTTTGTAGGGTCCGTTAGATGGACTTGGAATTTGACTATTTCGTCCGCCGGTTTAAAGGAGGTGGACTGGGATCTTTTATCGAGTATCACGTCATCCCTATTCACCATGGAGCACAGCGCAGTCAGTTCCTCGGCCGCTAGGGCTTCGGATAGTGCCTCAAGGGCCAGTGCGGCTGTCTTATTTTCGGCGCGGAGTGCTATGTCCGGGTCACTAGCAAGAGAGATAATTCCATTGGGTCCGGGCATTTTGAGTTTCATGTACCCGTAATGGGGTATAGCTTGAAAAATTGTGAATGCCTCTCGCCCTAATAGAGCGTGGTACCCGCTGCTGAACGGGGCCACTTGAAACGTGACCTCCTCGGACCTGTAATTATACGGCGTGCCGAACACCACATCCAGTGTGATTTTTCCCATACAGCACGCTTCCCAACTGGGGATTATTCCTCTAAAGGTTGAGGGTAGAGTATTCAACCCAATTTTATAGATTCGGCACAAGGGGAGCCAAAGAATATTTGCAAGTATTAGCAACTAAGTTATCAATTTAGCCACACCTGGAGACTAATTATCTGCAGCAAAGTGATCAGTAGCATAGTAATATGGTAGTTTTGATAGTAGCGGTAGTAGCAATAGTAACGGTAACAGTGATAGCAATGATTTTGTAGCAGTTGTAATAGTAACAGCAGCAGTAGTAACTTAGCTAGATCAATATGTAGGAAATTTGTAGGCATTGGATTGACAAATTTTTGGATGATATTCATCATATAACAGTCATAACCTACGGCGATACAAAACTAGCTCCAGTTCATAAATATAATGTAGGCATGTATTCCGTAAATAGTCATACATGCTTATGGAAAGAACTTGTATGACATCTTTTGTCCTACCCTCCCGTGGCAGCGGGGTCTATATGGAAACTAAGGGATATTAAGGCCTCCTTTTAATAGAGAATTGGAACAAAGCATTAGCACATAGTGAATACATGAACTCCTCAAAGTACGATCATCACCGGAAAGTATCCCAAATACAATCACTCCAGAGTTGATGGATCATAACACATAGTAGGTGAATATGACTTGCAAGATCGAATCTAGATCATAGATATAATGGCGAAAGCATAAATGGTTCAGATCTGAATTCATGGCACCCGGGCCCAAAGTGTCAAGCATTAAGCACAGCAAAGTCATAACAACATCAATCTCCGAACATAATGGATACTAGGGATCAAGCCCTAACAAAACTAACTCAATTACATGATGAATCTCATACAACTCCTCACCGACTAGCAAGCCTACGAAGGAATTACTCACTCCCGGTCGAGAGCATCATGGAATTGGCGATGGAGGGTTTGTGATGACAAATACCAAAGATTCCCCTCTCCGGAGCCCAGAACAGACTCCAGATCCAGCCTCCAGATGAAGAACAGGAGGCACCGACGGCTCCGTTTCGTGAAACGTGATAATTCTTCCTTCCTAATTTTTTTGGGAAAAATAGGATTTTATAGCGTCGGAGATAGTATGAGCGGGGCCACCAGGTGGGCACAACCCAGGTGGGCGCGCCTGGAGGGGGGCGCCCTGGTGGGTTGTGCTCACACAGGGGCCCCCTCCGGTGGTTCTTGGCTCCAGTATTTTTTTTATTTTGAAATAATTCTCTAAAAGGTTTTGTTCCATTCCGAGAACTTTTATTTGTGCACAAAAACAACACCATGGTAGTTCTGCTGAAAACAACGTCAGTCCGGGTTACTTTCATCCAAATCATGGAAATTAGAGTCCAAAACAAGAGGAAAAGCATTAGGAAAAGTAGATAAGATAGATACGTATTATCTACTGTAGTAATCATGTTTGATAGATTTTGTTTCAATAAAGTGCCAAGTAAAGCCTTTGGGATAGTGTGGATGATAGTTGATTTGATTCTGTGCAAAAACAAAAACTTTTGCGCCAAGTAACAGAATTGATCTGCATTGCTGGAACGTGATAAATTCTTGATTTTTTTACAGATGATTGATATACAAATTTCCCATGTTTTCTTATTTTTCAGAATTTTTGGAGTAGCAGAAGTATGGTAGTTGTCCAGATCATTACAGACTGTTCTGTTTTTGACAGATTCTGTTTTCAATGCATAGATTGCTTGTTTCCTAGTTTCTATGGCTTATATTGCTCAATATAAATTGTGGAAATTATAAGCTACCATAGGCATTGTGTGAGAACAATTATGAATCTTGTCTTTCATAGTACCAATGTGAATGGTTTGCTCTTTATCATACTAACCTATCTCACGAAGTTCCGTTAAGTTTTGTGTGATTGAAGTTTTCAAGTTTTGGGTGAGATGTCAATATGAGGAGAATAAGTAGTGGCAAGACACTAAGCTTGGGGATGCCCAAGGCACCCCAAGGTATATTCAAGGAATATCCAAGCAACTAAGCTTGGTGATGCCCTAGAAGACATCCCCTCTTTCGTCTTCAACATTATCGGTAACCTCACTTGGAGCTATATTTTTATTCATCACATGATATGTGTTTTGCTTGGAGCGTCACTTTATTTTATTAGGATTTTCTTGCTGATATTTAGAATAATTTTTTGCATCTTTTACTTTGATTAAAATGTCAAGTATAGCCTTTCCATGCTTATTTTGCAAGCCTACATGTTGCTGTTTGGAAACAGAAATTTTATCACTATTGCAAAAATTCCCTAGAAAAGTCAGAATGTGATAAAATTTTGAATTTTCTTGAACAATAATCAATGATAAAATTGCTATAGTGTGGTAAATTTTTAGAGTTTTTTTAGTACCACAAGTATGAATTATCTTGTATTCTTTACAGACTGTCCTGTTTTGGCAGATTGCTGTTATGATTGCATTGTTTGCATATGTTTGCTTGTTTAATGATTCTATTTGAGGATAGGACTATTAAATATGTAGATGCATTTACTATGCAATGTTAAATAATAATTTTAGTGATTTTCTAAAGTAGAGAATGATAAGGTTATTGCATTGGTTTATACTAACTTATCTCACGAGTTCTTGTTGAGTTTTGTGTGGATGAAGCTTTTAAGATTTAGGGAAACCATGATGTAAAAAGAATCAAGGAGACACAAAGCTCAATCTTGGGGATGCCCAAGGCATCCCAAGATAAGTATTTCAACAAGTATCAAGCACCGAAGCTTGGGGATGCCCTAGTAGGCATCCCACCTTTCTTCATCAACAGTTATCGGTTAGTATCGGTTGAGCCTAAGTTTTTTGCTTCTTCACATAATGTGTGCTATTCTTGGAATGTCAATTTATCTTGTTTTGTTTTTTGTTTGAATAAAATACTTAGATCTGAAATTTTTAAATAAGAGAGAGTCCCCAAATAGCTACCCATTTACATAACTACTCGCTTGATCTTCACTTATATCTTTTTGGAGTAGTTTGTCATTTACTCCTGTGCTTCACTTATATCCTTTGAATAAATTGTTGAATGAATTGAATATTATGAATTTGAAATTATCTGTTCATTTTATGCCTAGTAGTAGCTTCACATTGGGTTTAAAAAGTGGAATCTTTTGAAGCTTGACAATCACAATATTGGTCATACAAGCAATTCTTGAATGATTAGTATAAGGAAGAGAACTTTCACATGCAAATATATTATCTTGGAAATCTTCTATGATTGTGAATACCCATTAATTATTTTCAAACTTGAGCAAATTAGTTGAAGTTGGACAAGGAAAACAACGTATGAGTTATGATTGTGTATATTTGCATAGAAGTTATATTGTCATGGATCCTCCAACATGTGGTGTTTGCCTAGGATATTTTGCGAGCCAAATATTCGTACTAATAGGGATACTACTTGTGCATCCAAAAACCCTTAAACCCAGTTTCTTGACATGAGTGTCCACCATACCTACATGTTATTGAATAAGACCCCTCAAGTAAGTTGTCATCGGTGCATAAAGCAATAAAAATTGCTCCTAAATATGTATGATCTTTTATTGTAAGGGAAAATTGAGCGTTGTACGAACTTGTGATGGCAAAGTAATAATAGCGACGGACTGCATAATAAAGGTTGCTATCATAAGGGGCAATATAATGTGATGTTCCTTTGCATTAAGAGCTTGGGCATCCAAATAAAAAGCACATGACAACCTCTACTTCCCTCTGCGAAGGGCCTATTTTTACTCTTTTAGTATTTACCTTTATGCAAGAGTCAATAGAATGCATTCTCATTTCAACCTCAATCATTCTCTAATTGGCAAGCATCATGTGGTGACGAAAGATCTAGGCTCATATGGTCAGTCAGATATATTTGATCATGATTTATTATTGTTGACAATTATCTCTATGATAAATGAGTGGGGAGGAAAAATATTAAGCCCCTATCTTTCTCTGTGTTCGATGGATGCCATTTGTTCTAAGAATGTGCTTTGAGTACTAGCAATCATAGAAGACTATATGATGATTGAGTATGTGGAGCTCTTACTTAGACTTTGCTGAATAAGTTGAATTGCAATTTGTTGGTGATTGAGAACATAGGTTGTTGAGTTTCAAAAGAATTCATTGTTTTAACCTTAACATGTGAACTGGTTGTTACTTTATCATGATGAGTTTTACGAGAAAGACTTGCTGTTTTTATGCTAGGAAAAGTGATTGAAATTATAATTGATCAAACTTATGCACTTTGCTAGCATTCACACTTCATAAATTATTTCAATTATCATTTACCTACTCGAGGACGAGTAGGAATTAAGCTTGGGGATGCTGATACATCTCCAATGTATCTATAATTTATGAAGTATTCATGTTGTTGTACTATCATTCTTGGATGTTTTACAATAATTTTATAGCAACTTTATATCATTTTTTGGAACCAACCTATGGACATAGTGCCCAGTGCCAGTTTGTTGTTTTTTGCTTGTTTTTTACATCGGAGAAAATCAATACCAAACGGAGTCCAAATGCAGCAAAACTTTTTGGAAAATTTTTATGGACCAGAAGGAACAACATGGGCCAAAAAAGTACCAGAGGGGTGCCCCTAGGGGGGCACAACCCACCTAGGTACGCCTGGGGGCCCTAGCGCGCCTTGGTGGGTTGTAACCACCTCCGTGGCCCCCCGCACCGTCTCTTCGCCCTATAAACTCCCAAATATTACAAAAAACCCTAGGGAAGTTGATAGATCAGAAGTTCCGCCGCCGCAAGCCTCTGTGTCCATGAAAACCAATCCGGACCCTGTTCCGGCACCCTGCCGGAGGGGGAAATCATCACCGGAGGCCATCTTCATCATCCCGGCGGCCACCATGATGAGGAGGGAGTAGTCCACCCCTGGGGCTGAGGGTTAGTAACAATAGCTATGTGTTTAATCTCTCTCTCTCTCTCTCTCTCTCTCTCTCTGTCTCTCTCTCGTGTGCTTGAGATGACACGATCTTGATGTATCGCGGGCTTTGTTAATATAGTTGGATCATATAGTGTTTTCCCCTCTCTCTCTTGTTATGAATTGAGTTTTCCCTTTGAGATTTCGTTCTTATCAGATTGAATACTTTTATGGATTTGAGAGCACTTGATGTATGTCTTGCGTATGAATACCCGTGGTGACAATGTGGTATCATATTGATTCACTTGATATGTGTTTTGGCACTCAACTCGCGGATTCTCGAGGTGACATTGGGGCAATCTATGCATAGGGGTTAATGCATGTTCTCGACTTTGTTTCTCCGGTAGAAACCTTGGGGCACTCTTTGAGGTTCTTTTTCTTGGATTGAGTATTATGAATCTGAATTTGTTTTGGTGTTATTTTAGTACGAACTCTTGGATAGATCGATCGGAAAGAATAGCTACAAACAAATTCTTCTTATGTTCTTCGCTAGATAGGAACTTTGGAGTGATTCTTCATCGCACGTTGAGGGATGGTTATGTGATCCAATTATATTAGCATTGTTCAGAGATTGCACTAGCGAAAGTACGGACCCTAGGCCTTGTTTTCAAGCATTGCAATACCGTTTGTGCTCCATTTTATCACTTGCTACCTTGCTGTTTTTATTTATTCAGATTATAAAAATATATTTCTACCATCCATATTACACTTTTATCACCATCTCTTCGCCGGACTAGTGCACCTATACAATTTTCCATTGTATTGGGTGTGTTGGGGACACAAGATACTCTTTGTTATTCAGTTGCAGGGTTGTTTGAGAGAGACCATATTCATACAACGCCTCCCACGGATTGATAAACCTTAGGCCATAATTTTTTCTAGTGAAGCTTGTTTAGAGAACGTTCCTTCTTCATAATTTTTTGAAAAAAAGGCAATTTTTTTTGTGAAATAAGAAAAAAATAGATATTTATTTTAGGCAAACTCGCGAAGCTTTATTCAAACCGTCACAATGTTTACAAGGACAAACCAAGGATCATCAGGTTGCCCTAACCAAATATGATGGCCAACCACTAAAGATAAAGCATGTTTTGTGAGTTGTGAGTTTCGAAATTTGAACTCCTAAACTCATGAACAAAAAAATACAAACTAAGAAAACTTTAGACCAATCTACTAGCTCCTTTATGATAGCTCCGTACTCTGAAGTTCCCCGCAAGATATTGGAGACGCCAACTTTGCAATCCGATGCCACCTGAATTTTCTGGACATATACATCTTCAACAAGGGCTAGCAATTCCGTGACCGCTAGAGCTTCCAGAGTTGTCGAATCTAGAATCCCTAAACTTAATTAACAAAGCTCTAAGAAAATTACCCCCATGATCACAATATACAGTACCCACTGCTTCAAAATTCTCATTTCGTCCCACTGTTGCGTCACCATTGAACATTTGAACTTCACACATTCCTCGGGAGGGCTGAGCCGAATAACAGGTCTAGCAACTATGCTTCTGTTGGCCAGTGTTTTAATCTTTTCAAGTACGTAAATATCGGAGAGAAATGAGGATAAAAACAAATGTGTTGATCGAGGATGATACATTCTTCGCGAATATCCTTTCTTGTAGTGCTCCACATGGTCCATAGTGTCGGCACCATTCAAAAGAATTCTTCATGTGCTAAAGGTTCATGCATTGAGTAGATCCAATTTTTTACATTCATATCCTAGTTAGCACACATGTGTTAAACCATCTCCTCAGACGAGAGTGACCAGGCACTTCTAGACATTGAACAATTTAGTAGTGAATGGCGCCAAGAATCTTCAGGTTCACACAACGTACATACGAGGGTGATGGACATGTTTTGGTGATGAAGGAGGTCAGCCATTGGCAAGGAGTGTTGGAACAACCGCCACAAAAATACTCTTTACTTCTATGGTAGTTTAATTTTCCACAACGACGGCCACCCATCAGATTCGGCTGAGATATCCAACCGCCGATCCCCATCTTCTAACCAATTATGTCTGTTGAGTTTGGTTGTTATCAACACCCTGTAGGACGAATGGTGTGAAATTACCTCTCTTCTCTTTGTCCTATGCCTAGAAATCATCAACTTTTGTCCCGCAAAGTGGGATATTTAGAATAGCATCCGCTTCAAAAGGAATAAACACTTCCCGAACCACTTCTACTCATTGGGGGCATGTTGTGGATCAAGTTTGCGCCCATATGTTAGTAGTTTCTTTTGTACAAATCCTCTTGATAATACCTTGCGCAACAAGAGGTGCATGCCTAATGTGCAATGAATGAGAAACTAAAGAGACCTCTCCGGGTAATACACTGCTTTGAGAATTCTTGCACTTAGGGATGCTAGGACATGTATTAGATGCCAAGTCCTGCCTTGCCAACAGAGAAAGATTAAAAATCTCAATCTCTCTAAATCCAAGACTGCCTAAATATGTTTGGCCTAGTTATTACATCCCACGAGACCTAGCACAACTTCCTTTTTCCCATCTTCCTACCCCACAAGAACTATTGAACGATTGAAGTAACACCATCACATAAACCTCTCGGGAATACGAAGCAAGCCAGTGAATACACTAGGATGATATGTGCAACTGCCTCGATGAGCACTTCCTTCGATGCTACAGTAAAAGTTTCTACCTCCAACATTTTACCATCTCCCTCATTCTATCGCACATTTTTTTGACATTCCATTCTATCACACAATTTTTTTAAAACCCAAGTCCTTATAAAAATTGGATTTTGAGGCCTTTTTAAAAGAAAATAGACAAATGAAGCTTGCGCTGATCGATCCCAACTTCTCGGGGCTCATTCGATTTGGAGGAAATCAAAATATAGGAATTAGGAGTAGTATAGGAATTTGATAGGATGGCACTTGCTATCCTAAGGAACTAGATCCGGATCGCACCTTGACGCGAGGGTGCCGGTCCCAATGTTTTGGTCAAGCCCGTAATGCACAATGATTTTAGTGTAAAACTGTATAAGTATCATATACATTACATGAATCATACATAAGGCAACTTGCCACATAATCTCTTTATGCTTTGTATGGCTAAATGATATCATTCCGATCAGCTTGATTAAAAAGTTCCTTAAATGAAGAATACGATGCATGAAAAAGATGGTCCAATTTAAGGTTAACATAATTTGTTAAAAATCGAATGAATAGACACATAACAAATAAGAACACATAAGCAATGATGCAAAAGAATGTGTGGCATACATGCTTCTCTCGGGAAGCAATAATTTCAATAACATAGTTTCATAAACACAGTATTACAACTGAATAAACCCAATATACATGAAATGGTTTCAAGCGCAATGTAGGTACACCAACCATAGAAAGCTTAGTTGTCGCGGACCGGAGTATTTAATCTGCCAATTTAGACACCCAATTATCAAACATAAAGACAAATGTTTGGTGCTTTTCATTGAATAAATACACAAATGCACACACCTACAGGTTGACAGCATTAGAACATGCACTCTCTTCTTTAGGAAGGGAGAGGTGCATGTCTCCCTAGTAGATGCAACAATAATTCATAATTTTCAATGAAGAGCGAGTAAAAGGACCGTCATAGACCAGTCTTCATAGTAAATGTATAGTTGCCTCATGACTGTCACCACAACATCTGGCTTGATGGCCGTATTACTGAAAACCCTCGTACGCGTCAACATTACCCCTCAAACAGATGTGCACCATTTATTTCAAGCCACCTGAGAGAAGATGAGCATAGAACAAAGGTCAAAAATCAAACGCATCTTCCCAAAACATGTATGCATCTTCAACATTAATGATGGTTATAATATTGCTTCAGAAACACAATGAACAACAAATTTATAAGCATTGGATTGGTTATTGTTCAGTTCAGAAATAAAACCAATCTTTTCTCGAATGTAAGTGGTATAGTCGAGTACATAAAAAAAAATATTTACAAAACCTTGTTTGCTATCATAACTGAGATGGGCCTTAGTGCTTCCTTTCTAGCTTTCCAGACAAATGCCTAGGCCTAGTTCAAAAGATAGCATAGAAGAACCATATAAATTAGGGATTGGTTTATAGCAGAACCAATCTGCTATGCCATAGAATAACCGTATAAAGCAAACGAATAAGAACAACAGCCCTCTGTTCAAACATAGGATCATACACCAAAAGCAAATTGTACCAGTAGTCGAGGATAACTGGTTTAGATGGTTCTTCTATGGTATAGAGTGATGCAATATTTTGCCAAAAAGGATTGGTCATAGCAAAACCATATAAATTAGGGGGCAAATGAGTAAGAACAATAGCCCTATGTTCTAGCCTGAGACATGGTGCTACACTGCTACTCAAGTGGTTACGAAGGTGCCTAGTCAAAGGAAGGACACAACCAAGTTACACACATGATATGGCACGACCTACTCTCTGGTTTTCAGAAGTAGACGTAGATCTATGATTAAGAAATGTAGTTGTCGTTGTCAATCCATATGTGTATATGGATCTAACCGGCCTTTGTCTAATTACTTCTGTCACCTAATTATACTACTAAATCCGACATGAAACTATTTGGACACTTAACCAATAGTGAGTGTAACCTGCATTTTAGTATAAGGGATAACCTGAAAAGGCATCGTCGATGGTAATGATTGCTGGTCTATCTCAGTCAGCTTTGGATGGATTATGTTTTACAATCACGACTATGATGGTAGCGGATCCTCATCACCTCCTGGCCAGTACCAAACCAGGCCCTGTAAGCTAAGACAATGGAAAGAGTAGAGACCAGGGAAAGTGGAGAGAGCCTTACTGGTGGGTGAGACGGCGAGCCAGTGTGGAAGGAGGGACAAGAGAGAATTGGCTGGCACGTCGTGCTGGAGAGGTGGTCGGGCGCAGACGCATCTTTCCACCTCCCTGTAACACCTAATGCTAATAGCTAGGTGAGTGACATATATAGATGAAACTGACATCGAGAATAAATAGTGCAGCCAACCAATAATTCTTCTCATACACAAAAGCCTAACAAAGTAGTAATTTTGTCCATTGATAAGAATCAAAGGAAAGAACTCTAAACACCAGATGAGACGAAGCAACAACCATACTTAAAAGATATTCTCAGAAATATATGATCTAATAGGGAAGCGCATGTGTAGCATTTAAAAGGTGTGCATAACGACATCATCACAAAAATTACACCTACAACCTACAGGATGCACGGCATATCCTCAACCTTTATAGTCCTAAGATAATCCAATTGAATAGTCGTATAGCACAGGGAAATTTGAACTGAGTTATAAAAGCAATCTGGGCCTACTCAAAACCTCATGGACATAAATATTGACCATGACCAAGACAACACACAACTGACTAATTTTAAGCAGCAAACAACATATGATGGAATCAGAGTTCAATCTCTTCTTGTTCGATCTTCCCGCGAACATTCTTTTGCGTTGCTGAAATCCAAACAAACTACATCAATATATGAAGGAAATCTCAAGAAAATGAATGATCAAATAATTTTCCTCTGTAAAGCAGTAGCAGGATAGTAGATAAATGCTACGAACGACAACAGAAAAGTGAAGACGAATGTAACTGTATAAATCTCAAGAACTGCTGCTCTTATCTACCACATATGGTAGATCTACCACAACACATAAATATATCTATCACATATGGCCATCAAAGTTCAGAGAATAAATATGAGACAGTTTCCAACAGGAGAAAGAAGATAGCCCTAAAAATCTTTGCACTGTCACATCACACACCATTTCTATAGGTCTAAATCTAAAATACATATAACAAATGATTTTATTCCTAAGTCAAACCAAATAAATAAGAGGCATACATAATCTGTGTCGGAGTAATGGGCCATGGGTAGCCTCACCCAGGTCCCGGGACTTATCAAGACTTTGGGCCAGCTCCGCCAAGTTGGGCCCCAAGCTGAAGCTCCGCCCTCTGGGGGGGCGGCTGGCTATAAGGCCGGCTACCAGAGGGCGGCCAACCCCAGCCAACAGCACTGCGAGTGGCCGGCTCCAGCCCGTCGGCCTCTAGAGAGGACGGCATCAAGCAGGCGGCCACCTCGCGGCCTCGTTACAACCAAGCCCCCATCAAGAGTACAAGTTAGAGCATGGCTACAGTGATGCACGTCGTCCCCGATGCCTGGGACAGGCGTGGCTACAGTGCTCCGTACAAGCGGAGATCTCCGCACGACGGGGCAATGTGCCATGCCTCCCCTGACGTCGCTCCGAGCAGGCGGAGTCCTGTTCCCCACGACGGCCTGTCGGTACGGCCTGCCGGCGGCAGGCCCTATCGGGCAGAGACTCCATAGAAGACGGCGGAAGCCCCATCAGTCGGACTCGAGAAGGGCCGACCTCCAGCAGGCGGCCGTCCATTGCCCCAAGGCAAGCATGCCATTAAGCTGATGAGACCAGGTGTGGCTACAGTGATCTCCCACCAGGCGGCGGGACTGTAGCCACGCTGAAGATGACCCAGCTCTCGTCATCGACGGCACGGCTACAGTAAGCAGCCACCAACCAGTCGGCGGGGCCCACCAGGCCGCAGGCCCCAACGGTCAGCGGAGAAGCCGGAGGCCAGAGACACTGACAGCCGGGCCCAGCACCCGGCTGGATTAGCATTGTACCCCTGGGGGGTAGGCCTATATAAACCCCCCAGGGCACCCATGCAAAGGGTTCCAACCCAGATAGAACTGCCAGATACCTAGGGCAGGGGAAGAGCTAGCCTTGCCTTCTCCTACCTCTAAATACAGCTCAAGGAGCACTTTGTATCACTAATGCCTTAGTGATCATGCGGAGACCCCGCAGAGCAGGAGTAGGGGTATTATCTCCACGGAGAGCCCCCAACCTAGGTAAAGTTCGTTGGCGTACGTGTCTATGCCTTATCCCGCTTCCAGGCACCGGTGACGTTCTACTCGCTCCCACCATGATAAGCCATCCTTTGGCCTATGTCGCACCCAACCCGCGACATTTGGCGCCCATCTTGGGGCGAGGTGCACCATCTTCCGGAGATCTGCTCTGGATGGGAACCCTGTTCCTTCCTGGCGAGCAAAGCCAGCCCAGCACGGCTGACGGTGTCAGCCCCGACACGCTGCACGGCGCGGAGATCGTTTGCGCGGCGAGCTGCCTTGCCGACCTCGTCGGCGAGATCGACCTCTCCGATGAGCCAGCCTCCGACGCGGGCACTAGCTGCCCTGAGAGCCGCCTCGTCAGCCTCCTCGACCAGCTCCATGTCACCAGCGAGCCTACTGTGGACCTGGAGTCCATTGGCTCTACCGATCCGATGATCGTCGACTCCGACACGACGTTGTTCGATGCGTTCCCCACCATGTGGTTGTCTACGACGAGCTGCCTCCTCGCGAGCACAGCGGTGGGAGCACCGTCACGGAGGTGCTCGTCATCACCAGCGGAGAGCACTCGGACGAGCATGCCCGAGACCCCCTCGACGCGACTCTGCGCGACCTAACGGCGCCCATTCCTGAGGGCGCGGATGCTGAGGTGCTGGAGGCACGCCGCATCTAGCTTCTCGAGAACGCTGGCCGCCTGGCCAGCATGCACCATCTCTCGGACGCCTAGCGGCGCAGGATGGATTGAGCTGTTGGCGGCACGCCGGCTCCTGAGGGGCCTAGCCGCCTCGGCACGGTTCGGCAGCATGGCGAGACCGTCGCTAACATGTTTGGGGCAGAGCGCCCCGTCTACGCCACGCCTACAGAGAACATTCAGGCCGCCCAGGCGATGACGGATGAGCTGGACAAATATGACGGCAACGAGCGCCGCCACATGATGGCGCGAGTCCAGCAGCTCCTAGACGCGGCCGCCGCGTAGCATGAAGCCGCCTGCCACGCTGAAGCTCCAGCCCGACGAAACAACGAGCCGCCCCCTCGCCAAGATCATGGGGTGACATCCCGGACGCCGACTGGCGGTGCCCATGGAGGAAAGGGCAATGAGCCGGCTGCTAGCCGCAGCCAGGCGCACCTCTCCATCGAGAGAGACGAAGACGGCCGCCCACATGCGATGGAGCGGCGAGGCGACTTGCCGCCTCCTCCGCCTCATGGAGCAAGGCTCCCCACTCCGCCTCCTGTCACGCACCCGGCACTCGGCGACCGCCTTGGCCGCCGAGAGGGAGTCAGAGAGAACGACGCCCGCCATCGGATCGATCGCCTCAACCGACCCCTGGCGCTAGAAGAACAAGACGCGCTGGGCCCTCCTTGTTTCGGCCCCCGAATCCGAGATGAGCCCTTCCCCAAAGGGTTCACTCTCCCGTGAGATACGCCCAAGTACACCGGTTCCGTGAAGCCGGAGAACTGGCTGGTCGATTACTCTACGCCATTAGTATAGCAAACGGCAACAAGCGCGTTGCCGTGAAGTGCGTCCCACTCATGCTTCAGGGCATTGCCCAGACGTGGCTCAACAGCCTGAAGCCCCGCAGCATCAACAATTGGGTGGATTTCACCGAGGCCTTCATCCGCAACTTCACCAGCACGTACAAGCGGCCTCCAAAGCCCCGCAGCTCTCCTTATGCGTCCAAGGGCCCAGCGAATTGACTCGCGACTACCTCACGCGCTGGGCCGAGTTGCGCAACTCCTGCGAGGGCGTCACGAGGTGCAGGACATCGAGTACTTCACCACCGGGTGCCGAGAAGGCACCCTCCTCAAGCACCGGCTTCTCTGCAACGAGCCTACGACTCTCGACGAGCTATTGATCATCGCCGACAAGCACGCCACGACCGACTCCTCCATGAAGGCGGAGATCTTAGTCGATGCATCCGGCAAAGTAGAACCTCAGGCTCCTCGGACTCCGGCTGGCGAGACCAGTCAGAGACAGCCCCCAAGCAACAACAAGCGGAAGGCCACCCAGCCGGCTTACAGCGGCCGGCAGGTGGCGACAGTCGAGGATCAGTAGCCGGAGGGGCAGCCAGCGCCCAAGCGTCAGAAGGGCGGCAAGCCAAACTAGCTCCCCGCCCTCTCGTACGAGCAGACCCTCAATGCTCCCTGCAAGTTTCACAGTGGCGCGAAGCCGTCCAACCACACCACTCGGAAGTGTCATTGGCTCACCAGGGTTGCTAAGGGAGATGGCCTCCTACCTCCTCCGCCTGCCGGCCCGCCGCCTCCTCCGCTCTAGCAGCTGGCGATCCGGCTAGTCGGTGCCATTCAAGATGAGTATCCTGCGAGCCTATGCCGTGTTCACCAGTGTGGCCGACGATAGGCGCAACAGATGGCAACAACAACAAGAGGTGCATGCAGTAGCTTCAAGCACCCCAGAGTTCATGCATTGGTCAGAAAAGCCCATCAGTTGGAGCAGGGCCAACCACCCGGAAGTGATGTCGTCCCCTGGTTCCTACGCCTTAGTCCTGGATGCAACCCTTGCAACAGAAAGGCGGGCAGCATGTTTCTCCAGGGTCTTGATAGATGGCGGTAGCAGCATAAATATCCTGTACCATGACACAATGAAGAAGTTGGGAATCAAGCAGAAACAGCTCCTCCCCAGTCGGACTATATTCCATGGCAAGACCCAGATTGATGTCCTCTTTGGAGACAAGAATCATTTCCGCCGGGAGCCAGTTTGGTTTGAGGTGGTGGACCTAGAGAGCCCTTATCATGCACTGCTTGGCCGACCTGCCCTGGCCAAGTTCATGGCGGTCCCCCACTACGCCTACCTCAAGATGAAGATGCCGAGTACCAAGGGAATCCTAACAGTAGTCGGAGACTACAAGAAGTCGGCCGCCTGCATCGCGGATGATAGCCGGCTGGCCGAGTCCCTCGTGATTGCAGCCGAAAAGCGGCTCCTGGATCGGGTGGTGGCGATGGCAGGCAAGAAGCTGGAAATGTCACCCACCCCCAAGGAGTTGGATGTGGAGGGCTCGTTCAAGCCGGCAAAGGAAACCAAGAAGATACCCTTGGACCCAGAGCACCCGGAGAGGCACGCTGTTGTAGGTGCGAACCTAGACAGCAAATAGGAAAGCGAGCTCGTCGATTTCCTCCGTGAGAATCGGGACATCTTTGCATGGTCTCCTAAAGACATGCCGGGTGTTCCGACGGATTTCGCCGAGCACAAACTACATGTCCGACCTGACGTCAAGCCGGTCAGGCAGCCCTTGCGCCGCTTGTCGGAAGAGAAGAGAAGAGTTGTTGGAGAAGAGATAGCCCGGCTTCTGGCAGCCGGACTCATCATGGAAGTATTCTTTCCAGAATGGCTCGCCAATCCAGTCCTAGTGTTGAAGAAAAACAAGCAGTGGCATATGTGTATTGACTATACCAGCCTTAACAAGGCCTGCCCCAAAGATCCGTTTGCCCTGCCAAGGATTGATCAAGTGATAGACTCCACAGCTAGATGCGAGCTGTTGAGTTTCTTGGATGCATATTCAGGCTACCATCAGATAAAGCTGAACCCAGCCGACAGGCTGAAGACCGCCTTCATCACGCCATTTGGAGCCTTCTGCTACCTGACCATGACGCTCGGCTTGCGAAATGCCGGCACCACCTTTCAGCATTGCATGCAGAAGTGTCTCCTCAAGCAGCTCGGCAGAAATGCACATGTCTATGTGGATGATGTGGTGGTGAAGACGGAGAAGCACGACACGCTGCTAGAAGACCTCAAGGAAACCTTTGAGAACCTACACCGCTTCTAGATCAAGCTCAAACCGGAGAAGTGCGTCTTTGGAGTACTAGCCGGACAGCTTCTCGGCTTCCTGGTCTCAGAGCGCGACATAGAATGCAACCCTGTGAAGATCAAGGCCATTAAGAGGATGGAAGTGCCCACCGGACTGTTGGATGTGCAGAAATTCACCGGCTGCTTGGCATCAGTTAGCCGTTTCATCAGCCGACTGGGCGAGAAGGCTCTTCCCTTGTACCAACTCATGAAGAAGACCACTTTTTCGAATGGAACAACAAGGCGGACAAAGCATTTCTCCAACTCAAGAAGATGTTGGCAACTTCGCCTATCTTGGCGGCTCCGACTGAGAAGGAGCCCATGCTCCTCTACATTGCAGCCACCAGTCGGGTTGTTAGTATAGTCATGGTGGTGGACCTCAAGGAGGAGGAGAGACATTGCCGGTCTAGAGATCGGTGTATTGCTTAAGCGAAGTACTGTCCGCCTCCAAGCAAAACTACCCGCAGTACCAGAAGATGTGCTACGGCGTGCACTTTTGCCGCCAAGAAGCTGAAGCCTTACTTTCGAGAGCACCCAATAACTGTTGTCTGCATGGCTCCGCTTGCCGACATCATTGGGAGCCGAGACGCCTCTCGCCGAGTGGCCAAGTGGGCTATTGATCTGGCCCCTTACATCATCGACTACCAGCCTCGCACCGCCACTAAGTCACAAGTGTTGGCCGACTTCCTCGTCGACTGGGCCGAGACCCAGTACTTGCCGCCTGCACCAGACTCCACCCATTGGCGGATGCATTTTGATGGTTCAAAAATGCGCACCGGCCTGGGAGCCGGCGTCGTCCTCACCTCTCCCAAAGGAGACAAGCTCAAATACGTGCTGCAAGTCCACTTCTCCGCCTCCAACAACGTAGCTGAATATGAGGCACTCATACACAGGCTCCGGCTTGCCAAGGAACTCGTCATCCGCCGGATCCTGTGCTATGGTGACTCCGACTTGGTGGTCCAGCAATCGTCAGGTGACTGGGACGCCAAGGATGCAAACATGGCAAGCTACCGCTTCCTCGTGCAGCAACTCAGCGGATACTTTGACGGGTGCGAGTTCCTTCATGTGCCAAGAAACGACAACGAGATAGCAGACGCCTTGGCACGGATTGGCTCCACCCGATAAGCAATACCAGCCGGTGTCACCCTACGCCGCCTTCTCAAGCCGTCTTTCAAGCCGTCTCCTGAGTCAGATTCCATCTTCATGCCGGCGCCTCCCGAAGCAGTCGGATCCGACTTGACAGTCCTAGAGGCCGGCACGGGGATTTCAGCAGGCAGCCCGGGAACTGTTGTAGTCGCACCTGGCTCGGGGACTCCAGAGCCCGGCCCGGGGACTTCAGCAGTCGGCCCGGGGACTTATTTAGCACAGCAAGCGGAAGCAGCTGCCAACCCGTCGCCTCCCGGCCCAACCACCCTCATACAAGTTGCAGTAGTAGCAGTCGAAGAAATTGTTGTGCCATCTTGGGCTCAGCCAATCCTCAAGTTCCTGGTGAATACAGAGCTGCAGACTGATGAGATCTCGGCCCGACAAGTGCAAATGCGAGCAGCAGCCTACACCATAGTTAACAGAGAGCTAGTGCGACGAAGTGTCACCGGAGTTTATCAGCGTTGTGTGGAGCCGGACCAAGGCCAAGCAATACTCAGAGATATCCACCAAGGCGAGGGCGGCCACCATGCGGCTTCAAAGTCACTGGTGGTCAAGGCCTTTCGTCATGGATTCTTTTGGCCGACTACTCTAGAAGAGGCCAAAGAACTACTTTAGAAGTGTCAAGGGTGTCAGAGGTTCCGCTCTAAGCCACATCTGCCGGTTTCCGCACTCAACACCATCCCCATAGCCTGGCCCTTTGCTGTTTGGGGGCTGGATATGGTAGGACCATTCAAGACGGCCCGTGGTGGCATGACTCATCTGCTTGTCGATGTGGACAAGTTTACCAAGTGGATAGAGGCCAAACCAATCAAGAAGCTGAATGGTCCGACTACCGTGACTTTCATCACCGACATCACCATGCGATACAGCATACCACATAGCATCATCACCGACAACGTCACCAACTTCGCCAAAGGAGCCTTGGCTCGTTTCTGTGCAACACAGGGCATTCCACCTGGACTTAGCATCCGTTGCCCACCCGCAGTCAAATGTCCAAGTGGAGCATGCAAACGGCCTCATTTTATCCGGCCTCAAGCCCCGACTGGTCGAGCCTCTAGAGCGTTTGATACGTCTCCAACGTATCTATAATTTTCGATTGCTCCATGCTAGTTTATCTACTGTTTTGGACTATATTGGGCTTTATTTACCACTTTTATATTATTTTTGGGACTAACCTATTAACCGGAGGCCCAGCCCAGAATTGCTGTTTTTTTGCCTATTTCAGTGTTTCGAAGAAACGGAATATCAAACGGAGTCCAAACCGAATGAAACCTTCAAGAACATGATTTTCTCACCGAACGTGATCCAGGAGACTTGGAACCTACTCCAAGAAGTGTCAGAGGCGGTCACGAGGGTGGAGGGCGCCCCCCTGGGCGCACCCCTACCTCATGGGCCCCCTGTTGCTCCACCGATGTACTCCTTCCTCCTATATATACCTACGTACCCCTGTCAGATCAAATACGGAGCCAAAAACCTAATTCCACCTCCGCAACTTTCTGTATCCGCAAGATCCCATCTTGGGGCCTATTTTGGAGCTCCACCGGAGGGGGCATCTACCACGGAGGGCTTCTACATCAACACCATAGCCTCTCCGATGAAGTGTGAGTAGTTTACTTCAGACCTTTGGGTCCATAGCTAGTAGCTAGATGGCTTCTTCTCTCTTTTTGGATCTCAATACAATGTTCTCCCCCTCTCTTGTGGAGATCTATTCGATGTAATCTTCTTTTTGCGGTGTGTTTGTTGAGACCGACGAATTGTGGGTTTATGATCCAGCTTATCTATGAATAATATTTGAATCTTCTCTGAATTCTTTTATGTATGATTGAGTTATCTTTGCAAGTCTCTTCGAATTATCCTTTTGGTTTGGCCAACTAGATTGGTAGTTCTTGCAATGGGAGAAGTGTTTAGCTTTGGGTTCAATCTTGCGGTGTCCTTACCCAGTGACAGAAAGGGTTGCAAGGCACGTATTGTATTGTTGCCATCGAGGATAACAAGATGGTTTTTTTATCATATTGCATGAAATTATCCCTCTACATCATGTCATCTTGCTTAAGGCGTTACTCTGTTTTTAACTTAATACTCTAGATGCATGCTGGATAGCGGTCGATGAGTGGAGTAATAGTAGTAGATGCAGAATCGTTTCGATCTACTTGTCTCGGACGTGATGTCTATACACATGATCATACCTAGATAACATCATAATTATTCGCTTTTCTATCAATTGCTCAACAGTAATTTGTTCACCCACCGTAGAATACTTATGCTCTTGAGAGAAGCCACTAGTGAAATCTATGGCCCCCGGGTCTATTCTCATCATATCAATCTCCATTACTTTATTACTTGCTTTGTTTTTACTTTGCCTTTTACTATTTACTTTACATCTCTATATCAAAAATACCAAAAATATTATTTATCATCTCTATCAGATCTCACCCTCGTAAGTGACCGTGAAGGAATTGACAACCCCTAATCGCGTTGGTTGCGAGTAGCTATCGTTTTGTGTAGGTACGAGGGACTCGTGCGTGATCTTCTACTGGATTGATACCTTGGTTCTCAAAAACTGAGCGAAATACTTACCCTACTTTACTGCATCATCCTCTCCTCTTCGGGGAAATCCAACGCAGTGGTCAAGAGGTAGCAAGAAGAATTTCTGGCGCCGTTGCCGGAAGTTTGCGCAAAAGTCAACTATACCAAGTACCCATCACAATCCCTATCTCTCGCATTACATTATTTGCCTCTCGTTTTCCTCTCCCCCACTTCACCCTTGCCGTTTTATTCGCGCTCTCTTTCCCTTTCGCCTTTTTCTTGTTTGCTTTTTTGTTTGCTTGTGTGTTGGATTACTTGTTGCCATGGCACAAGATAATACCAAATTGTGTGACTTCTCAAATACCAATAATAATGATTTCCTTAGTACTCCGATTGCTCCTCTTAATAATGACGAGTCTTGTGAAATCAATACCGCTTGGCTGAATCTTGTTATGAAAGATCAATTCACCGGCCTTCCTAGTGAAGATTCCGCTACTCATCTAAACAATTTTGTTGATTTGTGTGATATGCAAAAGAAGAAAGATACAGATAATAATATTGCCAAATTGAAGTTATTTCTGTTTTCACTTAGAGATCGTGCTAAAGTTTGGTTTTCGTCTTTGCCTAAAAATAGTATTGATTCTTGGAACAAGTGCAAAGATGCTCTTATATCTAATTATTTTCCTCCCGCTAAGATCATCACTCCTAGGAACGATATTATGAATTTTAAACAACTTGATCATGAGCATGTTGCCCAATCTTGGGAAAGAATGAAATTGATGCTTCGCAATTGCCCTACTCATGGTTTGAATTTATGGATGATCATACAAAGTTTTATGCCGGATTGAATTTTGCTTCTAGAAATCTTTTAGATTCGGCCGCGGGAGGCACGTTATGGAAATTACATTAGGAGATGCTACAAAATTGCTTGATAATATTATGGCTAATTATTCTCAATGGCACAACAAAAGATCTTCTAGCAAAAAAGTGCATGCTATAGAAGAAATCAATGTTTTGAGTGAAAAGATTGATGAACTTATGAAGATGTTTGCTACTAAAAATACTTCTCTTGATCCCAATGATATGCCTTTATCTACTTTGATTGAGAATAATAATGAATCTATGGATGTGAATTTTGTTGGTAGGAATAGTTTTGGAAATAACGCGTATAGAGGGAATTTTAATCCTAGGCCTTATCCTAGTAATCCTTCTAAAAATTATGGAAATTCCTACAACAACTCTTATGGAAATTTTAATAAGATTCCCTCTGAATTTGAGAGTACTGTTAAAGAGTTTATGAATTCACAAAAGAATTTTAATGCTTTGCTTGAAGAAAAATTGCTTAAAGTTGATGATTTGGCTAGGAACGTTGATAGAATTTCTCTTGAAATTGATTCTTTAAAGCTTAGATCTATTCCTCCTAAGCATGATATCAATGAGTCCCTCAAAGCCATGAGAATTTCCATTGATGAGTGCAAAGAAAGAACTGCTAGGATGCGTGCTTCCAAAGATGCCTCTATTAAAGCGTGTTCTTCCAATTCCTATGAAAATCAAGATGAAGATCTAAAAGTTATTGATGTGTCCCCTATTAAATCTTTGTTTTGCAATATGATCTTCCTTTGCCTAGAAGGCGTTCTAAGAATTCGGAGTTTCTAGATCTTGATGATGAAATTGATGAAAGTGGGATTGAAAGAAATAAAAATTTAGATGTTGCTAAACCCACTATTTTGGATCTCAAGGAATTTAATTATGAAAATTGCTCTTTTATTGGGTGTATTTCCTTGTTGCAATCCGTGCTAGATTCTCCTCATGCTTATAGTCAAAATAAGGCCTTTACCGAACACATTGTTGATGCTTTGATGCAATCTTATGAAGAAAAACTTGAGTTGAAAGTTTCTATCCCTAGAAAACTCTATGATGAGTGGGAACCTACTACTAAAATTAAAATTAAAGATTATGAGTTTCATGCTTTAAGTGATTTTGATGCTAGTGTCTCCACTATTCCCAAAACTTTGTGTGATTTGCTAGATTTCCGTGATTTTGAAGATTGCTCTCTAAACTTGCATCTTGCGGATTCCACTAGTAAAAAGCCTATGGGAAGAATTAATGATGTTATTATTGTTGCAAATAGGAATTATGTGCCCGTAGATTTTATCGTTCTTGATATAGATTGCAATCCTTCATGTCCTATTATTCTTGGTAGACCTTTCTTTAGAACGATTGGTGCGATTATTGATATGAAGGAAGGGAATATTAGATTCCAATTTCCCTTGAGAAAGGGTATGGAACACTTCCCTAGAAAGAAAATAAAATTACCATATGAATCTATAATGAGAGCCACTTATGGATTGCCTACCAAAGATGGCAAAACCTAGATCTATCCTTGCTTTTATGCCTAGCTAGGGGCGTTAAACGATAGCGCTTGTTTGGAGGCAACCCAAATTTTTTTTTATTTGTTTTTGTTCCTGTTTAGTGTTAAATTTTGTTTCCACTTTCTGTTTAGATGTGTTTTTATCTTTTAATTAGTGTTTGTGCCAAGTAGAACCTATAGGATAAGCTATGATGATAGTTGATTTGATTCTGCTGAAAAACAGAAACTTTGCGCTCACGAGAAAAAATTCAATAAATCACAGAAACGTGCTTTTGCATTGATTCTTGTTGATGCTGATCAATAAACAAATTTTCCAGTACTTCCTATTTTGGTAAAAAAATTAGAGTTCCAGAAGTATGGTTAGTTACAGATTGCTACAGACTGTTCTGTTTTTGACAGATTCTGTTTTTCGTGTGTTGTTTGCTTATTTCAATGCATCTATGGCTAATAAATTAGTTTATAAACCATAAGGAAGTTGGAATACAGTAGGTTTAGCACCAATATAAATAAAGAATGAGTTAATTACAGTACCTTAAAGTAGTCTTTTGTTTTCTTTCACTAACGGAGCTCACGAGATTTCTATTGAGTTTTGTGTTGTGAAGTTTTCAAGTTTTGGGTGAATTCTTTTGATGGATTATGAAAAAAAAGAGTGGCAACAACCTAAGCTTGGGGATGCCATGGAACCCCCAAGATAATCCAAGGACACCAAAAAGTCAAAGCTTGGGGATGCCCTGGAAGGCATCCCCTCTTTCGTCTACCTCCATCGGTAATTTACTTGGAGCTATATTTTTATTCACCACATGTTATGTGTTTTGCTTGGAGCATCTTGTATTATTTGCGTCCTTGCTTGTTAGTTTACCACAATCATCCTTGATGTATACACCTTTTGAGAGAGCCATACATTATTTGGAATTTTCTAGAATGCTCATAGCGCTTCACTTATATCTTTTGAGCTTGATAGTTATGCTCATAGCGCTTCACTTATATCTTTTGAGCGTGATAATTTTTGCTCTAGTGCTTCACTTAGATATTTTAGAGCACGGTGGTGGATTTGTTTTAAAGAAACTATTTATCTCTCATGCTTCACTTAGATTATTTTTAGAGTTGTTAGTAGCATGGTAATTTGCTTAAAGATAATATACTTGGTATTCAAGATATGTGAAACTTTCTTTTGAGTGCGTTGAATACTAAGATAAGTTTGATGCTACATAATTGTTTTGAGATATGGATAATATCAAAGCAATGCTAGTTGGGGTGATTATGAATTTAAAGAATGCTTGTGTTAAAGTTTGTGATTCCCGTAGCATGCACGTATGGTGAGCCGCTTTGTGATGAAGTCGGAGCACAATTTTATTTATTGATTGTCTTCCTTATGAGTGGCAGTCGGGGACGAGCGATGGTCTTTTCTTACCAATCTATCCCCTAGGAGTATGCGTTTAGTGCTTTGGTTTTTGATGACTTCTAAATTTTTGCAACAAGTGCATGAGTTCTTTTGACTAATGTTGAGTCCATGGATTATAAATACTCTCACCCTTCCGCCATTGCTAGCCTCTCTAATACCGCGCACTTTTCGCCGGTATCATACACCCACCATATACCTTCCTCAAAACAGCCACCATACCTACCTATCATGGCATTTCCATAGCCATTCTGAGATATATTGCCATGCAACTTTCCACCGTTCCGTTCATATGACACACATTACTTTTGTCATATTGCTTTTTGCATGAACCTATAGTTGACATTTTATTTGTGGCAAGGCCACCTTCATAATTTTCATACATGTCGCTCTTGATTCATTGCATATCCCGGTATACCACCAGAGGCATTCATATAGAGTCATATTTTGTTCTAAGTATCGAGTTGTAATTGTTGACTTGTAAGAGAAAATAAAAGTGTGATGATCATCATTATTAGAGCATTGTCCCAGTGAGGAAAGGATGATGGAGACTTTGATTCCCCCATAAGTCGGGATGAGACTCCGGACTTTATGAAAAATAAAAGAGGCCAAAGAAGCCCAAATAAAAAAAGAGGCCAAAGAAGCCCACCAAAATAAATAAACAATGAGAGAAAAAGAGAGAAGGGACAATGCTACTATCCTTTTACCACACTTGTGCTTCAAAGTAGCACCATGATCTTCATGATAGAGAGTCTCATATGTTGTCACTTTCATATACTAGTGGGAATTTTTCATTATAGAACTTGGCTTGTGTATTCCAATGATGGGCTTCCTCAAAAAGTTCCCTAGGTCTTCGTGAGCAAGCAAGTTGGATGCACACCCACTTAGTTTCTTTTGTTGAGATTTCATATACTTATAGCTCTAGTGCATCCGTTGCATGGCAATCCCTACTCACTCACATTCATATCTATTAATCGGCATCTCCATAGCCCATTGATACGCCTAGTTGATGTGAGACTATCTTCTCCTTTTTTGTCTTCTCCACAACCACCATTCTATTGCACCTATAGTGCTATGTCCATGGCTCATGCTCATGTATTGCGTGAAAGTTGAAAAAGTTTGAGATTACTAAAGTATGAAACAATTGCTTGGCTTGTCATCGGGGTCGTGCATGATTAAATACTTTGTGTGATGAAGATAGAGCATAGCCAGACTATATGATTTTGTAGGGATAACTTTATTTTGGCCAAGTTATTTTGAGAAGACATGATTACTTTGATTTGTATGCTTGAAGTATTATTACCTTTATGTGAATATGAACTTTTGTCTTGAATCTTTCAAATCTGAATATTCATACCACAATTAAGAAGATTTACATTGAAATTATGCCAAAGTATCACTCCGCATCAAAAATTCTTTTTTATCAGTTACCTACTCGAGGACGAGCAGGAATTAAGCTTGGAGATGCTTGATACGTCTCCAACTTATCTATAATTTTTGTCCGGCTGTTCGCTGAATTGTGGGTTTATGATCCAGCTTATCACGTCCGAGACAAGTAGATCAAAACGATTCTGCATCTACTACTATTACTCCACTCATCGACCGCTATCCACATGCATCTAGAGTATTAAGTTGAAAACAGAGTAACACCTTAAGCAAGATGACATGATGTAGAGGGATAAATTCATGCAATATGATAAAAAAAAACCATCTTGTTATCCTCGATGGCAACAATACAATACATGCCTTGCAACCCTTTCTGTCAGTGGGTAAGGACACCGCAAGATTGAACCCAAAGCTAAACACTTCTCCCATTGCAAGAACTACCAATCTAGTTGGCCAAACCAAAAGGATAATTCGAAGAGACTTGCAAAGATAACTCAATCATACATAAAAGAATTCAGAGAAGATTCAAATATTATTCATAGATAAGCTGGATCATAAACCCACAATTCATACATAAAAGGAGATGCTTGTGTTGTCCGGCTGTTCGCTGGATCAGCCGAAGCACAAGGTCTCCCTCCAGGAAGGATCTTGGCTTCACTTTGTGGTTGTAGTATCGGCGCAGACTCTGCTGGTAGATGGCCGACCGGCTAAGTGCCAATAGCCGGCCTTCCTCCAGCAAGTCAACACCATCTTCTCGCGCCTCCTTGGTGTCCGCCTTGGTGTACATGGTCACTCTTGGGGAGTCGAACTCGATGTCTGTCGGGATGACGGCTTCAGCACCATAGACGAGGAAGAAGGGCGTGAAGCCGGTTGACTTGTTCAGTGTTGTGCGCAAGCTCTAGAGGACGGCCGGCAGCTCGTCGAGCCAGCAGCTGGCCGAACGCTGCTACCTCTTGAGCACTGCATTGGATTTCCCCGAAGAGGAGAGGTTGATGTAGTAAAGTAGCGTAAGTATTTCCCTCAGTTTTTGAGAACCAAGGTATCAATCCAGTAGGAGATCACGCACGAGTCCCTTGTACCTATACAAAACGATAGCTACTCGCAACCAACACAATTAGGGGTTGTCAATCCCTTCACGGTCACTTACGAGGGTGAGATATGATAGAGATGATAAATAATATTTTTGGTATTTTTGATATAGAGATGCAAAGTAAAAAGTACAAGGCAAAGTAAAAACAAAGCAAGTAATAAAGTAATGGAGATTGATACGATGAGAATAGACCCGGGGGCCATAGGTTTCACTAGTGGCTTCTCTCAAGAGCATAAGTATTCTACCGTGGGTGAACAAATTACTGTTGAGCAATTGATAGAAAAGCGAATAGTTATGATGTTATCTAGGTATGATCATGTGTATAGGCATCACGTCTGAGACAAGTAGATCCAAACGATTCTGCATCTACTACTATTACTCCACTCATCGACCGCTATCCAACATACATCTAGAGTATTAAGTTAGAAATAGAGTAACGCCTTAAGCAAGATGACATGATGTAGAGGGATAAATTCATGCAATATGATAAAAAAAACCATCTTGTTATCCTCGATGGCAACAATACAATACGTGCCTTGCAACCCTTTGTGTCACTGGGTACGGACACCGCAAGATTGAACCCAAAGCTAAACACTTCTCCCATTGCAAGAACTACCAATCTAGTTGGCCAAACCAAAAGGATAATTCAAAGAGACTGGCAAAGATAACTCAATCATGCATAAAAGAATTCAGAGAAGATTCAAATATTATTCATAGATAAGCTGGATCATAAACCCACAATTCATCGGTCTCAACAAACACACCGCAAAAAGAAGATTACATCGAATAGATCTCCACAAGAGAGGGGGAGAACATTGTATTGAGATCCAAAAAGAGAGAAGAAGCCATCTAGCTACTAGCTATGGACCCGAAGGTCTGAAGTAAACTACTCACACTTCATCGGAGAGGCTATGGTGTTGATGTAGAAGCCCTCCGTGGTAGATGCCCCCTCCGGCAGAGCTCCGGAACAGGCCCCAAGATGGGATCTCGCGGATACAGAAAGTTGCGCAGATGGAATTAGGTTTTTGGCTCCGTATTTGATCTGACGGGGGTACGTAGGTATATATAGGAGGAAGGAGTACGTCGGTGGAGCAACAGGGGGCCCATGAGGTAGGGGGCGCGCCCAGGGGGGCGCCCTCCACCCTCGTGACCGCCTCTGGCACTTCTTGGAGTAGGGTCCAAGTCTCCTAGATCACGTTCGGTGAGAAAATCACGTTCCCGAAGGTTTCATTCCGTTTGGACTCCGTTTGATATTCCGTTTCTTCGAAACACTGAAATAGGCAAAAAAACAGCAATTCTGGGCTGGGCCTCCGGTTAATAGGTTAGTCCCAAAAATAATATAAAAGTGGTAAATAAAGCCAAATATAGTCCAAAACAGTACATAAAGTAGCATGGAGCAATCAAAAATTATAGATACGTTGGAGACGTATCAAGCATCCCCAAGCTTAATTCCTGCTCGTCCTCGAATAGGTAAATGATAAAAAAGAATTTTTGACGCGGAGTGATACTTTGGCATAATTTCAATGTAAACCTTCTTAATTGTGGTATGAATATTCAGATTCGAAAGATTCAAGACAAAATTTCATATTGACATAAAAGTAATAATACTTCAAGCATACAAATCAAAGTAATCATGTCTTCTCAAAATAACTTGGCCAAAAGAAAGTTATTCCTACAAAATCATATAGTCTAGCTATGCTCTATCTTCATCACACAAAGTATTTAATCATGCACAACCCCGATGATGAGCCAAGCAATTGTTTAATACTTTAGTAATCTCAAACTTTTTCAACTTTCACGTAATACATGAGCGTGAGCCATGGACATAGCACTATAGGTGGAATTGAATGGTGGTTGTGGAGAAGACAAAAAAGGAGAAGATAGTCTGACATCAACTAGGCGTATCAACGGGCTATGGAGATGCCCATTAATAGATATCATTGTAAGTGAGTAGGGATTGCCATGCAACGGATGCACTAGAGCTATAAGTATATGAAATCTCAACAAAAGAAACTAAGTGGGTGTGCATCCAACTTGCTTGCTCACGAAGACCTAGGGCACTTTTTGAGGAAGCCCATCATTGGAATATACAAGCCAAGTTCTATAATGAAAAATTCACACTAGTATATGAAAGTGACAACATATGAGACTCTCTATCATGAAGATCATGGTGCTACTTTGAAGCACAAGTGTGGTAAAAGGATAGTAGCATTGTCCCTTCTCTCTTTTTCTCTCATTTTTTCTTTATATATTTTTTATTTTGGTGGGCTTCTTTGGCCTCTCCTTTTTATTTGGGCTTCTTTGGTCTCTTTTATTTTTCATAAAGTCCGGAGTCTCATCCCGACTTATGGGGGAATTATAGTCTCCATCATCCTTTCCTCACTGGGACAATGCTCCAATAATGATGATCATCACACTTTTATTTTTTCTTACAACTCAACAATTACAACTCGATACTTAGAACAAAATATGACTCTATATGAATGCCTCCGGCGGTGTACCGAGATATGCAATGAATCACCAGTGACATGTATGAAAATTATGAAGGTGGCCTTGCCACAAATACAGTGTCAACTACATGTTCATGCAAAAAGCAATATGACAAAAGTAATGTGTGTTATATGAACGGAGCGGTGGAAAGTTGCATGGCAATATATCTCGGAATGGCTATGGAAATGCCATGATAGGTAGGTATGGTGGCTGTTTTTAGGAAGGTATATGGTGGGTGTATGATACCGATGAAAAGTGCACGGTATTAGAGAGGCTAGCAATGGCGGAAGGGTGAGAGTGCGTATAATCCATGGACTCAACATTAGTCAAAAGAACTCATGCACTTGTTGCAAAAATTTAGAAGTCATCAAAAAACCAAAGCACTAAACGCATACTCCTAGGGGATAGATTGGTAGGAAAAGACCATCGCTCATCCCCGACTGCCACTCATAAGGAAGACAATCAATAAATAAAATTGTGCTCTGACTTCATCACAAAGAGGTTCACCATACGTGCATGCTACGGGAATCACAAACTTCAACACAAGCATTCTTTAAATTCATAATCACCCCAACTAGCATTGCTTTGATATTATCACCTCCATATCTCAAAACAATTATCAAGCATCAAACTTATCTAAGTATTCAACGCACTCAAAAGAAAGTTTCACATATCTTGAATACCAAGTATACTATCTTTAAGCAAATTACCATGCTATTAACAACTCTCAAAATAATCTAAGTGAAGCATGAGAGATCAATAGTTTCTTTAAAACAAATCCACCACCGTGCTCTAAAAGATCTAAGTGAAGCACTGGAGAAAAAATTATCACGCTCGAAAGATATAAGTGAAGCACTATGAGCAAAAATATCAAGCTCAAAAGATATAAGTGAAACGCTATGAGCATAACTATCAAGCTCAAAAGATATAAGTGAAGCGCTATGAGCATTGTAGCAAATTCCAAATCATGTATGGCTCTCTCAAAAGGTGTGTATAGCAAGGATGATTGTGGTAAACTAACAAGCAAAGACGCAAATAATACAAGATGCTCCAAGCAAAACACATAACATATGGTGAATAAAAATATAGCTCCAAGTAAATTACCGATGGAAGTAGACGAAAGAGGGGATGCCTTCCGGGGCATCCCCAAGCTTTGATTTTTGGTGTCCTTGGATTATCTTGGGGGTGCCATGGGAATCCCCAAGATTAGGCTCTTGCCACTCTTTGTTCCATAATCCATCAAAAGAATTCACCCAAAACTTGAAAACTTCACAACACAAAACTCAATAGAAATCTCGTGAGCTCCGTTAGTGAAAGAAAACAAAAGACAACTTTAAGGTACAGTAATGAACTCATTATTTATTTATATTGGTGTTAAACCTACTGTATTCCAACTTCCTTATGGTTTATAAACTAATTTATTAGCCATAGATGCATTGAAATAAGCAAACAACACACGAAAAACAGAATCTGTCAAAAACAGAACAGTCTGTAGAAATCTGTAACTAACGCAAACTTCTGGAATTCTAAAAATTCTACCAAATAGGACGTACTGTAAAATTTGTTTATTGATCAGCAGCAAAAAGAATCAATGCAAAATCACGTTTCTGTGATTTATTAAAAAAATTCTCGTGAACGCAAAGTTTCTGTTTTTCAGCAGAATCAAATCAACTATCATCATAGCTTATCCTATAGGTTCTACTTGGCACAAACACTAATTAAAAGATAAAAACACATCTAAATAGAAAGTAGAAACAAAATTTAACACTAAATAGGAACAAAAACAAAGAATAAAAAATAAAATTGGGTTGCCTCCCAACAAGCGCTATCGTTTAACGCCCCTAGCTAGGCATAAAAGCAAGGATAGATCTAGGTTTTGCCATCTTTGGTAGGCAATCCATAAGTGGCTCTCATGATAGATTCATATGGTAATTTTATTTTCTTTCTAGGTAAGTGTTCCATACCCTTTCTCAAGGGAAATTGAAATCTAATATTCCCTTCCTTCATATCAATAATTGCACCAATCGTTCTAAGGAAAGGTCTACCAAGAATAATAGGACATGAAGGATTGCAATCTATATCAAGAACGATAAAATATACGGGCACATAATTCCTATTTGCAACAATAATAACATCATTAATTCTTCCCATAGGATTTTTAATAGCGGAATCCGCAAGATGCAAGATTAGAGAGCAATCTTCAAAATCACGGAAATCTAGCAAATCACACAATGTTTTGGGAATAGTGGAGACACTAGCACCCAAATCAGATAAAGCATGAAACTCATAATCTTTAATTTTAATTTTAGTAGTAGGTTCCCACTCATCATAGAGTTTTCTAGGGATAGAAACTTTCAACTCAAGTTTTTCTTCATAAGATTGCATCAAAGCATCAACAATGTGTTCGGTAAAGGCCTTATTTTGACTATAAGCATGAGGAGAATCTAGCACGGATTGCAACAAGGAAATACAACCAATCAAAGAGCAATTTTCATAATTAAATTCCTTGAGATCCAAAATAGTGGGTTTAGCAACATCTAAGTTTTTATTTCTTTCAATCCCACTTTCATCAATTTCATCATCAAGATCTAGAAACTCCGAATTCTTAGAACGCCTTCTAAGTAAAGGAAGATCATATTCAGTTTCATCAAGATTCATATTGCAAAACAAAGATTTAATAGGGGACACATCAATAACTTTTAGATCTTCATCTTGATTTTCATAGCAATTGGAAGAACACGCTTTAATAAAGGCATCTTTGGAAGCACGCATCCTAGCGGTTCTTTCTTTGCACTCATCAATGGAAATTCTCATGGCTTTGAGGGACTCATTGATATCATGCTTAGGAGGAATAGATCTAAGCTTTAAAGAATCAATTTAAAGAGAAATTCTATCAACGTTCCTAGCCAAATCATCAACTTTAAGCAATTTTTCTTCAAGCAAAGCATTAAAATTCTTTTGTGAATTCATAAACTCTTTAACACTACTCTCAAATTCAGAGGACATCTTATTAAAATTTCCATAAGATTTGTTGTAGGAATTTCCATAATTCTTAGAAGGATTACTAGGATAAGGCCTAGGATTAAAATTCCCTCTATACGCGTTATTTCCAAAACTATTCCTACCAACAAAATTCACATCCATAGATTCATTATTATTCTCAATGAAACTAGATAAAGGCATATCATTGGGATCAAGAGAAGTATTTTTAGTAGCAAACATCTTCATAAGTTCATCAATCTTTTCACTCAAAACATTGATTTCTTCTATAGCATGCACTTTTTTGCTAGAAGATCTTTCGGTGTGCCATTGAGAATAATTAGCCATAATATTATCAAGCAATTTTGTAGCATATCCTAATGTAATTTCCATAAACGTGCCTCCCGCGGCCGAATCTAAAAGATTTCTAGAAGCAAAATTCAATCCGGCATAAAAATTTTGTATGATCATCCATAAATTCAAACCATGAGTAGGGCAATTGCGAAGCTCAATTTCATTCTTTCCCAAGATTGGGCAACATGCTCATGATCAACTTGTTTAAAATTCATAATATCATTTCTAAGAGTGATGATCTTAGCGGGAGGAAAATACTTAGAGATAAAAGCATCTTTGCACTTGTTCCAAGAATCAATACTATTTTTAGGCAAAGACGAAAACCAAACTTTAGCACAATCTCTAAGTGAAAACGGAAATAACTTAAATTTGACAATATTATTATCCGTGTCTTTCTTCTTTTGCATATCACACAAATCAACAAAATTGTTTAGAAGAGTAGTGGCATCTTCACTAGGAAGGCCGGCGAATTGATCTTTCATAACAAGATTCAGCAAAGCGGTATTGATTTCACAAGACTCATCATTATTAAGAGGAGCAATCGGAGTACTAAGGAAATCATTGTTATTGGTATTTGAGAAGTCACACAATTTGGTATTATCTTGTGCCATGGAAAAAAGTAATCCAACACACAAGCAAACAAAAAAGAAAACGAGAAAAAGGCGAAAGGGAAAGAGAGGAGGAGATTGGGAAAGAGAGGGCGAATAAAACGGCAAGGGTGAAGTGGGGGAGAGGAAAACAAGAGGCAAATAATGTAATGCGAGAGATAGGGATTGTGATGGGTACTTGGTATAGTTGACTTTTGCGCAAACTCCCCGGCAACGGCGCCAGAAATTCTTCTTGCTACCTCTTGAGCACTGCGTTGGATTTCCCCGAAGAGGAGAGGATGATGCAGGAAAGTAGCGTAAGTATTTCCCTCAGTTTTTGAGAACCAAGGTATCAATCCAGTAGGAGATCACGCACGAGTCCCTCGTACCTACACAAAACGATAGCTACTCGCAACCAACGCGATTAGGGGTTGTCAATCCCTTCACGGTCACTTACGAGGGTGAGATCTGATAGAGATGATAAATAATATTTTTGGTATTTTTGATATAGAGATGCAAAGTAAAAAAGTAAAAGGCAAAGTAACAACAAAGCAAGTAATAAAGTAATGGAGATTGATATGATGAGAATAAACCTGGGGGCCATAGGTTTCACTAGTGGCTTCTCTCAAGAGCATAAGTATTCTACGGTGGGTCAACAAATTACTGTTGAGCAATTGATAGAAAACCGAATAATTAGGATGTTATCTAGGTATGATCATGTGTATAGGCATCACGTCCGAGACAAGTATATCGAAACGATTCTGCATCTACTACTATTACTCCACTCATCGACCGCTATCCAGCATGTATCTAGAGTACTAAGTTAAAAACAGAGTAACACCTTAAGCAAGATGACATGATGTAGAGGGATAAATTCATGCAATATGATAAAAACCCCATCTTGTTATCCTCGATGGCAACAATACAATACGTGCCTTGCAACCCTTTCTGTCACTGGGTAAGGACACCACAAGATTGAACCCAAAGCTAAACACTTCTCCCATTGCAAGAACTACCAATCTAGTTGGCCAAACCAAAAGGATAATTCGAAGTGACTTGCAAAGATAACTCAATCATACATAAAATAATTCAGAGAAGATTCAAATATTATTCATAGATAAGCTGGATCATAAACCCAGAATTCATCGGTCTCAACAAACACACCGCAAAAAGAAGATTACATCGAATAGATCTCCACAAGAGAGGGGGAGAACATTGTATTGAGATCCAAAAAGAGAGAAGAAGCCATCTAGCTACTAGCTATGGACCCGAAGGTCTGAAGTAAACTACTCACACTTCATCGGAGAGGCTATGGTGTTGATGTAGAAGCCCTCCATGGTAGATGCCCCCTCCGGCGGAGCTCCGGATCAGGCCCCAAGATGGGATCTCGCGGATACAGAAAGTTGCGGTGGTGGAATTAGGTTTTTGTCTCCATATTTGATCTGACGCGGGTACATAGGTATATATAGGAGGAAGGAGTACGTCGGTGGAGCAACAGGGGGCCCACGAGGTAGGGGGCGCGCCCACGAGGGGGGGGGGATCCACCCTCGTGACCGCCTCTGGCACTTCTTGGAGTAGGGTCCAAGTCTCCTGGATCACGTCCGGTGAGAAAATCATGTTCCCGAAGGTTTCATTCTGGTTGGACTCCGTTTGATATTCCGTTTCTTCGAAACGCTGAAATTGGCAAAAAAACAGCAATTCTGGGCTGGGCCTCCGGTTAATAGGTTAGTCCCAAAAATAATATAAAAGTGGTAAATAAAGCCAAATATAGTCCAAAACAGTAGATAAAGTAGCGTGGAGCAATCAAAAATTATAGATACGTTGGAGACGTATCAGCTCCTGGCGCCACGCGGCCTCCACGAGCCGTTCCCTCTCCGGGGCTTCGGCCTCCGCCTGCGCCAGCCTCCTCGCCGCAGAGCCTGCGGCCTTGTCCGCCTCCGCCTTCGTCGGGCGGTCGGCCTCTTCATCACGCGCCTCCCGCGCGTTCCGCTCTGTCGCCTCCCGGAGGTCGGCGGCCGGATCGATCTGCCGGCTGGTGGAAGAGGTCGTCGCCGACCTGATAACCGAGGCAGCGCCCGACTTCTCGAGGGTGAGAGGGGCCCTGAGATATGAAGACACAACAAGGAATTTACTCTTAGGCCGGATCAACAGAAGGACTGAAGGACAGAGAAAGACACTTACGTCGATAGCATGACGGGCACCTTCGGCTGCCTCTGATACTTGGCCGCCTTGGCTGCGGCCTCTTATCGGCTGGTCGCTGCGAGCCGGGTTCTTGGGCTTCTTCGGCGCGCTGCCGAACAGGGCAACACCTTGCTTCTGTTTACGCTTGCCGCCGTGGGCGGGCGGCCTAGTGGAGGGGTCGGCACCGGTGTTGGCCGTGCTCCGAGTGGGGCGCGGCTCGTCCTCGTCATCACCGTCGTCGGGCCAAGTCTCCACGCCGCCGCCTTCCTCGGTGCCGCCTGCTCTGCCGCCACCTATTGCATCGTCCGCCAGGGCGGCCGCCCGCAAGTCGGGGTCATCCTTGTCGCTCACCGCTCTGTCCGGGTGGTAGTCACCACCCGGCCCCACGATGGCGGCCGCTGCCGCAGACATGTAAATCTGCGCTCAAGAGAGGAGTCAAATCATAAGAAGAGCAAGACACAAAGACAAAACTAAAGAGAGAAATCAAGGGACTTATGGCAGGCGGCGGATTATGGCGGGAGTATGGCCGCTTCCCGTACCGCTAGTTTTTCTCCGACACCTTGAGGTCGGAGATCTCATTCACCATCCGCGCCACCTCGGCGGGCGGCATGCCTTTCGTGCACAGCCGGCACGGGTCGCGGTGTCCGCCCATCCTGAAGATCGGATGAGGACGGCTTTGGAGCGGGAGGATCCGGTGCTCGACGAAGGCGACAAGGAGGTCGGAGACCACGAGGCCCTCCGAATCCTGGATCACCCGGAGTCGGCTGATGGAGGCCGCCGCGTCCGCCGACACCGGCTTCGGCCTGTACCCCTAGTTGGGCAGGAGCTCGGTGGGGGGGCCGGCCTCGTAGGACGGCAGGTTGAGGAAGTCGGCAGCCGGATCTACGTTCTCGACATAGAAGTAGGACTGTTGCCACATCTTCACCGACTTGGCCAGCTTGATGACGGGGAAGGCGTTCCTTTTCATCGGCCGGCGCACGGCGACGTAGCCCCCGCACTTGGCTGGTGTGTCCTTGGCGGAGGTACCAAGCTTCCCGTAGAAGAACGCTCCCCACAGCTCGATCGTGGGGAGGATGCCGATGTAGCCCTCGCACACCGTGACCAGGGCGGAAAGCAAGGTCACGGAGTTGGGCGTTAGATGATGAGGTTGGAGATGGTTGAAGTCGAGGAATGAGCGGAATAAGCCACTCACCGGGAGGCCGAAGCCACGAAGGAAGTGCGAGCAGAAAATGACCTGCTCGTCCCCCTGCGGCGCCGGTGAGATCTCTGTCTCTGGCGGCACCCGCGCCTTGACGAATGCCGCGCTCGGCATCCGGCGCGTGTCGCGGAGGAAGGTGATATGGTCCTCAATGACCGTCGAGCCGTCCCAGTCGCCGCCCTTCTCATGCGCCATGGCTGCGGGCGGAGCTGCGGGAGGGGCGAGAGCGCAACGGCGGCGGCGGCAGTACTACGGCCGGCAAGGAGCGGCGATAGTAGCTATGGTGGAGAGTGCAAGAGGAGGAACAAGAAGTGGGAGGGGGCGTGTGTGCCTCGCTGCACCCCTCCCCCCCCCCTACTTATAGCCCCTAGGCTATGAAGCCGAGGGGGCAGGGCGTGGGACGTGGGATTAACTGCGCCCACGCCCCCACGTCCCCACGATCACCACATAGACTTACTACGCCATGAATGCCCGCGGGAATCGCAACCGCCTGGCTCGGTGCAGCGGATCCGCCGCGCGTGCCGAGGTCCGGTGGTGGCGGGCCTGGCCCACTGTCACGTCCCATCGGGAGCGTGGGGTGGCAGGCTGGCCAGGCTGGCGTGCGCCGCGTCGCGTTCACACGACGGGCGGCCGCATGGGAAGCTTAGCAGGCACGCCACCTATTTTTCCCGCCGTGAAGTTCGAAATTGGCCGACAACCCCGCCTTGTCGAAGCCGGCCTCAGAGGCCGGCGCGCCGCAAGTCGGACCAAGGTGACGGAACACCGCAAAGCGGATCATAGCACTCTCTGAAGCTCGGTGAGGGGGGGAGCCGCTGAGTCTTCACGGCCCCTCGACCGTGACGCCTCGCCGGCTTCGGGGACTACTATCGGAGTAATGGGCCATGGGTAGCCTCATCCAGGTCCCAGGACTTATCAAGACTTTGGGCCAGCTCCGCCTAGCTGGGCCCCAGGCTGAAGCTCCGCCCTCTGGTGGCCGGCTGGCTATACGGTCGGCTACCAGAGGGCGGCCAACCCCAGCCAACAGCACTACGAGTGGCCGGCAATCCCGATAAGAGCTGCACATATCTCGTTCTCAGGGCAACACCGGATGAGACAGGCTACGAGTAAAACCAGACCTCGAGTTGCCCCGAGGGGGCCCCGCAGGCGGCTCAGTTCGGACCAACACTTAGACAAGCACTGGCCCCGGGGGGGCTAAAATAAAGATGACCCACGGGTTGGCCGACCCAAGGGAAGGGTATAGGTGGTGGTGAGGCAAATGGTAAAACCAAGGTTGGGCCTTGCTGGAGGAGTTTCATTCAAAGCGAACTGTCAAGGGAGTCCCATAAATCACCCAACCGCGTAAGGAACGCAAAATCCGGGAACATAACACCGGTATGACGGAAACTAGGGCGGCAAGAGTCGAATAAAACACCAGGCAAAAGGCCAAGTCTTCCACCCTTTACCAAGTATATAGATGCATTAATAATATAAGAGATATTGTGATATCCCAACCAAAATCCTGTCCATCATGGAGAAATCTTCAACTTCACCTGCAACTAACAACGCTATAAGAGGGGCTGAGCAAAGCGGTAACATAGCCAGACAATGGTTTGCATAGTAAAGGTGTCAAAGGTTAGAGGTTCATGGCAATATGGGAGGCTTGATAAACAGGTGATAGGTAGCGCAGCAAAGCGATAGAACGAAGCAACTAGCATAGCAATGATAGTAGTGAGATCCAGGGTAGCGGTCATCTTGCCTGAAATCACGTAAGGAAGAAGAACGAGTCCATGAAGAAGATGAAGTCACGAAGAAGTACCAAGCGTAGACGAACAAATCCTCACGATCGCAACGAAACAGGAACTATCGAAAAGAAGCACACAACATAGTAACACACCACACATGAACAAGGCATGATGCATGAACAAGCATGATGCAAGACAAGACTACATGAAGCTACTCATGGCAAGAGATGATGCAAACAATAACAACACATCAAGGCAAGTTTAAATGAGGCCGGGAACAACATATAACAATTCCGGTAAGTCCTCATATGCAAATTTCGAAGTTGGTCCAGATCTGAATAAACCTTATGTTCAAGTTGTTAAACAGCAAGTTAAGATGCACAAAGATGATCTACACGAGATTCTAGTCAATTTACATATAAAGTTCATTTAGTTTGGAGCTACGGCCTAGAAGATATGAGCAAAACAAGTTAAACATGGCATTGATGCAAAATGCACCCCAAACATCAAGCAAACACCTCAAAACATGGATGCAACATGATAATATGAATCTACATGCAAAAATAAGCAAGTTTCATATAGAGCACACTCAAAACGGAGCAACGGTTCAACACACACACATGAAACAAGTTATAGCAACAATCTGTCCAAAACAGCAACTAGGCATATTGCAAGCACCAAAACAACATGCTACATCATCTCAACATGAAAACAAAAGACATGGACATGATGTACAGGTAAAGCATTACAAAACATGAACACTGAGCTATCTCCGAAAATCACTAGAACATGCTCAAACACACATGGAAAGATTGCAAATAATAACAATTCAGACATTGCAGAAAATAACATCAGGTTGCAATGTTTAGAGCTATCAAACAACATGTTACAGGAACTTATCATGGCAAACAAAGGCATGGCATGATACTACTAAATGCATAGATCAAAAGTCCTTTACTGACCATAAGCCAAAAAGGATCAAAAAATATGATGGCACCCATGTAAACATAGCAAGTTATAATACAGATTCAAACATGGCAGAAACAGAATTATGAAGGCATGTAGATGAGCTTGTGCAACTCACTACAGAGCATTACATGGCATGACAAGGCAACCAACAGTAAGAAGGCATGTTTGTGAAGCTAAGCATGGCAAGAACAAGTTCATAGCATGCAAGGATCAACTACAACAACCTTGGCAAAATTGAATAACATGTAAACAATCTGCCAGGAAACATTTTGTAGCAAAAGTAGAGCACGAAAATGACATGCTAGACTACTCCATAATTGCAACCAAGGGCAGGGATGGATAGATCATAACCACATGTTCAAAACACCCTTACTGAAGTATCTCAAAATATGCATGGATCTCTCTGTAGCATCATGTTTACATGGCATCAAAATAACAGCAGAACAGAGACTAAAATCAGCAACATCACGATGCCTAGTTTGCATGCTTGTGCTAGTCACCACATTGATCACAAAAATACATGGTAAGCACCTCTGCAAATAAGACATAGCATAGATCAAAACACATGTAGATATCAACCTCATAGGATGCACACATCAATCATGGCAAAAATGACAAAAGAGCATGTTCTGTTAAGAAACAGGAACTAACATTATGAAGAACTCTTGCAACGACAATTCAGGCATCAAGACGGACTCAAATGAACATGATGCAATGGAATGAAATGATGTACTCGTTGAGGCGAACAATTTGACATATTACACGCACGAAACGAAGTTACGGATGCATAGATACAATGCGATGAACATGGCATGATTATGTAAAATATTCGGGACAAACGAATTTTTGGGGAAGGGGAAAGTCAACCTCGGATCTGGATCGGGCTCGCCGGAGAAGAAGAGGGTCGCGGTGGCTGGAGTAGAGGGGCAACGAGCTCGCTGGCGGGATGGCGGAGGGCGGCGCCGGCAAAGGGCGGCGGGGCGCGGCCGGGCACAAACGGCGGCGGCCGGCGATGGGCGCGGGCGGATCCGGGAGCTCGAGCATGCGGCGCGCTGGCCGGCGGCGACGGAGGAGCCGGACGGCGGCGGCGGAGGGCGACCGGGGAGGCGCGGCCTCGGGCGGCGCCGGCGGGAGGCGAGG
>NC_041383.1:573193975-573342616 GCF_002162155.2 Triticum dicoccoides | reverse complement strand
AGAGGGCGCGGGCCGGGTGAGGTGGCGGTGGCTGGTTGGCTGCGGGCGGCGGCGGGGTGACATGGCGCGTGGGGATTGGTCGGGGTGAGGTGGAGGCTGGACATGCCCGGCGGGGTTGGACATGTCCGGCACGCGAGGGGAGCGGGGCTAGGGTTTCGTCTGCGAAAATGGACGGGGATGACATTTAATAGGCATAGAGAGCTAGGAGAGTCCAAATGAGGAGCGGTTTTCGGCCACGCGATCGTGATCGAACGGCGGAGAGCATGGAGGGGAGTTAGATGGGTTTTGTGCCACTTTGGAAGGGTGTTGGGCTACAAAGAGAAAGGGAGGTTTCGGGCTACGCGGTTAACCGTTGGAGTACCAAACGACCTCCAAATGGCACGAAACTTGACAGGCGGTCTACCGGTGCTATACCAAGGCCGCTTGGCAAACCTCGGGACATTCCGAGAAAGTTTAACACCCGCTCACAACAGGAGACAAAAGGGGAACGACGGAGGGCATAGGAGTGCCGGATTGCAAAATGGATAACGGGGAAAATGCTCGGATGCATGAGACGAACCCGTATGCAAAATGTAATGCACATGATGACATGACAAAATGCAACACGCAAGCAAATGACATGGCAACGATGGCGAATAACTGGCAGACACCTGGCGCATCGAACCCGGGGCGTTACAACACTCCTCCACTAACAAGAGATCTCGTGCCGAGATCTTAGGACCGAGATGGAAGGGAAAAGGGATGAGGTGAAACAAGAACTCAAGAGAAGAAGCAAAGAATCGAGAGCACTCGATAATAAGAGAGGAACAATGAGAATGACGAGAATCAAAAGTTCACGGAATCAGATAGACTATGAAACCACTCCGGTTAAAACGAGATAAGAAAAAGGAATAAGACTGAAAGGATTTAGGCAGAAATCTGACTGAACATGGAAAGAATAGAAGATGAACTTGAGAGGATGGAATGATACTTGACGAGATGAACAATGCAATGCTTCCGGAAGAATTGAAAGAATGGAATGAAAAGAACTTAGAAGGAAGGATTGAATGGAGTTGTTGAGAAAAATCAACAACGAAAAGAATAAGGTTGATGTGGAACTTATAAAAACCACTCAAAACTTGAGGTGAAATTATGCCACAAAAAAATGCTTGAATATCTGGGAATAACGAAGAAATGCAAAACTCCACTTCAAAAGAATACGGAGAATTAATTACACTTCAAGATGCGAGAAGAAAAGATACTTGAACTCCACCAACAAAATCTTGATGAACACTTGAAAGAATGAATTAAATTATGAAGAGCCACCATGAAGAACTCTGGTAACAAAAGAATGATGAGACAAAATGAAGGATGAAAGAATAAGATGAGGTTTGCGATGATTTAGATAGAGGTTCCGACGAAATGACCGAGGAAATTTGAACTCCGGAAAAGAAAAGATGAAAAGACTTGGAACTAGAATTTATTCCTCAAGAACAAACTCTGAAGGAAGGGATTACTCACTTGGATGAAATAAGAATAAGATTTATTGTATGCTTATCCTTCATCTAATTAAATTGATGACCAACAATGAATTTGGCATACTACTTATTCTTCTTGAAAAGGATTGAGAAGAATATGGCGCAAAACTTGAGAAAGTCTTCATGACCCACCGGTAGGATTGGAAAGAACGAATGAAATTGATATGATAATCAAGGAAAAGAATCTTGGTCGAACCACTGTAAGAATTCGAAAAGACTGATGCAAGAGACTTAATCACCGGGAAGAATTAGAAGAACCAATATGCTCGAGGGGATTTAGATGGAAAAGAACAAAGAGATCATGAGCTGATTAAAGAACACCTGAACGAAGCACCGGGATAACTAGATAATGGTAGCTGAAATGTGAGGACGAAGAATTCTTCTGGAACGATGGCCTTCGGTGAAAAGGAACAAGAAAAACTACTCCTGAAATACTCTGGATGGTTAAGACAAGAATATCTGACGAATGGGATAATTTGAGAGGGTAACATGAAGTTAGAACCATGAAACTTGAAGAGAACCGACAAGATTTAGAGGAAAACTCTTCTTCGATCTTCAACTGATGACGGGAAAAACACCACCAAAATTACTGAGATTCTCCGGGAGAATGAAAAGCGAAGAGGTTGAGCCAACAATGAAAATGATTTGAAATTGATCTTGGAAAAAGGCATCTGACTGATGAAATTCATACTTACGTCATACTTGAAAAGAATTGAGAATAACTCCGGGGAAATTAGAAGAGTCAGGTAAGATCCTGGGAAAAGACCTGTGGGTTAGGGCCCACTAACAGAAAACAACGTCGAAAAGGATTGTTGGAAAGATAGATGATGCACTGGAATGATTGAAATATTTGAATGAGGTGACAACCTCGAATTAATTGGAACACAGACGAATCTCCTGAGATGTCTTGAGCACTCCGGAAGGATAAACTAGCGAGATGCGAACGAGCAGGGAAAACACTTGAGCCGAGGAAAAGAATGAAATCACTACCAAAAATGGAATTGAATCCACCAAAAGGAAAAGGGATGGAGAATGACGAACGAGACGAGAATTCACCGGTTGAAATAATTGACGAAAGACTGAAGAGGTTCCGCACGAATTAGATAGATGGTCAAGAGAGAGTCAGACTCCGGGAAGAAAAGGGTGGGAGGGCGGGAAAACAAAAGCAACTTGGAAGGAGAAACGACGAATAACTTGAAGAGAAAACACCGATTGAAATCATTGAGGAGAGAAAGCAAAGACTTCGCACGAGTAGGATGGATACTCGATTACGGACTCCGGTTTCGAGAAGAAGAAGGGTGGGCGGGTGGGAAAAGAAAACAACTGAGGATTGAACTCAAAGATGAAGAGGCTCGAGTCGACTTGACGAGAAATGCACCGGATGAAAAGAGCTAAGAACCAACGATCGGAAAACCAACTACGTGAACCTAAAGAAAAATTTGAAAGGGAAGAGGAGTAATTCAAAACACCTACGTCAAGATTCCTTACTAGAGCGACGAAGGGGCTGAGGAGTAAAAAAAATTCCTACTCTCCGATATAACTAGACTCCGAAAATAGTTTTCTTCTAGACTCAACAATGGCCAAACTACACGATCAATCAAGGGGGCTCCTAGGGTCGGTCGACGCTCTGATACCAACTTGTCACGCCCAATATGCGACCCTATCCAAAAGGAACTCGAAGGTCCCACCAAGGATAGACCCGCATATTGAAACGCTTTTGCAAGGTGGATATCATTACATCAACATTACATAATAAATGCGGATACATACAAGAGGCATACAATGCCACACGAATACAACATCACAATACATAAGATCAACATCCGACTACGGATGAAACGCAAACAGAAACTCAAACGACATCCACCCTGCTAGCCCAGGCTGCCGACCTGGAACCTATCCCTGATCGAAGAAGAAGCAGAAGAAGCACTCCAAACAAGTAACATCGCTCCCGCCTCATGATCATCGCATAAACCTGCACCTGTAACTGTTGTTGTAGTAATCTGTGAGGCACGAGGACTCAGCAATCCCATTACCATGGGTATCAAGACTAGCAAAGCTTAAAGGGAAAGAAAGGGGTAAAGTGGTGAGGTTGTAGCAGCGACTAAGCATATATGGTGGCTAACATACGCAAATAAGAGCGAGAAGAGAGCAAGCGGAATGGTCGTCAACTAGTAATGATCAAGAAGTGACCCTGAACTCCTACTTATGTCAAACATAACCCAAAACCGTGTTCACTTCCCAGACTCCGCCGAAAAGAGACCATCACGGCTACACACGCGGTTGATGCGTTTTAATTTGGATTTAGTGTCAAGTTATCTACAACCGGACATTAACAAATTCCCATCTGCCTATAACCGCGGGCACGGCTTTCAAAAGATTATACCCTGCAGGGGTGTCCCAACTTAGCCCATGATAAGCTCTCGCGATCAACGAAGGATATACCTTCTTCCAGGAAGACCCGATCAGACTCGAAATCCCGGTTTACAAGACATTACAACAATGGTAAAACAAGTCCAGCAAGACCGCCCGATGTGCCGACAATCCCGATAGGAGCTGCACATATCTCATTCTCAGGGCAACACCAGATGAGACAGGCTACGAGTAAAACCAGACCTCGAGTTGCCCCGAGGGGGCCCCGCAGGCGGCTCGGTTCGGACCAACACTTAGACAAGCACTGGCCCGGGGGGCTAAAATAAAGATGACCCTCGGGTTGGCCAACCCAAGGGAAGGGTATAGGTGGTGGTGAGGCAAATGGTAAAACCAAGGTTGGGCCTTGCTGGAGGAGTTTTATTCAAAGCGAACTGCCAAGGGGGTCCCATAAATCACCCAACCGCGTAAGGAACGCAAAATCCAGGAACATAACACCGGTATGACGGAAACTAGGGCGGCAAGAGTGGAACAAAACACCAGGCAAAAGGCCAAGTCTTCCACCCATTACCAAGTATATAGATGCATTAATAATATAAGAGATATTGTGATATCCCAACCAAAATCCTGTCCACCATGGAGAAATCTTCAACTTCACCTGCAACTAACAACGCTATAAGAGGGGCTGAGCAAAGCGGTAACATAGCCAGACAATGGTTTGCATAGGAAAGGTGTCAAAGGTTAGAGGTTCATGGCAATATGGGAGGTTTGATAAAAAGGTGATAGGTAGCGCAGCAAAGCGATAGAACGAAGCAACTAGCATAGCAATGATAGTAGTGAGATCCAGGGTAGCGGTCATATTGCCTGAAATCCCGCAAGGAAGAAGAACGAGTCCATGAAGAAGATGAAGTCACGAAGAAGTACCAAGTGTAGACGAATGAATCCTCACGATCGCAACGAAACAGAAACTATCGAAAAGAAGCACACAACATAGTAAACACACCACACATGAACAAGGCATGATGCACGAACAAGCATGATGCAAGACAAGACTACATGAAGCTACTCATGGCAAGAGATGATGCAAACAAGAACAACACATCAAGGCAAGTTTAAATGAGGCCCGAAACAACATATAACAATTCCGGTAAGTCCTCATATGCAAATTTTGAAGTTGGTCCAGATCTGAATAAACCTTATGTTCAAGTTGTTAAACAGCAAGTTAAGATGCACAAAGATGATCTACACAAGATTCTAGTCAAGTTACATATAAAGTTCATTTAGTTCGGAGCTACGGCCTAGAAGATATGAGCAAAACAAGTTAAACATGGCATTGATGCAAAATGCACCCCAAACATCAAGCAAACACCTCAAAACATGGATGCAACATGATAATATGAATCTACATGCAAAAATAAGCAAGTTTCATATAGAGCACACTCAAAACGGAGCAACGGTTCAACACACACACATGAAACAAGTTATAGCAACAATCTGTCCAAAACAGCAACTAGGCATATTGCAAGCACCAAAACAACATGCTACATCATCTCAACATGAAAACAAAAGACATGGACATGATGTACAGGTAAAGCATTACAAAACATGAACACTGAGCTATCTCCGGAAATCACTAGAACATGCTCAAACACATGGAAAGATTGCAAATAATAACAATTCAGACATTGCAGAAAATAACATCAGGTTGCAATGTTTAGAGATATCAAACAACATGTTACAGGAACTTATCATGGCAAACAAAGGCATGGCATGATACTACTAAATGCATAGATCAAAAGTCCTTTACTGACCATAAGCCAAAAAGGATCAGAAAATATGATGGCACCCATGTAAACATAGCAAGTTATAATACAGATTCAAACATGACAGAAACAGAATTATGAAGGCATGTAGATGAGCTTGTGCAACTCACTACAGAGCATTACATGGCATGACAAGGCAACCAACAGTAAGAAGGCATGTTTGTGAAGCTAAGCATGGCAAGAACAAGTTCATAGCATGCAAGGATCAACTACAACAACCTTGGCAAAATTGAATAACATGTAAACAATCTGCCAGGAAACATTTTGTAGGAAAAGTAGAGCACGAAAATGACATGCTAGACTACTCCATAATTGCAACCAAGAGCAGGGATGGATAGATCATAACCACATGTTCAAAACACCCTTACTGAAGTATCTCAAAATAGGCATGGATCTCTCTGTAGCATCATGTTTACATGGCATCAAAATAACAGCAGAACAGGGACTAAAATCAGCAACATCACGATGCCTAGTTTACATGCTTGTGCTAGTCACCACATTGATCACAAAAATACATGGTAAGCACCTCTGCAAATAAGACATAGCATAGATCAAAACACATGTAGACATCAACCTCATAGGATGCACACATCAATCATGGCAAAAATGACAAAAGAGCATGTTCTGTTAAGAAACAGGAACTAATATTATGAAGCACTCTTGCAATGATGATTCAGGCATCAAGATGGACTCAAATGAACATGATGCAATGGAATGAAATGATGTACTCGTTGAGGCAAACAATTTGACATATTACACGCACGAAACGGTGTTACGGATGAAGAGATACATTGCGATGAACATGGCATGATTACGTAAAATATTCAGGACAGACGAATTTTTGGGGAAGGGGAAAGTCAACCTCGGATCTGGATCGGGCTCGCCGGAGAAGAAGAGGGTCGCGGTGGCCGGAGCAGAGGGGCGGCGAGCTCGCTGGCGGGATGGCGGAGGGTGGCGCCGGCAAAGGGCGGCAGGGCGCGGCCGGCACGAACGGCGGCGGCCGGCGAAGGGCGCGGGCGGATCCGGGAGCTCGGGCGCGCGGCGTGCCGGCCGGCGGTGACGGAGGAGCCGGACAGCGGCGGCGGAGGGCGACCGGGGAGGCGCGGCCTCGGGCGGCGCCGGCGGGAGGCGAGGCGCGGCGGAAGAGAGAAAGGATGAAGGTCGTCCCCTATGCTTTAGACGTAGGCTCTACAGTATGCTATGCTAAGTACCGCACCTGATGTGTGCCTTGCCACATGTCTGGCAAGAGGGTACAAAGGTGACCAAGGAGTGGATCACCAGATAGCGGTCAAAATTATTCTTGGAGGAATAAGGATTTGTTTCTCGATTATGGAGGTGATAAAGAGTTCGGCGTAAAGGGTTATCCAATGACTCTGAGTAGCAAACCGGATACGTATAGTGCAACAACCATTTGGAATAGCTCCAAGTGGAGCGTGGAAGCAACATTCACAATATGACATAAAGATTTGCGAAGTACATACGGATCTGAATGTTGCAGACCCGTTGACTAAAACTTCTCTCTCAAGCAAAACATGATCAAACCCCAGAACTCATTGAGTCTTAATCACATGATGATGTGAACTAGTTTAATGACACTAGTAAACTCTTTGGATGTTGGTCACATGGCGATGTGACCTGTGAGTGTTAATCACATGGCGATGTGAACTAGATTATTGACTCTAGTGCAAGTGGAAGACTGTTGGAAATATGCCCTAGAGGCAATAATAAATAAGTTATTATTATATTTCTTTGTTCATGATAATCGTTTATTATCCATGCTGTAATTGTATTGATAGGAAACTTAGATACATGTGTGGATACATAGACAACACCATGTCCCTAGTAAGCCTCTAGTTGACTAGCTCGTTGATCAATAGATGGTTACGGTTTCCTGACCATGGACATTGGATGTCATTGATAACGGGATCACATCATTAGGAGAATGATGTGATGGACAAGACCCAATCCTAAGCCTAGCACAAAGATCGTAGTTCGTATGCTAAAGCTTTTCTAATGTCAAGTATCATTTCCTTAGACCATGAGATTGTGCAACTCCCGGATACCGTAGGAATGCTTTGGGTGTACCAAACGTCACAACATAACTGGGTGGCTATAAAGGTGCACTACAGGTATCTCCGAAAGTGTCTGTTGGGTTGGCACGAATCGAGACTGGGATTTGTCACTCCGGTTAACGGAGAGGTATCTCTGGGCCCACTCGGTAGGACATCATCATAATGTGCACAATGTGACCAAGGAGTTGATCACGGGATGATGTGTTACGGAACGAGTAAAGAGACTTGCCGGTAACGAGACTGAACAAGGTATCAGTATACCAACGATCGAATCTCGGGCAAGTACAATACCGCTAGACAAAGGGAATTGTATACGGGATCAATTGAGTCCTTGACATCGTGGTACATCCGATGAGATCATCGTGGAACATGTGGGAGCCGACATGGGTATCCAGATCCCGCTGTTGGTTATTGACCGGAGAACGTCTCGGTCATGTCTGCATGGTTCCCGAACCCGTAGGGTCTACACACTTAAGGTTCGATGACGCTAGGGTTATGAAGGAAGTTTGTATGTGGTTACCGAATGTTGTTCGGAGTCCAGGATGAGATCCCGGACGTCACGAGGAGTTCCGGAATGGTCCGGAGGTAAAGATTTATATATGGAAAGTCCTGTTTTGGTCACCGAAAAAGTTTCGGGTTTTATCGGTAACGTACCGGGATCACCGGGAGGGTCCCAGGGGTCCACCAAGTGGGGCCACCGGCCCCGGAGGGCTGCATGGGCCAAGTGTGGGAGGGGACCAGCCCCAGGTGGGCTGGTGCTCCCCCCCCCACAAGGGCCCAAGGCGCCTAGGGTTTGGGGAGGGGTGCTTCCACCTAACTTGGGGGGCAAGTTTCCCCCCTGCCCCCCCTTGGCCGCCACCCTTAGATGGGATTGGGGCAGCCGCACCCCTTGGGGTGGAAACCCTAGAGGGGGTGCACCCCATCCCTCTCCCCTATATATACTTGAGGGTTTTGGGGCTGCCAACACATGAGTTTCCTCTCCTGTTGGCGCAGCCCTACCTCTCTTCCTCCTCATATCTTGCGGTGCTTGGCGAAGCCCTGCTGGACTACCACGCTCCTTCATCACCACCACGCCGTTGTGCTGCTGCTGGATGGAGTCTTCCTCAACCTCCCCCTCTCACCTTGCTGGATCAAGGCATGGGAGACGTCACCGGGCTGTACGTGTGTTGAACGCGGAGGTGCCGTCCGTTCGGCACTAGGATCTCCGGTGATTTGGATCACGACGAGTACGACTCCTTCAACCCCGTTCTCTTGAACGCTTCCGCTTAGCGATCTACAAGGGTATGTAGATGCACTCTCCTTCCCCTCGTTGCTGGTTTCTCCATAGATAGATCTTGGTGACACGTAGGAAAATTTTGAATTTCTGCTACGATCCCCAACAGTGGTATTAGAGCCAGGTTTATTGCATAGATTCTTTGCACGAGTAGAACACAAAGTAGTTGTGGGCGTTGATTTTGTTAAATATGCTTATCGTTACTAGTCCAATCTTGTTTCGACGGTATTGTGCGATGAAGCGGCCCGGACCGACCTTACACGTACACTTACGTGAGACAGGTTTCACCGACTGACATGCACTTGGTGCATAAGGTGGCTAACGGGTGCCAGTCTCTCCCACTTTAGTCGGAACGGATTCGATGAAAAGGGTCCTTATGAAGGGTAAATAGTAATTGACATATCACGTTGTGGTTTTGCGTTGGTATGAAACGTTCTTGCTAGTAACCCATAGCAGCCACGTAAAACATGCAAACAACAATTAGAGGACGTCTAACTTGTTTTTGCAGGGTATGCTTTGTGATGTGATATGGCCAAGAAGAATGTGATGAATATATGTGATGTATGAGATTGATCATGTTCTTGTAATAGTAATCACGACTTGCATGTCGATGAGTATGACAACCGGCAGGAGCCATAGGAGTTGTCTTTATTTATTGTATGACATGCGTGTCATTATACAACGCCATGTAATTACTTTACTTTATTGCTAACCGGTAGCCATAGTAGTAGAAGTAATAGTTGGCGAGACAACTTCATGAAGATCATGATGATGGAGATCATGGTGTCATGCCGGTGACGATGATGATCATGGAGCCCCGAAGATGGAGATCAAAAGGAGCAAAATGATATTGGCCATATCATGTCACTATTTGATTGCATGTGATGTTTATCATGTTTGTGCATCTTATTTGCTTAGAACGACGGTAGTAAATAAGATGATCCCTTATTAAAATTTCAAGAAAGTGTTCTCCCTAACTGTGCACCGTTGCGAAAGTTCGTCGTTTCGAAGCACCACGTGATGATCGGGTGTGATAGATTCTTACGTTCACATACAACGGGTGTAAGCCAGATTTACACACGCGAAACACTTACGTTAACTTGACGAGCCTAGCATGTACAGACATGGCCTCGGAACACAAGAGACCGAAAGGTCGAGCATGAGTTGTATAGTAGATACGATCAACATAAAGATGTTCACCGATGATGACTAGTCCGTCTCACGTGATGATCGGACACGGCCTAGTTGACTCGGATCATGTAATCACTTAGATGACTAGAGGGATGTCTATCTGAGTGGAAGTTCATAAGATGAACTTAATTATCCTGAACATAGTCAAAAGATCTTTGCAAATTATGTCGTAAGCTCGCGCTTTAGTTCCATTGTTTAGATATGTTCCTAGAGAAAATATAGTTGAAAGTTGACAGTAGCGATTATGCGGACAGTAGAAAGCTTATGTACTTAATGCACCGCTCAGTGTGCTAAACCCCAAACATCGTCTGTGGATGTTGCGAATATCGGACATACATGTTTTGATAACTACGTGATAGTTCAGTTAAACGGTTTAGAGTTGAGGCACCAAAGACGTTTTCGAAACATCGAGGAACATATGAGATGTTTCGAGGACTGAAATTGGGATTTCAGGCTCGTGCCCACGTCAAGAGGTATAAGACCTCCGACGATTTTCTTAGCCTGCAAACTAAGGGAGAAAAGCTCAATCGTTGAGCTTGTGCTCAGATTGTCTAAGTGCAACAATCACTTGAATCGAGTGGGAGTTGATCTTCCAGATGAGATAGTGATGTTTCTCCAAAGTCATTGCCACCAAGCTGCTAGAGCTTCGTGATGAACTATAACATATCAGGGATAGGCATGATGATCCTTGAGGTATTCACGATGTTTGACACCGCGAAAGTAGAAATCAAGAAGGAGCATCAATTGTTGATGGTTGGTGAAACCACTAGTTTCAAGAAGGGCAAGGGCAAGAAGGGACACTTCATGAAACAGCAAATCAGTTGCTGCTCCAGTGAAGAGACCCAAGGTTGAACCCAAACCCGAGACTAAGTGCTTCTGTAATAAGGGGAACAACCACTGGAGCAGAATTACCCTAGATACTTGGTAGATAAGATGGCTGGCAAGGTCGATAGAAGTATATTGGATATACATTATGATGTGTACGTTACTAGTACTCCTAGTAGCACAATGGTATTAGATACCGGTTCGGTTGCTAAGTGTTAGTAACTCGAAATAAAAGCTACGGAATAAACGGAGACTAGCTAAAGGTGAGCTGACAATACGTGTTGGAAGTGTTTCCAAGGTTGATATGATCAAGCATCGCACGCTCCCTCTACCATAGAGATTGGTGTTAAACCTAAATAATTGTTATTTGGTGTTTGCGTTGAGCATAGACATGATTGGATTATGTCTGTCGCAATACGGTTATTCATTTAAGGAGAATAATGGTTACTCTGTTTATTTGAATAATACCTTCAATGGTCTAGCACCTAAAAGGAATGGTTTATTGAATCTCGATCGTAGTGATACACATTTTCATGCCAAAAGATATAAGATAGTAATGATAGTACCACTTACTTGTGGCACTGCCATGTAAGTCATATTGGTGTAAAATGCATGAAGAAGCTCCATGTTGATGGATCTTTGGACTCACTCGTTTTTGAAAAGTTTGAGACATGCGAACCATGTCTATTGGTGTATACGCATGAATAAACTCCATGCAGATGGATCGTTTGGACTCACTTGATTTTGAATCACTTGAGATATGCAAATCATACCACATGGGCAAGATGATTGAAAAGCCTCGTTTTCAGTAAGATGGAACAAGATAGCAACTTGTTGGAAGTAATACATTTTGATGTGTGCAGTCCAACAAGTGCTAAGGCACGCAGCGAATATCGTTATGTTCTTACTTCACAGATGATTTGAGTAGATACTAAGTATATTTACTTGATGAAGCACAAGTCTGAATTATTGAATGGTTCAAGTAATTTCAGAGTAAAGTTGAAGATCATCGTGACAAGAGGATAAAATGTCTATGATATGATCATAGAGATGAGTGTCTGAGTTACGAGTTTTGGCACGCAATTAAGACATTATGAAAATTGTTTCACAATTAATACCGCCTGGAACACCATAGTGTGATGGTGTGTCCGAACATCATAGTTGCACCCTATTGGATATGGTGCGTACCATGATGTCTCTTATCGAATTACCACTATCGTTCATGGGTTAGGCATTAGAGACAACCGCACTCACTTTAATAGGGCACCCCGTAATTCCGTTGAGACGACACCGTTTGAACTATGGTTTGGAGAAACCTAAGTTGTCGTTTCTTAAAAATTTGGGGCTGCGACGCTTATGTGAAAAGTTTCATCGTGATAAGCTCGAACCCAAAGCGGATAAAATGCATCTTCATAGGACACCCAAAACAGTTGGGTATACCTCCTAATTCAGATCCGAAAGCAATAGGGATTATTTCTCGAATCGGGTCCTTTCTCAAGGAAAGGTTTGTCTCGAGAATTGAGTGGGAGGATAGTGAGACTTGATGAGGTTATTGAACCATCACTTCAACCAGTGTGTAGCAGGGCACAGGAAGTTGTTCCCGTGGCACCTACACCAATTGAAGTGGAAGCTTATGATATTGATCATGAAGCTTCGGATCAAGTCACTACCGAACCTCGTAGGACGACAAGGACGCGTACTACTTCGGAGTGGTACGGTGATCCTGTCTTGAAGGTCATGTTGCTAGACAACAATGAACCTACAAGCTATGGAGAAGCGATGGTGGGCCCAAATTCCGACAAATAGTTTGGAGCCATGAAATCCGAGATAGGATCCATGTATCAGAACAAAGCATGGACTTTGGTGGACTTGCCCAATGATCGGCAAGCCATTGAGATAAATGGATCTTTAAGAAGAAGACGGACGTGGATGGTAATGTCACCGTCTATGAAGCTCGACTTGTGGCGAAGAGTTTTTCACAAGTTCAGGGAATCGACTACGATGAGATTTTCTCATCTGTAGCGATGCTTAAGTCCGTCGAAATCATGTTAGCATTAGCTGCATTTATGAAATCTGGCAGACGGATGTCAAAACGAGTTTCCTTACCAGTTTTCGTAAGGAAAGGTTGTATGTGATACAATCAAAAAGTTTTTGTCGATCCTAAGGATGCTAAAAAGGTATGCCGGCTCCAGTGATCCTTCTAAGGACTGGAGTAAGCATCTCGGAGTTGGAATATACGCTTTGATGAAATGATCAAAGATTTTGGGTTTATACAAAGTTTGTGAGAAACTTGTATTTCCAAAGAAGTGAGTGGGAGCACTATAGAATTTCTGATAAGTATATGTTGTTGACATATTCTTGATCAGAAATGATGTAGAATTTCTGGAAAGCATATAGGGTTATTTGAAAAGTGTTTTTCAATAGAAAACCTGGATTAAGATACTTGAACATTGAGCATCGAGATCTATAAGGATAGATCAAAATGCTTAATAATACTTTCAAATGAGCACGTACCTTGACATGATCTTGAAAGTGTTTAAGATGGATCAGTCAAAGAAGAAGTTCTTGCCTGAGTTGTAAGGTACGAAGTTAAGACTTAAAGCTCGACCACGGCAGAAAAGAGAAAAAGGACAAAGGTCGTCCCCTATGCTTTAGACGTAGGCTCTACAGTATGCTATGCTAAGTACCGCACCTGATGTGTGCCTTGCCACATGTCTGGCAAGAGGGTACAAAGGTGACCAAGGAGTGGATCACCAGATAGCGGTCAAAATTATCCTTAGAGGAATAAGGATTTGTTTCTCGATTCTGGAGGTGATAAAGAGTTAGACGTAAAGGGTTACGACGATACAAGCTTTAACACTTATCCGGATGACTCTGAATAGCAAACCGGATACGTATAATGGAACAACCATTTGGAATAGCTCCAAGTGGAGCGTGGAAGCAGCATTCACAATATGACATAGAGATTTGCGAAGTACATACGGATCTGAATGTTGCAGACCCGTTGACTAAAACTTCTCTCTCAAGCAAAACATGATCAAACCCCAGAACTCATTGAGTCTTAATCACATGATGATGTGAACTAGTTTAATGACACTAGTAAACTCTTTGGATGTTGGTCACATGGCGATGTGACCTGTGAGTGTTAATCACATGGCGATGTGAACTAGATTATTGACTCTAGTGCAAGTGGGAGACTGTTGGAAATATGCCCTAGAGGCAATAATAAATAAGTTATTATTATATTTATTTGTTCATGATAATCGTTTATTATCCATGCTATAATTGTATTGATAGGAAACTTAGATACATGTGTGGATACATAGACAACAGCATGTCCCTAGTAAGCCTCTAGTTGACTAGCTCGTTGATCAATGGATGGTTACGGTTTCCTGACCATGGACATTGGATGTCATTGATAACGGGATCACATCATTAGGAGAATGATGTGATGGACAAGACCCAATCCTAAGCCTAGCACAAAGATCGTAGTACGTATGCTAAAGCTTTTCTAATGTCAAGTTTCATTTCCTTAGACCATGAGATTGTGCAACTCCCGGATACTGTAGGAATGCTTTGGGTGTACCAAACTCACAACGTAACTGGGTGGTTATAAAGGTGCACTACAGGTATCTCCGAAAGTGTCTGTTGGGTTGGCACGAATCGAGACTGGGATTTGTCACTCTGGTTAACGAAGAGGTATCTCTGGGCCCACTCGGTAGGACATCATCATAATGTGCACAATGTGACCAAGGAGTTAATCACGAGATGATGTGTTACGGAACAAGTAAAGAGACTTGCCGGTAACGAGATTGAACAAGGTATCAGTATACCAACGATCAAATCTCGGGCAAGTACAATACCGCTAGACAAAGAGAATTGTATACGGGATCAATTGAGTCCTTGACATCGTGGTTCATCCGATGAGATCATCATGGAACATGTGGGAGCCGACATGGGTATCCAGATCCCGCTGTTGGTTATTGACCGGAGAACGTCTCGGTCATGTCTGCATGGTTCCCGAACCCGTATGGTCTACACACTTAAGGTTCGATGACGCTAGGGTTATAAAGGAAGTTTGTATGTGGTTACCGAATGTTGTTCGAAGTCCCGGATGAGATCCCGGACGTCACGAGGAGTTCCGGAATGGTCCGGAGGTAAAGATTTATATATGGGAAGTCCTGTTTTGGTCACCGGAAAAGTTTCGAGTTTTATCGGTAACGTACCGAGACCACCGGGAGGGTCCCGGGGGTCCACCAAGTGGGGCCACCGGCCCCGGAGGGCTGCATGGGCCAAGTGTGGGAGGGGACCAGCCCCAGGTGGGCTGGTGCGCCCCCCCCCCACGAGGGCCCAAGGCGCCTAGGGTTTGGGGAGGGGGTGCTTCCACCTAACTTGGGGGGCAAGTTTCCCCCTCTCCCCCCTTGGCAGCCACCCTTAGATGGGATTGGGGCAGCCGCACCCCTTGGGGTGGAAACCCTAGAGGGGGCACACCCCCTCCCTCTCCCCTATATATACTTGAGGGTTTTGGGGCTGCCAACACATGAGTTTCCTCTCCTGTTGGCGCAGCCCTACCTCTCTTCCTCCTCATATCTTGCGGTGCTTGGCAAAGCCCTGCTGGACTACCACGCTCCTCCATCACCACCACGCCGTTGTGCTGCTGCTGGATGGAGTCTTCCTCAACCTCTCCCTCTCATCTTGCTGGATCAAGGCATGAGAGACGTCACCGGGCTGTACGTGTGTTGAACACGGAGGTGCCGTCCGTTCGGCACTAGGATCTCCGGTGATTTGGATCACGACGAGTACGACTCCTTCAACCCCGTTCTCTTGAACGCTTCCGCTTAGCGATCTACAAGGGTATGTAGATGCACTCTCCTTCCCCTCGTTGCTGGTTTCTCCATAGATAGATCTTGGTGACACGTAGGAAAATTTTGAATTTCTGCTACGATCCCCAACACCCTTGCCCCGAGGCAAGCATGCCATTAAGCTGATGAGACCAGGTGTGGCTACAGTGATCTCCCACTAGGCGGCGAGACTGTAGCCACGCTGAGGATGACCAAGCTCTCTCCACCGACGGCACGGCTACAGTAAGCAGTCACCAACCAATCGGCGGGGCCCACCAGGCGGCAGGCCCCAACGTCGGCGGAGAAGCCAGAGGCCGGAGACACTGACAGCCGGGCCCAGCACCCGGCTGGATTACCATTGTACCCCTGGGGGTAGACCTATATAAACCCCCAGGACACCCATGCAAAGGGTTCCAACCCAGATAAAACTAGTCAGATACCTAGGGCAGGGGAAGAGCTAGCCTTGCCTTCTCCTACCTCTAGACACAGCTCAAGGAGCACTTTGTATCATTAATGCCTTAGTGATCATGCGGAGACCCCGCAGAGCAGGAGTAGGGGTATTATCTCCACGGAGAGCCCCCAACCTGGGTAAAGTTCGCCGGCATACGTGTCTACGCCTTATCCCACTTCCAGGCATCGGTGACGTTCTACTCGCTCCCACCATGCTAAGCCATCCTTTGGCATATGTCGCACCCAACCCCCGACAATCTGCGTCATAGTGTCTAGGTGCAGAAATCTCACTAACTGATAAACATCACCAAAAGGAGGAGGTCAGGTGTGCCTTGGAGCTGCGACACCATGGAAATCCTCTGCACTGGGGAGCAGTGGGGTCAACAGCTGCAAGAAATGGACTGTCAGCATACACAACAAATGCAAGCACACACAGAGGAGGGAGACAAACCTGTAGGTTAGCAGCCTCAAGAACAGCCACAATCGGCACATTGGGTTGGAAGCCCTTGCGCAAAGGGCGCGGCAAGCGTGATGGTCAGGGGGCTCGGTGGTGAAGGGCGAAGGAGAAGGTGGAGGCGTGGCAGAGCATTTTCACATGCTTCCCTACATGTTCATGTTACAACAGTGTTAGAAAAACCAGTATCTTGAATGTAAGGCACCAACGTGACTGTTAAAGTTTTGCCGAATTGAACCCCAATGCTAAATACATATGCAGTAGGATTGATCTGCAGCACAGTGATGACAGCAATTTCAACACACAGTGTACAACTTTGCATCTTCCAAACTCGCTGAGTAGAGTGCTTTTCCCAGTCCTGGTACTTTGCCTTGCAAGAAACTGTCAAATGTCCTCTGCCATTTTGTCCCTTGAATTTGAGGACTTCAAGAGATCAGACGCCTGTTTCCCAATCAATATGTCAAGTAAACACAACCATCAAAATTACATAATCACCCGAGTTCACTGATGAACTATAGTTACACTTGTCATTTAAACCCATAGGTAATCAAAGAAGAGCTCGGTTATCACCATCTTTCTGATGATAATTAATAGTGAAACCATTTCATCTGATGATAATTACTGATGTCAAAGTGAAGGTCAATGGATAGCATCGCCCAATTGATGTGCTAGACTACAACTCACACACACGGGTTGTCGAGAAGTTCAGAAGAACGAGAAAAAGGGAGGACAAGAAGGGCTACATGCGGAGGAAAAAGATAAGCTTAACAAATAAACAGGGAAGCAGGGCATTAGATACTACATGTAAGACTACAGTTGTATTTGCGGATACAGAGACTGGTTCAGAATGTACAAGACGATTCATGAATGACAGACCTTGTCGAATTCCTTGACGGTGAGAGCGCAGTTCCCCTTCAAGAGCAGTGCGCATCCTAGCAAATAGTGTCCCTGCATCAAACAGAAGCAAGAACAGATGAAGCTCTGAAACCTCTGCACATTACAAATATACGGCCCTCTTCCTCTGAAGCAAGAACAGACATGAACTGAAAATTGGGGAATAATAATCTGTGTCAGTCACCTTGACGGAGGTGTCGTCAAGCACGAGTGCCCTCCTGCTGTCCTCCTCAACCCTGGCCCATTCCTTGTGGCGGAAGTGGCAGAGGCCCCGGTTCACCCAGTAGACGGTGAGCAGAGCTCCAACTGCATTGGTGCCAAATCCTCTGAAAACACCAGGGATGCCATCACTCCTTAATATCTTTCTAAAAACGACAAAGCCAGACATATGTGAAAGTCCTCCTTCAGCAACCTGCATTCTAGTCTTCACAACAGCTGTTGGATGCAGAACACCTTGCTGGGCTGTAAATAAGATTGCCCCAATAACATGAAACTTTGCCTTGTCCAATCTGCAGTGTTATACAAAAGGTCAGTTATTTTGGTCACAAGAATATGTACTCGCAAGTTGGTGATGTACCTAACCCCACATGTATAATTACACGGAATTACCAATTACAGTTATAATCCTTTCATGATAACATCCCAGGTTATCAGATCACGATTCGGTGTGTGATTCTACAATCTATGATTTTATGACCACAACAAACAAATGACTCCCCCATTTTCCACATCGAAGTGACATCACCTGAAAAGCTATGTCTATCTTCCACATATAGTGCTAGCGGACAATAAACATCTAGATGAAACACAATCACCAGATTAAACTGTTCAAATTGTGCAAGCACGCAATGTGTTAGTGTTGGAAGGGGCTTCAACTGATTCGGTTTCAAAGGATATACTCCTACAATTCAGATCATTTCAAAGGATTTGAAGAGAAACTACAGATCGTGGGCTTACATTCTCCTAGATCGCCCAATGCCAGAATGAGGTACATCCCCATCCTCATCCCTATTTAACTTGAAAAAGAATAGGATCTTGGGAGGAGGAGCAGGGAGGGGAGGGGAGGGCGGGGGAGCTCACCATGGTCGGGATCTTGCAAGGAGGCGGCGCCGGCGGCGGGGTAGGTGGGCCTGGTGCTCACGGTTCCTGGTGTCGGATCGATCCACTGAAGCGCGTTGGTGGCGTCAAGCCATTGGAGCTCGTCGGCATCGCCCAAGGCGCAGCTGGTTGCGACGGCGACGGCGTGCTCTGCTTGGCCTTCTCTAGCCTCACACCCAGGAGCCCGACCGTCGCTGCTACTGATGGCTCCGCCGCCCTTCATGGTCGCGAGGGGCTAGCAGAAGGGACGGCCAGGAGGAGGATGGAGGCGCAGAGGAGCAGCGGCGGCTCGGGCCGGAGAGAAGGAGGGGAGCGAGAGCGACGGCTGCGCGAGAGATGCGAGGGAGAGAGAGAAGTGAGGGAGCGTGAGAAAACCCTAGCCGTCTCACTCGATTGGGGATGAGTCTGCCAACCAGGGAAAGCCATCTGGCGTCGGGTATGCGAAAAGTCGAAAATGCCCTCGGCGGGCGACGAGAATTTCGACGGTGGCAACGAGATCTTTACCGCTGGGGAGCGCGGACGGGATGCACGAGACGCGTCACACACACAGAATGACACGCGGGTCCCACCGGGCGCGCTACCCCACAAGTCAGCGAGACCCAGTCGGGAACCACGGAGTGAGTGAGATCGCGAGGGAAGAATAACTATTCATTGCTACAGCGCCGTTTTTTGATCGGGCGGCCCAGATCGTCCAGAGGCTTGATCCGACGGCTAGAATCGCATCAGGAAAACGGATCGGGCGGCCAGAATCCACTGAGCTCTGAGGAGGCGCGGGAGTGACTGTCTGGATTGACTTGCCTCGTTCCTACGTGCAAAATAAGCTTTGGGTGGATGTGCAGTTTCATGAAAAACACAGGAAGTGAGTAGTTTTCTTACGAAATTTCTGTATACATTTTCTACAAACCGAATGCATATATAGAAATTTTTTCATCCGAAATCTTTATTTCTATGTTTTTCCCACGAAAATCCTCCGCACCGAACGAGGCCTCAAAACTGTCACGCGAGGCTAGCAGGCTACGTGGAGCAAAGCGGGCTCTGTCCTGCGGCTCAACAACTCCCTCTGGCCTGCTGCGGCCCAGATGGAGTCTAGTCCGTGGCTCGTTGGTTGGCCCAGTTGCGAGAATCACATCGAGAGCGTCGTCTTCAGCAGCCCCTCGCCGTTCTTGCCCGCCGCCGGAGCTTCTGTACGCGCCGCCGGAGAGCCCGGGCGCGTCCCCTAGGCGCGGGTACGATAACACCCAAAGTCCCTACACGGCTTCTTCTCCGCCGCCCCATACCGGCGCGGTACCGTCGGCGCTCGGTGCGCTACCTCTCCGCATCGCTGGCACCGCCGTTTCCGTCCAACCCCATCGCATCCCTGCTGCCTCGACCCCGTCCGCAGTTTTGTTGATTGGTTTCTAAGGTATGAGCACTTTCTTCATCCATGATTTGTTAAACCCCGCTGAACCTCGGGAAATTTTGAGCGTGCACCGGCACGCCGTCTAGATCCGCCCTTGAACCCCCAACCATCGTCTACGTGTTTATCTGCAGCTGCAGCAGAGACAGTGCATGGCGGCGGCGCCACATCACCTGCTGTATGAATTCGCGAAGGCTGCACTCATCAAGATATTTGCATTTCCTTATGCCACGGTCTGTTCTACGCTCCTCTCTTTTCCGATATCCAATTCGCTCTGGTTAGCGAAGAACTGAGCAGCAGAAACCTGATGCTGGCTTGCTTTTACCCGTTGGGAAATGTTGAAGGTCTGCGACATGTACTGCAACGGCGGAGCTGATACAGAAAAGTGGGCTGATGCCCAAGCTGGTCGCTACATAGGAATTGGTAGGTCGACTCACTATAACCTGAGCCCCTACTTGGTTACTTTGTTCAGAGTACATGAAATCTTTTGCCTATAGTGAACTCATTGCTTTCCGTGATAGACGCTTCTGCGTCGGCTGTCAGTAGTGACGACCGTGAACTGTGGGAGAACAAATGGAAACCTTTCACCACTGAGTTCATCGAGTTGAATCCTTCCGCTGTAATCTCCTCTCCCCCACCCCTTCTTACTTGCACGAAATTTGAAGTCTTAAGAGCTGATGGCATGTATGGTGGTCTCTATGACAGGATGACTTTGAAGCTCAGTTGCAAGAAAAGGGCATCCAAGCAGATACAGTTTGCTGCATGCAGAATTTACAGGCAAGTTGGGTTTTCTCCACCTCCGGAATATGGCATACTGTTAAGCTTTGCTAATCTTCAAAGTTTATCCATGTTGAAAGATAGTTATGCTTTGAAAGTGAGGAACACGCAAAGAAGCTTCTCAATAACGTGTCATCATTGCTCAAACCTGGAGGCTATTTCTTTGGCATAATTCCTGATTCATCTACATTATGGTATGGCCCCTCATACCATATATTCTTCAATATTTAAAGATTAGTTACCATCTAATCTTTAATATATATTCTCCAATATCAAATTTAGTTTGAACACCACTATTCTGGATCTTTGTGAGCTTAACGGCATTTTGATGTTGTAGGACTAAATATCAAAAGAATGTTGAGGCTTCACATAATAAGGGTCTGAAGGTTGTTCCAAATAGCATCCGCTCTGACAACTATACAATTACCTTCGAAATCGAGGAAGAAAAGTATGAGCTCAACTTCTGTATCTATTTACATTCGAAAAGGTTTTCTATCTTTAGGTTCATGCATTACATCCAAATGGTGCAGGTTTCCCTTCTTCGGAAAGAAGTACCAACTCAAATTTGCAAATGAAGCAATGTTTGAGAATCATTGCCTCGTTCACTTTCCCAGCCTTATGAGGTTACAATTTTCTCATTCATTTCCAACATTTTGCTGTAGTCTTCCGTTCATGTAAACCAACAACTTGGGTCACAAGGTTTTCACAATATTATAATATGTTGGAGCAGATTAGCAAGGGAGGCTGGACTTGAATATGTGGAGATCCAGAACTTAACTGAGTTTTATGATGACAACAGGTGCCCGTATCTTATTGAACGCCTATGTTATTCCCATGAAGTCATTTAATACATAATGCTTCATAGTAAAATTTATTTGCATAAGTTACTTAAATTTTCCTCCTCTTTTCCAAAGAAATGTAATGTGATTATATACTAATCAATGGTGGATATATCTGATGGTTTATTTTGGTTCTGACTGACTTCCAGAACTCAGTTTGCTCCAATGCTTGGTAGTTGTGGTGCCAATTTGGTTGACCCTCGTGGAAAGCTCATTGCTCGTTCCTATGATATTTTAGGTGATGTACCCTTTTCCTGCATTGGGTTCATCCAAATATTCCAATTCGCTCAGTGCTTAATCTGATTTGTGCAGGCCTGTATTCGACTTTTGTGTTCCAGAAGCCTGATCCAGATGCAATACCACCTGTTGTAACACCTGACCCAGATGAAGAGGTCTGCTCTTCCTTGCCAAGCAGCACTAGATTTTTGTTTACTGTTTCAGTGGTGAGTATTAGTTAACCCCTGATTGAAACAGCAGGAGAGGCTCTGGAGGCAGCAGGCGGCAGCGGATGATTTGAGACGGCCACAGGCAGAGGTGATGCCAATAGACCCTGATCAGAAAGGGATCCTGGGCCCAGGACCTGCAGATATGAGGCTTAATTAGTTTGCCAGAAAATTCAGATGTAGATATAGACTTGGGGTAATTCTGCTCTCTCAGTTGATGGTGCATGGCCATGCTTGTGACCTCCCCTGTGTCGCTAGTTGATCTGAAGCTCATGTCAAAAGGGAAAAAGGTTGATCTGAAGCTCACGCGGGTGGTTGATGCAAGTTTGGGCATTCGTTGAAGTCCACCAGGCCAATTTCCATGTGTGCTGTCATCACCAGTAGTCTATTTCAAGTCATGTTGCATTAGGTCCTAACTAGTAGTACAAGGTATTTTATTATGTAGAGGTACACTTAAGTTGTGTGCTTTGTATAGCATGGCTTTTCAGAATTTTGTGCTAGTGTGACTGTGAAGGACTTATCTTTCTACTACTCCCTCTGTCCCATAATGTAATGTCAAAAAAGTCTTATATTATGGGAATTATGGGAAGGAGGGAGTAGATGATACAACTATTGGTGAAAACAGTTTTGATCAATTGACTGCAGCATAACGTGGATGCACGCCACAATCTAGCAAGAGTTATACCAGCTGATTACACAAAGGAGGTGTTTGTTTCAGAGATTTTTGCCCAGCACCTGTTTACACCGTAAAGGAAAACCGCTACCTGTGTTTGGAAACTCAACTCCGTAAACACGTCCTGCCGTAAACAGGTCCAGCCCAGTTATTGATTGATACCGCTCACAACCCACCGGTAAAGGTTACGTTACCGAGCCCATGAGGCCATGGCCCCCGCACGAACCCCTCCTCCGCCACCGCCTCCATGATCCTCTTTGAGTCCGGTGCCGGTGCGTCCCCTACTCCCTTTGAATCCCTGCGGAGATCGGAGCAGCCGACGGCGGTGTTCGGGAAGGGTCGGCGGTGCTTGAGACCAGAGGCGGCTGAAAGTGCACATGCCCGGGGACGACCGGTGGTGCACAAGATTCGACCGCCGGCGGCGCTTGGTTTCAGAGATGGCCGGCTTGATTTCGGAGATGGCCGGAGCCGCTTGATTTCGGAGATGGCCGGCGATGCTAGAGATCTTGGGCGAAGCAAGAGAGCGACGAGTAATCAATTCCTTTACCAGATGTGAACCAAACAAACTAAAAAAAACATTACATCTCCTTAAACACCGTGATCTGATTACGTTAACAGTGTCATTACCATTTCTGTAGCCAAACACATCCAAAGTGGGAATATGATAATGTCGTTGCCAGCATCATGTATCTATGATTTATGAAGTATTCATGCCATTATATTATTTGTTTTGGATGTTTAATGGGCTTTATTATACACTTTTATATTATTTTTGGGACTAGCCTATTAACCGGAGGTCCAGTCCAAGTTGTTGTTTTTTTGCCTATTTTAGTGTTTCGCAGAAAAAGATTATCAAACGGAGTCCAAACGGAATGAAACCTTCGGGAGAGTTATTTTTGGAACAAACGCAATCCAGGATACTTGGAGTAGACATCAGGGAAGCAACGAGGTGGCCGCGAGGGTCCAGTGCGCGCCCTACCCCCTGGGCGCGCCCCCCACCCTTGTGGGCCCCTCGTGGCTCCCCTGACCAAATTCCTTCGCCTGTATATATCCATATACCCTGAAAACATCGAGGAGCACAATAGATCGGGAGTTCCGCCGCCGCAAGCCTCTGTAGCAACCAAAAACCTCTCGGGAGCCCGTCCCAGCACCCTGCCGGAGGAGGGGATCCCTCACCGGTGGCCATCTTCATCATCCCGGCGCTCTCCATGACGAGGAGGGAGTAGTTCACCCTCGGGGCTGAGGGTATGTACCAGTAGATATGTGTTTGATCTCTCTCCCTCGTGTTCTTGATTTGGCACGATCTTATCGTGAGCTTTGCTATTATAGTTGGATCTTATGATGTTTCTCCCCTTCTACTCTCTTGTAATGGATTGAGTTTTCCCTTTGAAGTTATCTTATCGGATTGAGTCTTTAAGGATTTGAGAACACTTGATCTATGTCTTGTATGTGCTTATCTGTGGTAACAATGGGATATTCACGTGATCTACTTGATGTACGTTTTGGTGATCAACTTGCAGGTTCAGTGACCTTGTTAAACTTATGCATAGGGGTTGGCACACGTTTTCGTCTTGACTCTTCGGTAGAAACTTTGGGGCACTCTTTGAAGTACTTTGTGTTGGTTGAATAGATGAATCTGAGATTGTGTGATGCATATCGTATAATCATGCCCACGGATACTTGAGGTGACATTGGAGTATCTAGGTGACATTAGGGTTTTGGTTGATTTTGTGTCTTAAGGTGTTATTCTAGTACGAACTCAATGATAGATCGAACGGAAAGAATAGCATCGTGTTATTTTACTACGGACTCTTGAATAGATCGATCAGAAAGGATAACTTTGAGGTGGTTTCATACCCTACAATAATCTCTCCGTTTGTTCTCCGCTATTAGTGACTTTGGAGTGACTCTTTGTTGCAGTTGAGGGATAGTTATATGATCCAATTATGTTATTATTGTTGAGAGAACTTGCACTAGTGAAAGTATGATCCCTAGGCCTTGTTTCGAAGCATTGCAATACCGTTTACGATCACTTTTATCATTAGTTACCTTGCTGTTTTTATATTTTCAGATTACAAAAACCTATATCTACCATCCATATTACACTTGCACCACCATCTCTTCGCCAAACTAGTGCACCTATATAATTTACCATTGTATTGGATGTGTTGGGGACACAAGAGACTATTTGTTATTTGGTTGCAGGGTTGCTTGAGAGAGACCATCTTCATCCTACGCCTCCCACGGATTGATAAACCTTAGGTCATCCACTTGAGGGAAATTTTCTACTATCCTACAAACCTCTGCACTTGGAGGCCCAACAACGTCTACAAGAAGAAGGTTGTGTAGTAGACATCAAGCTCTTTTCTGGCGCCGTTGCCGGGGAGGTGAGTGCTTGAAGGTATATCCTTAGATCTTGCAATCGAAACTTTTAGTTTCTTGTTTTATCACTAGTTTAGTCTATAAAATAAAACTACAAAAAAATGGAATTGAATTGAGTTTGCCTCATACGCTTCATCTTTTTAATATCTTTCGTGAGAATGATGGTAAGGAAAATTGTGCTCAAGTGCTAGAAGAAGAAGTCTATAAAATGTTTGGCACTAAATCTTTGAATGAACAACATGATTGCAATGTTATTAGTATGAGTTCTTTGAATACCCATGATGTTAATGATATGCAAAGCCACAAGCTTGGGGATGCTATGTTTGATGAATATGATATTTTTTGTCCCCCCAAGTTTTGATGAGAATATTTATTATGATGAAAGCATGCCTCCTATTTATGATGATTATATTGATAAAAGTGAATTTGGAGAGGTCATGACTTTATTTAGTGATGAATCCACTATTTTGAAAGAGGTTTCAATTGATTATGATGAGAACAAAGTTGCTACTTATGATGATTATTGTGATGAAACTTATGCTATAACAAGTAGTGACGATTATATTTATAAAACTTGTCATGATTATGATCACCCTTTTTCTGAACATTACACTTTTAATATTGAAACAATTTATAGTATTCGAGTCTCTTATTATACTCCCACTATTCCGAATGAGAAGAATTTTGCTTATGTGAAGAGTAATAAAATTTCTATGCTTGTAGATCATGAAAAGGATGCTTTATGTGATGGTTATATTGTTGAATTCATTCATTATGCTACTGAAAATTATTATGAGGGAGGAACATATGCTTGTAGGAATTGTAATAATATCAAGTTTCCTCTCTATGTGCTTAAAATCTTGAAGTTGTGCTTGTTTTGCCTTCCTATGCTAGTTGATTATTGTTCCCATAAGTTGTTTGCTCACAAAATCCCTATGCATAGAAAGTGGGTTAGACTTAAATGTTCTAGTCATATTCTTCATGATGCTCTCTTTATTTTTCAATTCTTATCTTTTATGTGAGCATCATTGAAATCATCATGCCTAGCTAGGGGCATTAAACGATAACGCTTGTTGGGAGGCAACCCAATTTTATTTTTGTTCTTTTCTTTTTGCTCCTGTATAGTAATAATAATTCATCTAGCCTATGTTTAGATGTGGTTTTGTGTTTTAGTTAGTGTTTGTGCCAAGTAGAACCTTTGGGAAGACTTGGGTGAAGTCTATGCGATCTTGCTGTAAAAAACAGAAAATTTTGCTATCACGAGATTAGCTGCCTTGTTTTACTGGAGAGTGCTTTTAGGTTGATTATTTTTGCAGATGATTAAGAGACAAATTCCTCACGTCCACCAATTTATTTCATAATTTTTGAAGTTACATAAGTATGCTTTTGATACAGATTACTACAGACTGTTCTGTTTTTGAAAGATTCTGTTTTCATTGCGTTGTTTGCTTATTTTGATGTATCTATGAGTAGGATCGGAGGTTATGAACCATAGAGAAGTTGGAATACAGTAGATATTAAACCAATATGAATTTAGAATGAGTTCATAACAGTACCGAAGTGGTGATTTATTTTCTTATACTAACGGAGCTTACGAGTTTTCTGTTGATTTTTGTGTTGTGAAGTTTTCAAGTTTTGGGCAAAGATTCGATGGACTATGGAATAAGGAGTGGTAAGAGCCTAAGCTTGGGGATGCCCAAGGCACACCAAGGTAATATTCAAGGACAACCAAGAGCCCAAGCTTGGGGATGCCCCGGAAGGCATCCCCTCTTTCGTCTTCGTTCATCGGTAACTTTACTTGGAGCTATATTTTTATTCACCACATGATATGTGTTTTGCTTGGTGTTGGAAATATGCCCTAGAGGCAATGATTAAATGGTTATTATTGTATTTCCTTGTTCATGATAATTGTCTATTGTTCATGCTATAATTGTATTAACTGGAAACCGTAATACATGTGTGAATACATAGACCACAACATGTCCCTAGTGAGCCTCTAATTGACTAGCTCGTTGATCAACAGATGGTCATGGTTTCCTGACCATGGACATTGGATGTCATTGATAACGGGAACACATCATTAGGAGAATGATGTGATGGACAAGACCCAATCCTAAGCATAGCACAAGATCGTGTAGTTCATTTGCTAAAAGCTTTTCTAATGTCAAGTATCATTTCCTTAGACCATGAGATTGTGCAACTCCTGGATACCGTAGGAATGTTTTGGGTGTACCAAACGTCACAACGTAACTGGGTAGCTCTAAAGGTACACTATAGGTATCTCCGAAAGTTTCTGTTGGGTTGGCACGAATCGAGACTGGGATTTGTCACTCCATATGACGGAGAGGTATCTCTGGGCCCACTTAGTAATGCATCATAATAATGAGCTCAATGTGACTAAGTAGTTAGTCGTGGGATCATGCATTACGAAACGAGTAAAGTGACTTGCCGGTAACGAGATTGAACGAGGTATTGGGATACCGACAATCAAATCTCGGGCAAGTAACGTACCGATTGACAAAGGGAATTGTGTACGGGATTGATTGAGTCCCCAACATAGTGGTTCATCCGATGATATCATCGTGGAACATATGGGAGCCAACATGGGTATCCAGATCCCGCTGTTGGTTATTGGCCAGTGAGCTGTCTCGGTCATGTCTGCATGATTCCCGAACCCGTAGGGTCTACACACTTAAGGATCGGTGACGCTAGAGTTGTATGGGAATTAGTGTGCACTTACCGAATGTTGTTCGGAGTCCCGGATGAGATCCCGGACTTCACGAGGAGTTCCGGAATGGTCCAGAGGTAAAGATTTATATATGGGAAGTCCTATTTTGGCCACCAGAAAATGTTCGTGATTTTTCGGTATTCTACCGGGAAGGTTCTAGAAGGTTCCGGAGTGGGGCCCACCTGCATGGAGGACCCACATGAACGTGGGTAGTGGGGTCAAGGCCCCACACCCCTGGTCAAGGAGCACCAAGACCCCCCCTTAGAAGGAATAAGATCATATCCCGAAGGGATAAGATCAAGATCCCTAAAAAAGGGGGATAACAATCGGTGGGGAAGGGAAATGATGGGATTTCTTTCCTCCCACATTTGCCAACGCCCCAATGTACTCGGAGGGCAAGAAACCAGCCCCCTCCACCCCTATATATAGTGGGGAGGCGCATGGGAGCTGCACCCTTGCCCCTGGTGCAGCCCTCCCCCTCTCTAACACCACCTCCTCCTCTGTAGTGCTTGGCGAAGCCCTACCGGAGAACTGCAAGCTCCACCACCACGCCGTCATGCTGCTGGAGCTCTCCCTCAACTTCTCCTCTCTCCTTGTTGGATCAAGAAGGAGGAGATGTCCCCGGGCTATACGTGTGTTAAACGCGGAGGCGACGTCCGTTCGACGTTAGATCGGATCTTCCACGATTTGGATCGTCGCGAGTACGACTCCCTCATCCGCATTCTAGTGACGCTTCCGCTTAGCGATCTTAAAAGGTATGAAGATGCTCATCCTCTCCCTCTCTTGTTGCTAGAATATCCATAGATTGATCTTGGTGATGCGTAGAAAATTTTGAATTATTGCTATGTTCCCCAACAATGGTATCAGAGCTAGGTCTGTTGCGTAGATTCTATGCATAAGTAGGACACAAGTAGTTGTGGGCGTTGGTTTGTTCAATATGCTTACGGTTACTAGTCTTATCTTGATTTGGCGGCATCGTGGGATGAAGCGGCCCGGACCGACATTACACATACGCTTACATGAGACAGATCCCACAGACTGACATGCACTTGTTGCATAACGGTGGCTAGCGGGTGACCATCTCTCCCACTTTACTCGGATCAGATTCGATGAAAAGGGTCCTTATGAAGGGTAAATAACAATTGACATATCACCGTTGTGGCTTTTGCGTAGGTAAGAAACGTTTTTGCTAGAAACCCATAGCAGCCACGTAAAACATGCAACAACAACTAGAGGACGTCTAACTTGTTTTTGCAGGGTATGCTATGTGATGTGTTATGGCCAAAAGAATGTGATGAATGATATGTGTGATGTATGAGATTGATCATGTTCTTGTAATAGGAATCACGACTTGCATGTCGATGAGTATGACAACCGGCAGGAGCCATAGGAGTTGTCTTATTTATTGTATGACCTGTGTGTCATTGAATAACGCCATGTAATTACTTTACTTTATTGCTAAACCATTAGCCATAGTAGTAGAAGTAATAGTTGGCAAGACAACTTCATGAAGACACGATGATGGAGATCATGATGATAGAGATCATAGTGTCATGCCGGTGACGAAAGTGATCATGCCGTGCCTCAAGATGGAGATCAAAGGCGCAAGATGATATTGGCCATATCATGTCACTTTATGATTTGCATGTGATGTTTGTCATGTTTACATCTTATTTGCTTAGAACGACGGTAGCATAAATAAGATGATCCCTCATAAAATTTCAAGAAAGTGTTCTCCCTAACTGTGCACCGTTGCGAAAGTTCGTTGTTTCGAAGCACCACGTGATGATCGGGTGTGATAGATCCTAACGTTTGCATACAACGGGTGCAAGCCAGATTTACACATGCAAAACACTTAGGTTGACTTGACGAGCCTAGCATGTACAGACATGGCCTCGGAACACAAGAGACCGAAAGGTCGAACATGAGTCGTATAGTAGATACGATCAACATGAAGATGTTCACCGATGATGACTAGTCCGTCTCACGTGATGATCGGACATGACCTAGTTGACTTGGATCATGTATCACTTAGATGACTAGAGGGATGTCTATCTGAGTGGGAGTTCATTAAATAATTTGATTAGATGAACTTAATTATCATGAACATAGTCAAAAGGTCTTTGCAAATTATGTCGCAGCTCACGCTTTGGTTCTACTGTTTTAGATATGTTCCTAGAGAAAAATTTAGTTGAAAGTTGTTAGTAGCAATTATGCGGACTGGGTCCGTAAACTGAGGATTGTCCTCATTGCTGCACAGAAGGCTTATGTCCTTAATACACCGCTCGGTGTGCTAAACCTCGAGCATCATTTGTGGATGTTGCGAACATCTGACATACACGTTTAGATGACTACGTGATAGTTCAGTGTGTAATGTTAAACGGTTTAGAATCGAGGCACCAAAGACATTTTTGAAACATTGCAGAACATATGAGATGTTCCAAGAGCTGAAATTGGGATTTCAGGCTCATGCCCACGTCAAGAGGTATGAGACCTCTGACAAGTTTCTTAACCTGCAAACTAAGGGAGAAAAGCTCAATCATTGAGCATGTGCTTAGATTGTCTGAGTACTACAATCACTTGAATCGAGTGGGAGTTAATCTTCCAGATGAGATAGTGATGGTTCTCCATAGTCACTGCCACCAAGCTATTAGAGCTTCGTGATGAACTATAACATATCAGGGATAGACATGATGATCCTTGAGCAATTCACGATGTTTGACACTGCGAAAGTAGAAATCGAGTAGGAGCATCAATTGTTGATGGTTAGTGAAACCACTAGTTTCAAGAAGGGCAAGGGCAAGAAGGGATACTTCATGAAACGACAAATCAGTTGCTGCTCTAGTGAAGAAACCCAAGGTTGAACCCAAACCCGAGACTAAGTGCTTCTGAAATGAGGGGAACGATCACTGAAGCAGAACTACCCTAGATACTTGGTAGATGAGAAGGCTGGCAAGGTTGACAGAAGTATATTGGATATACATTATATTAAATGTGTACTTTACTAGTACTCCTAGTAGCACCAGGGTATTAAGATACTGTTCGGTTGCTAAGTGTTAGTAACTCGAAATAAAAGAGCTACGGAATAAACGGAGACTAGCTAAAGGTGAGATGACGATATGTGTTGGAAGTGTTTCCAAGGTTGATGTGATCAAGCATCGCATGCTCCCTCTACCATCGAGATTGGTGTTAAACCTAAATAATTGTTATTTGGTGTTTGCGTTGAGCATAGACATGATTGGATTATGTTTATTGTAATACGGTTATTCATTTAAGGAGAGTAATGGTTACTCTGTTTATATGAATAATACCTTCAACGGTCTTGCACCTAAAATGAATGGTTTATTGAATCTCGATCATAGTGATACACATGTTCATGTCAAAAGATATAAGATAGTAATGATAGTACCACATACTTGTGGCACTGCCACTTGAGTCATATTGGTATAAAACGCATGAAGAAGCTCCATGTTGATGGATCTTTGGACTCACTCATTTTTTAAAAGATTGAGACATGTGAACCATATCTATTAGTATATATGCATGAAGAAACTCCATACAGATGGATCATTTGGACTCACTTGATTTTGAATCACTTGAGACATGCAAATCATACCACATGGGCAAGATGACTGAAAGGCCTCGTTTTTCAGTGAGATGAAACAAGAGAGCAACTTGTTGGAAGTAATACATTTGATCTGTGCAATCCAATGAGTGCTGAGGCACGCAGTGAATATCGTTATGCTCTTACTTCACAGATGATTTGAGTAGATTCTAAATATATTTACTTGATGAAACACGAGTTTGAATTATTGAAAGGTTCAAGCAATTTCAGAGTGAAGTTGAAGATCATCGTGGCAAGAGGATAAAATGTCTATGGTATGATCATAGAGATGAATATCTGAGTTACGATTTTGGTACACAATTAAGACCTTGTGGAAATTGTTTCATAACTAATACCGCCTAGAACACCATAGTGTGATGGTGTGTCCAAACATCATAAATGCACCCTATTGGATATGGTGCATACCATGATGTCTCTTATCGAATTACCACTATCGTTTATGGGTTAGGCATTAGAGACAACCACATTCACTTTAAATAGGGCACCACGTAATTCCGTTGAGATGACACCATATGAACTATGGTTTAGAGAAACTTAAGCTGTCATTTCTTAAAAGTTTGGGGCTGTGACGCTTATGTGAAAAGTTTTGCCTGATAAGCTCGAACCCAAAGCGGATAAAATGCATCTTCATAGGACACCCAAAAACAGTTGGGTATACCTCCTAATTAAGATCCGGAAGCAAAAGTGATTGTTTCCAGAAACGGGTCCTTTCCCGAGGAAAAGTTTCTCTTGAAACAATTTAGTGGGAGGATGGTGGAGACTTGATGAGGTTATTGAAACATCACTTCAACTAGTGTGTAGCAGGGCACGGGAAGTTGTTCCTATGGCGCCTACAGCAATTGAAGTGGAAGCTGATGATAGTGATCATGAAACTTCAGATCAAGTCACTACCAAACCTCGTAGGTCGACAAGGATGTGTACTACTTCAGAGTGGTATGTAATCATGTCTTAGAGGTCATGTTGCTAGACAACAATGAACCTACGAGCTATGGAGAAGCGATGGTGGGCCCAGATTCCGACGAATGGCTCGAGGCCATAAAATTCGAGAGGATCCATGTATGAAAACAAAGTATAGACTTTGGAAGAACTACTTGATGGTCGTAAGGCTATTGGGTATAGATGGATTTTAAAAGGAAGACGGACAATGATGGTAAGTATCACCATTAAGAAAGCTCAACTTGTCACAAAGATGTTTTCCGACAAGTTCAAGGAGTTGACTACGATGAGACTTTCTCACTCGTAGCAATGCTAAGAGTCTGTTGGAATTATATTACCAGTTACTGCATTATTTATGAAATCTTGCAGATAGGATGTCAAAACATTGTTTCCTTGACGATTTTCTTGAGAAAAGGTTGTATACGATACAACCGGAAGGTTTTGTCAATCCTATAAGATGCTAAAAAGTATGCAAAGCTCCAGCAATCCTTCTAAGAACTGGAGTAAGCATCTCGGAGTTGGAATATACACTTTGATGAGATGATCAAAGATTTTGGGCTTATACAAAGTTTATGAGAAACTTGTATTTCCAAATAAGCGAGTGGGAGCAATATAGAATTTCTGATGAGTATATGTTGTTGACATATTGTTGATCGGAAATGATGTTGAATTTCTGGAAAGCATATAGGGTTGTTTGAAAGGTGTTTTTCAATGAAAACCTGGATTAAGATACTTGAACATTGAGCATCAAGATCTATAAGGATAGATCAAAATCGCTTGATAGTACTTTCAAATGAATACATACCATGACAAGATTTTGAAGGAGTTCAAAATAGATCGGCAAAGAAGGAGTTCTTGGCTGTGTTATAAGGTATGAGTATTGAGTAAGACTCAAGACCTGACCACGGCAGAAGAGAGAGAAAGGACGAAGGTCGTCCCCTATGCTTTAGACGTAGGCTCTATAGTATGCTATGCTGTGTACCGCACCTGGAGTGTGCCTTGTCATGAGTCAGTAAAGGGGTACAAGAGTGATACATGAATGGATCACATGACAACGGTCAAACTTATCCTTAGTAACTAGTGGACTAGGGAATTTTCTCGATTATGGAGGTGGTAAAAGAGTTCGTTGTAAAGGGTTACGTCGATGCAAGTTTTGACACTAATCCGGATGACTTTGAGTAGTAAACCGGATTCGTATAGTAGAACAGTTATTTGGAATAGCTCCAAATAGCACGTGGTAGCTGCATCTACAAGATGACATATAGATTTGTAAAGCACACACGGATCTGAAAGGTTCAGACCCGTTGACTAATAGCCTCTCTCACAAGCGAGATATGATCAAACCCCATGGGTGTTGGATTCATTACAATCACATAATGATGTGAACTAGATTATTGACTCTAGTGCAAGTAGGAGACTGTTGGAAATATGCCCTAGAGGCAATGATAAAATGGTTATTATTGTATTTCCTTGTTCATGATAATTGTCTATTGTTCATGCTATAATTGTATTAATTGGAAACTGTAATACATGTGTGAATACATAGACCACAACATGTCCCTAGTGAGCCTCTAGTTGACTAGCTCGTTGATCAACAGATGGTCATGGTTTCCTGACCATGTACATTGGATGTCATTGATAACAGAAGCACATCATTAGGAGAATGATGTGATGGACAAGACCCAATCCTAAGCATAGCACAAGATCGTGTAGTTCGTTTGCTAAAAGCTTTTCTAATGTCAAGTATCATTTCCTTAGACCATGAGATTGTGCAACCCCCAGATACCGTAGGAATGCTTTGGGTGTACCAAACATCACAACGTAACTGGGTGGCTATAAAGGTACACTACAGGTATCTCCGAAAGTGTCTATTGGGTTGGCATGAATCGAGACTGGGATTTGTCACTCCGTATGACGGAGAGGTATCTCTGGGCCCACTCAGTAATGCATCATCATAATGATCTCAATGTGACTAAGTAGTTAATCGCAGGATCATGCATTACAGAACGAGCAAAGTGACTTTCCAGTAACGAGATTGAACGAGGTATTGGGATACCGACGATCGAATCTCGGGCAAGTAACATACCGATTGACAAAGGGAATTGTATACGTGATTGATTGAATCCCCGACATAGTGGTTCATCCGATGAGATCATCATGGAACATGTGGGAGTCAACATGGGTATCCAGATCTCGCTGTTGGTTATTGGCGAGAGAGCTGTCTCGGTCATGTCTGCATGATTCCCGAATCCATAGGGTCTACACACTTAAGGTTCGGTGACGCTAGAGTTGTTATGGGAATTAGTGTGCAATTACCGAATGTTGTTCCGGGTCCCGGATGAGATCCCGGATGTCACAAGGAGTTCCGGAATGGTCCGGAGGTAAAGATTTATATATGGGAAGTCCTATTTTGGCCACCTGAAAATGTTCGGGCTTTTTCGGTATTGTATCGGGAAGGTTCTAGAAGGTTCTGGAGTGGGGCCCACCTGCATGGGGGACCCACATGAATGTGGGTAGTGGGGGCAATGTTGGGGAACATAGTAATTTTAAAAAAATTCCTGTGCACACGCAAGATCATGGTGATGCATAACAACGAGAGGGGAGAGTGTTGTCTACATACCCTTGTAGACCGTAAGCGGAAGCGTTAGCACAACGCGGTTGATGTAGTCGTACGTCTTCACGATTCAACCGATCAAGTATGAACGTACGACACCTCCGAGTTCAGCACACGTTCAGCCCGATGACGTCCCTCGAACTCTGATTCAGCCGAGTGTTGAGGGAGAGTTTTGTCAGCACGATGACGTGGTGACGATGATGATATTCTACCGACGCAGGTCTTCGCCTAAGCACCGCTACAGTATTATCGAGGTGGACTATGGTGGAGGGGGGCACCACACATGGCTAAAAGATCAAACGATCAATTGTTGTGTCTCTAGGGTGCCCCCTGCCCCCGTATATAAAGGAGCAAGGGGGGGTGCGGCCGGCCAAGGGGAGAGGCGCACCGGGATGAGTCCTACTCCCACAGGGAGTAGGACTCCCCCTGAGGGAGTCCTGGATTAGGGGGTGTCCGGAGGGCCGGACTCCTGAACTATGAAGACACAAGATTGAAGACTCCGTCCCGTGTTCGGATGGGACTTTCCTTGGCGTGGAAGGCAAGCTTGGCGATACGATATGAAGATCTCCTCCCATTGTAACCGACTCTGTGTAACCCTAGCCCTCTTCGATGTCTATATAAACCGGAGAGTTTTAGTCCGTAGGACGAACAACAATCATACCATAGGCTAGCTTCTAGGATTTAGCCTCTCTGATCTCGTGGTAGATCCACTCTTGTACTACCCATATCATCAATATTAATCAAGCATGAGTAGGGTTTTACCTCCATCGAGAGGGCCCGAACCTGGGTAAAAACATCGTGTCCCTTGTCTCCTGTAACCATCCGCCTAGACGCACAGTTTGGGACCCCCTACCCGAGATCCGCCGGTTTTGACACCGACATTGGTGCTTTCATTGAGAGTTCCTCTGTGTCGTCACCTTCAGGCCCGATGGCTTCTTCGATCATCAACCACGACGCGGTCCAGGGTGAGACCTTTCTCCCCGGACAGATCTTCGTATTCGGCGGCTTCGCACTGCGGGCCAACTCGCTTGGCCATCTAGAGCAGATCGAAAGCTACGCCCCTGGCCATCAGGTCAGGTTTGTAAGCATGAATTACACGGCCGATATCCGCGGGGACTTGATCTTCGACGGATTCGAGCCACGGCCGAGCGTGCCACACTGTCTCGATGGGCATGATCTAACTCTGCCGCTGGACAGTGCCCAGAGTGCCGCTCAGGTGTCCGCTCCGATCATGAGCTCGGAGCCGACTGTGCTAGTCGAGGATGGACGGTTGGACGCCGCCCCGGGTGCCGCAATCTCTACGGCGATAGAGCCGAATACCAGCCTAGTCCTTTGCAAGGCCCGTGACTCCAAGGTGCCGGACTCTGCTCCGGACTCCGTATATCCCGCACCCCTTCCGATCGAACCCGATTGGGCTCTGATCATGGAGTTCACCGCCACGGACGTCTTTCAGCACTCGCCCTTTGGCGATATCCTGAACTCACTAAAGTATCTCTCTTTGTCAGGAGAGTCCTGGCCGGATTACTGTCAGAATGGTTGGGATACGGACGATGAAGAAATTCGAAACCCACCCACCACCCACTTCGTAGCCATTGTCGACGATTTAACCGACATGCTCGACTTCGACTCCGAAGACATCGACGGTATGGACGCCGATGAAGGAGACGACCAAGAACCAGCACCTATAGGGAACTGGAAAGCCACCTCGTCATATGACATATACATGGTGGACACCCCCAAAGCAGGGTATGGCGATGAAAAAACGGAGGACGACCCCTCCAAAAAGCAACCCAAGCGCCGACGTCAACGGCGCCGCTCTAAACCCCGCCAAAGTAAAAACAGCGAGTCCGGCACCGGAGATAACAACACGCCGGACAGTGCCGAAGACATCCCCCTCCAGCAGGACTCAGTGCAGGAGGACGAAGGAGCCAGCCCTCATGAGAGAGCGGCCGACAGAGAGGTCGAGGACGACAATTATATGCCTCCCTCTGAAGACGAGGCAAGCCTCGACGATGACGAATTCGTCGTGCCAGAGGATCCCGTCGAACAAGAGCGTTTCAAACGCAGGCTTATGGCCACGGCAAGCAGCCTCAAGAAAAAACAGCAGCAGCTTAGAGCTGACCAAGATTTGCTAGCCGACAGATGGACCGAAGTCCTGGCGGCCGAAGAGTATAAACTCGAACGCCCCTCCAAGAGCTACCCAAAGCGCAGGCTGCTACTCCAACTTGAGGAGGAAGCAACTAAACCTACATCACCAGCGTACGATGCGCCCGATCGGCCACCCCGTGGCCGCGATAGAGAGGCCTTCAGGCCCTCGATCCAAGCCGCACCCCGGCACCGCTCAAAAAATACCAGAGTGCGGGGAGATGCAACAGACCTGCGAGACATATTGGAGAACAAGGCAAGGCAAACAACATCGATCTACGGATCGCGTGGGCACCCCACTTCACGTGATGATAACCGTCACGCCGGATATGATAAATACGGCCAGGCCGAATACAACAGACCAAGCTCATCCGAGCTGCGTCGCGATATAGCCCAGTACAGGGGCGCCGCACACCCACTATGCTTCACAGATGAAGTAATGGATCATCAAATCCCCGAGGGTTTTAAACCCGTCAACATCGAATCATACGATGGCACAACAGATCCCGCGGTATGGATAGAGGACTATCTCCTTCACATTCACATGGCCCGTGGTGATGATCTACACGCCATCAAATACCTCCCGCTTAAGCTTAAAGGACCAGCCCAGCATTGGCTCAACAGCCTGCCAGCAGAGTCAATTAGTTGCTAGGAAGACTTGGAATCCACATTCCTTGACAACTTCCAGGGCACTTATGTGCGACCACCAAACGCCGATGACCTAAGCCACATAATCCAGCAGCCAGAAGAATCGGCCAGACAATTCTGGACATGGTTCCTAACCAAGAAAAATCAAATAGTCGACTGTCCGGACGCCGAGGCCCTTGCAGCCTTCAGGCACAACATCCGAGACGAATGGCTTGCCCGGCAGCTGGGACAGGAAAAGCCGAAATCTATGGCAGCCCTCACGACACTCATGACCCGCTTTTGCACGGGTGAAGACAGCTGGCTAGCTCGTAGCAATAACATAACCAAGAGCCCTGGCAATTCGGATACCAAGGACAACAACGGCAGGTCACGTCGCAACAAGCATAAGTGCCGCATTAATGGCGACAATACTGAGGATACGACAGTCAATGCCGAATTCAGAGGCTCTAAACCCGGTCAGCGGAAGAAGCCATTCAAAAGAAACCCTCCGGGCCCATCCAGTCTAGACCGGATACTCGATCGCTCGTGCCAGATACATGGCACCCCCGAACAACCAGCCAACCACACCAACAGGAACTGTTGGGTGTTCAAGCAGGCAGGCAAGTTAAGTGCCAAAACCAGAGACAAGGGGCTGCATAGTGATGACGAGGAGGAGCCCCGGTCACCGAACAACAAAGGACAGAAGGGATTCCCCCCGCAAGTGCGGACGGTGAACATGATATATGCAACCCACATCCCCAAAAGGGAGCGGAAGTGTGCTCTCAAGGACGTCTATGTGTTGGAGCCAGTCGCCCCAAAGTTCAACCCATGGTCCTCCTGCCCGATCACTTTTGATCGAAGGGACCACCCCACTAGCATCCGTCACGGTGGATTCGCCGCATTGGTCCTAGACCCAATCATCGACGGATTTCACCTCACTAGAGTCCTAATGGACGGCAGCAGCAGCCTAAACCTACTTTATCAGGATACAATGCGAAAAATGGGCATAGATCCCTCGAGGATTAAACCCACAAAGACAACCTTTAAAGGCATCATACCAGGTGTGGAAGCCAGCTGTATAGGCTCAGTCACACTCGAAGTGGTCTTCGGATCCCCGGATAATTTCCGAAGCGAAGAGTTAACCTTCGACATAGTCCCATTCCGCAGTGGCTATCATGCCTTGCTCGAACGAATCACATTTGCAAAATTCAATAAGGTGCCGCACTATGCATATCTCAAGCTCAAGATGCCAGGCCCTCGCGGAGTCATCACAGTAAATGGAAACACCGAACGCTCTCTCCGAATGGAGGAGCACACGGCGGCCCTGGCGGCGGAAGTACAGAGTAGCCTCTCAAGGCAATTCTCCAATCCAGGTGTCAAACGTCCGGACAACGTCAAGCGAGCCCGAAGTAACCTACAACAAAGCCGGCTGGCACGTTCCGAGCAAGCATAGCAGTGCGGCCCCAACCCCAGCCCTCGCCAGATGGCGATATCGGTACCACGCGTACATAATTACGCTTTAGAAATACCATGGGCATAAGGGGAGGGGCACAACTACGGCACGCCCAGAATGCGGCTCAACCGCACTGAGGGGCTCCCTATTCTGCCGTTCCTTTCTTATATACTTTCAGGACCCAACTATTCGGAAGGCCTGTCCGGCAATACACTCGCCGAACACACGATGCAACAGCCAGGGAGGGAACAAGCCGTGCCAAATGTCCAGGTGGTCCCTATAACGAGCTTAATACCTGTTTTACTTAAAGTCCCGCAGCTTGCCCCTGGAAGGGGACATGTCAAATAATCCCATCTCTTGCTTATCACACTATTTGTATCGTTCTGCTTTCATAGCAGCCCTTTTTTAATAAACAATACATAGCTCTTATCTATTATTGTACTCATCTATTTTTTATACAAATATGCTCAGTCATGACATTATGCAACCGTACACTTTGGTACGGCCAATACACCAGGGGCTTAAGCACCCCATAACATGGTGTGAGAAGACCGAACACTCTCACAAGTGAGGCACCCCGAACTTATAGCACTATATGCATCGGCTCCGAATCATGTCTTGGGTCAATAGTTGGGTTTGCCCGGCTCCCATGTTTTGGTACCTTACGTTCCGCAATGTTGGCTAAGGTAGCGCTGGGAGAACTACTGCGATTGTGCCCTAGTTGAGCTGGGTTAACACCTCAGTAGAGAAACATAAAACTGACCATCATGATAGTGCGAGAGACCGATCGCTGTTCGCGAGGTTTTCCGAGTCTTTAAAGACTTATGCCGCTTAGAGCGAGGAACCGGACTTATTCGGCCTAGGCGTGGATAGCGCCCCGAACTCAGTCTTCCAAATACTAGGGGCTTCGCCAAAATTTAAAATTATAGAATTCTATGGCTAAGTGAGAGTGATAAAGCATTATAAGTCCGACGGCCTGGTTCATTGTGCTGAGCGCCTCCCTAGATGGACCCAAGAATGGGAACAAGAGCGCTCAGGTTTATCCCGAACACCCCAGCACTCGTGGCATGGGGGTCGAAGCCGACGACTGGCATCTCTCAGATTTGATAAACGGCCGCACAGAAGGTAATATTTTAAATTAACAAGCGTTGCTTAACGCATATGAACAAAGTTTTCAGCATACAGGATAACAGATGCGAGTCTACTGAAAAATTACATCTTTGGAGCATTCGTCTGCTATAAGGCGGGCACCCTTCAGGACGCCCTTATAATACATCTCGGGCGTGCGATACTCCTTGCTCGGCGGTGGCGCGTCTGTCAAAAGCTTCCCAGCGTCCAGCTTGCCCCAATGCACTTTAGCACGGGCAAGGGCCCGACGGGCACCTTCGATATAGACGGAGCACTGGACGACCTCAATCCACGGACATGCGTCCACCAGCCGCCGCACCAGACCGAAGTAGCTCCCAGGCATGGCTTCTCTAGGCCACAACAGAACTATGAGGCCCTTCATGGCCTGTTCGGCCACCTTGTGGAGCTCGACCAGCTGCTTCAGCTGGTCGCTCAGGGGCACCGGATGTTCGGCCTCAGCATACAGACCAGAACACCTTTTCCGTCGAGCTTCCCTCTTTGGCTCGGTAGAATGCGGCGGCATCAGACACACTACAGGGCAGATCGGCGAACACTCCTGGAGAGCTCCAGATTCGGGTAAGTAACAGATAATTTACTTTTATATTCTTGCTTTGCATTAAGAATGCCTTACCCGCCGCTATCTTCTTCATCGCCTCGATCTCCTGGAGGGCCTTCTAGGCTTCGGCCTTAGCGGTTTTGGCACTTTCAAGAGCCAAGGCGATCTCGGACTCTCGAGCCTTCGAGTCATGCTCCAAACTCTCGTGTTTCTCCACGAGAGCCTGGAGCTCTTGCCGCATGAGGGAGTCCCGGATTAGGGGGTGTCCGGATAGCCGGACTACCATCATCGGCCGAACTATCATCATCGGCCGGACTATCATCATCATCGACCGGACTTCAAGACTATGAAGATACAAGATTGAAGACTTCATCCCGTGTCCGGATGGGACTTTCCTTGGCGTGGAAGGCAAGATTGGCGATACGGATACGTAGATCTCCTACTATTGTAACCGACTCTATGTCACCCTAGCCCTCTCCGGTGTCTATATAAACCGGATGGCTCTAGTCCGTAGGACACAACAACAACAACCATTACAATCATACCATAGGCTAGCTTCTAGGGTTTAGCCTCCTTGATCTCGTGGTAGATCCACTCTTGTAAACACCCACAATATCAATATCAATCAAGCAGGACGTAGGGTTTTACCTCCATCAAGAGGGCCCGAACCTGGGTAAAATGTCGTGTCCCTTGTCTCCTGTTACCATCCGCCTAGACGCACAGTTCGGGACCCCCTACCCGAGATCCGCTGGTTTTGACACCGACATTGGTGCTTTCATTGAGAGTTCCTCTGTGCCGTCACCGATAGGAAGGATGCCTCTTCCCGTCTTCAAGGACGACATCTTCGCCGATGGAGCCTTGGCCGCCGGCCAAACTATCCGTCTAGGAGGTTTTCTTATGACCGCCTGTCCGGCCACCGCTTCAACGATGACCTCTCGTGTCATCGAGAGCAATCTTCACGTCAACTCGGAATTCGCCGAGCAGTTAGATCCAGCAGAGTTCTCGTCTGTAAATGAACTCTTGGATCGGATCGCCGCCCTGGGAGTCGCTACAGACTACAATCGGATCGGGCTTAAAACCGATCTGAGAGAGATTAACTCTCCCCAGGTTACCCACCTCGTCACGGTGGTAGAGGAACATCGCGACGATCCTTCTCCCATATTAAAAATTGGTCGTGTCTGGGCTACCGAACCCTCCATGCTGGATTCCCGCGGAGGAGCGGATTCCGATCAAGCACTGAACATAAAGTCAGGCATCGGACCGGACTTGTTGGACAACGTTCCACTTTCCAAGCTTCCAAATTCAGAAACTTCTCGGCCCTTGAGCCTCAAGATGGGCAAGGTCCCGGGCTCAATTAGGCCCGCCCGTCTAGATATATGCGATCTATCTCTAATCTGGCAAGAGCCAGCCAAAACGGTACATCATTACTGGGCTAGATTCCTCCTGGTCATGGACCGGATAAAGGACTACCGAGAGGAAAACGCAATCTCGATCTTTTGCAACAATTGCACGGACAGGGGAATCTGGAACACTGTCAGCCATCGTGAAATCACGCGTTTCGCCGACTTGGCATCCATAGTGCGGAAGTACTATGCCATGGAAAGTTTCCAGAAAATCGTAGATAGGTTTCGGGATAATCCGGCCCCGAACATAGCCCCAGTCCGCAACAAAAGGGTGCATTACACTCAGGCACCAAGTACAAGAACCAAAAAACAGAAGCCCCTTAAAGGGAACGGAACCGTACTGGAGGGATGGCTCAGCAAACCCTGTACAACTCACAGTACCAAGGGCACCACCCCAACACATAGCCTTCGTGCATGTTGGATATTAGGGCAGGTGGCCAAAAGTGGCGAGGAGCTTCTAGCCCCGCGAAACCACACCAACAATACCGGTACGGTATCAACCGTCTTCGAGACTCTCGCATCAAACAATATGCGGAAACGAACGATCCATAGCCTTGCCGAAGTCTACTAAGTAGCAACAACAAATCCTTGGAGCGACGCGGCCATCACCTTCAACGCCAGTGACGAACCTAAATTCCGAACAGCCCGAGCACCAGCCGCATTGGTCCTCAGTCCAATAGTGGACGGCTTTCGACTTACGAAGGTACTCATGGATGGCGGCAGTGGATTCAACCTCATTTACGAGGAAACTCTTCAAAAAATGGAAATAGACTGGAGCCGCATTAAGCGAAGCAGCACAACCTTCAGAGGAATAATCCCTAGCCGGGAAGCACGCTGCATCAGAAAAATCACATTCGATGTGGTGTTCGGCTCACGGACAATTACAGGTCCGAAGAAATCACGTTCCAAGTGGCCCCGCTCAGCAGCGGATACCATGCTATATTAGGACGAGGGGCGTTCACGATTTTCCAAGCCGTACCCCATTACGGGTACATGAAGCTCAAAATGCCTGGGCCCGGCGGGATAATCACTCTCGTTAGTGATCCGGACATAGCACTCCGCGCCGAAAACAAAACAGCCGCATTAGCCCTGGAGGCACTATCCGAAGCCCTAGCGGCAGAGGAACTCACCGCGCTGCGCGCTACGGTGCACAGAGACGACGTGATACTCGATAAGAGATCCAAGTCCACCTCCTTTAAACCAGCGGACGAAATTATAAAATTCTAGGTCCACCCAACGGACCCGACAAAGACGGCCTCCATCGGGGCACAGTTGAACCCTGATGTAGACGCCGCGCTGCGAGAATTCCTTCGGGAAAATTGGGACATTTTCGCCTGGCATCCTTCAGATATGCCAGGAATCCCTCGCAGGCTGGCAGAGCATAGCCTAAACATCCTAAAAGGGTTCAAGCCAGTCAAACAGGCTCTTCGATGATTTTCCGAACCCAAAAGACAGGAAATGGGAGAAGAACTAGCCAAACTATTGGAAGCCGGATTCATCAGAGATATCAAACATCCGGATTGGCTAGCAAACCTGGTAATGGTACCAAAGAAGGACAGATCCTGGCGCCTATGTGTCGATTTCAAAGACCTAAATAAAGCCTGCCCAAAGGACCCCTTCCCCCTCCCCTGCATCGACCAAATCATCGATGCCACTGCAGGGCACGGTTCATTGTGCTTCCTGGACGCATACTCCGGCTATCATCAAATCAAGATGGCAGAAGCGGATCAAGCCGCAACGGCGTTCATTACTCCATATGGACCATTCTGCTTCAACACGATGCCCTTCGGACTTAAAAACGCCGACGCAACATATCAGCGCATGATTCAGACATGTCTGGCTACCCAGATCGGCAAAACAGTAGAGGCATGCGTAGACGACGTAGTCGTCAAAACCAAACACGTCGAAACTCTAGTAGACGACTTGAGGGTCACATTCGACAACCTCCGAGCATATGACATCAAGCTGAATCCGGAAAAATGCGTTTTCGGCGTACCAGCCGGAAAGCTCTTGGGCTTCATTGTATCCGGTAGAGGAATTGAAGCAAATCCGGCCAAGATCCGAGCTCTATCGCAGTTGGATATTCCAAAAAACCTCAAATAGATCCATAAATTGACTGGATGCATGGCGGCTCTCAGCCGCTTTATCTCCCGCCTAGGAGAAAAGGCATTGCCCCTCTATCGCCTCCTCAGGCACACCGAACACTTCGAGTGGACGGATGCTGCCACCGCCGGACTCGAGGAAATAAAGGCCATATTGGCAACGAATCCGGTCCTGGCTGCGCCCAACCTGGGCGAACCTATGTTGTTATACATCGCGGCAACACATCAAGTAGTAAGCGCGGTGCTCGTCGTAGAACGAGAGACAGAAGGGCATAAATTCCCTCTTCAAAAACCAGTGTACTACGTATCCACTGTTTTAACCCCCTACAAGTCCCGTTACCCACACTATCAAAAGATAGCATATGCGGTGTTCATGGCATCCCGGAAGCTCCGACACTACTTTCAAGAGTGTTCGATAACAGTGGCCTCCGAAGTACCCCTAAATGACATTATAAATAACCGCGACGCAACGGGCAGGATTGCAAAATGGGCCATTGAGCTCTTACCATTCGACATAACTTACAAACCCCGGCGAGCTATAAAGTCGCAAGTTTTGGCTGACTTTGTCGCTGAGTGGACTAAAGCCGAACTCCCTAAAGAGTATGGCGCATACTCCAATTGGATTATGCATTTCGACGGCTCCAAAATGTTGGCCGGATTGGGGGCTGGCATCGTACTAACGTCCCCAACCGGGGACAGAGTCCAATACGTACTCAAGATCATGTACACGGACTCCAACAACGCAGCCGAATACGAGGCCCTCTTACATGGCCTCCGGATGGCAATCTCCATGGGCATCCAACGCCTAGAGGTGCGCGGGGACTCAAACCTCGCAATATCCCAAGTAAATGGATATTTTGACGCCAAGGATCCAAAAATGGCAGCCAATCGCAACGCCGTCCTTAAAATGTCAGCTCGGTTCGAAGGACTTGAATTCCACCACGTAGCCAGAGATAATAACCAAGCGGCCGACGTATTGGCACGCATCGGCGCAAAACGTGACGCTGTCCCTCCAAATATCTTCCTGGAACGGCTGTTCAAGCCATCCGTACTATGGGAAGAGGAGTCCAGAAATAACAAACCAGAGGCAGCCGCAGAACAATCTGACATAACCGGCGATCCAGCCGACGAAACAACACCCTCAGCTCACGACATAATGGCAGTAATCGCCCCATGGACAGAGCCGTTCCTAGCCTACTTGCTTAGACAGGAACTCCCCGAAGACCATAATGAGGCCCACTGCGTAGTCCGGCGATCTAAAGCCTACAAGGTCCATGAGGGAGAACTCTATAAGAAAAGCACAACCGGAGTCCTTCAAAGGTGTATCTCTGAAGAGGAAGGGTGAGACCTTCTAGCTGAAATTCACGCTGGACTAGGCGGACACCACGCCGCAGCCCGGGCCCTTGTAGGAAAGGCATTCCGTACAGGATTTTATTGGCCGACGGCCCGGGCAGATGCTCAGGACTTAGTCCGAAGATGCGTCGGTTGTCAGCTCTTTGCTAATCAGAGCCACATGCCACCCACCGCCCTCAAAACTATACCCACTACCTGGCCGTTTGCGGTCTGGGGGCTTGACATGGTTGGACCACTTAAAGGGGGAACCCACAAGCAAAGGTACCTATTGGTCATGGTGGATAAATTCACCAAATGGATAGAGGCCAAGCAAGTTAAAACGGCAGAGTCCGGACCAGTGATAGACTTTATATCTGGGGTAGTACACCGTTATGGTGTCCCCCACAGCATCATCACTGATAACGGCACGAACTTCACGGCTGATGAGGTTAAATCATGGTGCAAAAATAGGGGCATCAAGCTCGATTACACTTCAGTCTATCATCCTCAAACCAACGGTCAAGTGGAACGAGCAAATGGTCTAATAATGAGCGGCATCAAACCCAGACTACTGCGGTCCCTTACGAAATCTGACACGCACTGGGTAGAGGAGCTCGACTCCGTACTCTGGGGGCTGCAGACAACGCCTAACCGTACTACCGGATTCACACCATTTTTTATGGTATACGGCGCAGAAGCAGTTTTGCCCTGCGACATAATTCATGACTCACCTCGAGTGCGCATGTACGAAGAAAGAGAAGCCGAGCTGGATCGGCAGGACAGCTTGGACGCATTGGAGGAAGAACGCGACATCGCCAAGGCTCATTCCGCATTTTATCAGCAGCAGGCTCGAAGATACCAAAGCAGAGAAGTACGGGCCAAGACTTACAACGTTGGCGAACTGGTTCTACGCCTGCCGGACAAGAAAAAGGACAAGCTCAAGCCCAAATGGGAAGGCCCCTTCATCATCGATAAAGTCTTGACCGGCGGAGCGTACCGTCTATGAAATGCGTCGGATAACCGACTCGAGCCGAACCCATGGAACACAGCCCGCCTCCGAAGATTCTATGCCTAGCGCCGGACTAAGAGTTCGTCCCTTTCCCCCCGTCCTAATTTTTTTTTACTTCAACTGCCTTTTGTTTATATTTTTCTTCTCAACCCTATTCATCAAAGCCTTTAAAGGCCTACTTGCGCATCGTTCGCAATTGATGTGCTATCCGCACTCATCATACCTGGGGGCTTCTTTACCAGAAGCTTAATTATAAGGGCTTCATGCCCAGCACATGTGTCAAGCCTCCACATGTACCTTTTATTCACCATTATATGCATCGATATGACTTAAGTTTTGGACAAGCTGGGTTGCCTGGCTCCTGTGCTTACCCCTACGTTCCCGATTGTTCGGCTAGGAGGTAAAGGGAGCACCTCTGCGATTGTTACTGCCGGGTCAGCCAGATGTGTACCTCAGACTGGGTGAAGCCGAAAGCTAGCGTTCTTAAGGGAATATTCGGTCGGTGACTTAAAAGATGTTTTTTTATCCACTTATTTATCTGCCCCCAGATGTTTTTCTGCTTTTTTTTCGCAGTCCGGGCATGCACTTTAGGGCATGCCACCCCCAGAGGAAAGGAACCCTTAACGGAACTATTCTCCTTGGAAGATGTTTCTTACTACCCATGTAATATAACATAACTAGTTGGGCACTTGTCTGATAAAGCACTAATGACCCCTACGCCTGGTCTCCATGCATACCCCGGTTGTTTCATAACCGAGAGGGTATTCGGACACACTCCGGACTCTAGGGTCCCGAGGTCGAAGCGAAAAGGTCGGCAAAGACAAACGATCTACAATCCGGCTAGAAGGCATTTTATATGTCATTTTATAATACATTGTCAAATCGACTGATTGTATTCCTCCTCAATCCCGTCTAACAGGTTGTCTAATTTACAGTCCTGTTGGGAAAATTTAGCGGCCAACTCCACTTGGCCGTATACTAAACTCACAGGGATCTCCTTCCCATCGGGCCCCACAGGTCCGACGTCGGCCATGTGGTTGGGATCCGCCTTCTTGTACCGCGTCTTTACCATGGCCCAGGCCTCCCTAGCACCTTGGCGGCAGGCCGAAATCTTCCATAAATGGAAGCGCTGCCGCACTCCCTGAAGCTTCTCCGCAAGCTCCCCAAGACCCTCGGGTAAGGAGAAGGCTGGCCATAAAGCCTGGATGACGCCGCTCATTGCCTGCCGAACTCGTTCGATCAGTTGCAACAATTCGGGAAGTTGATCACCCGTTGATACGGGCATCTCCCCCGCAGGGCGACCTGTGAGCATACCTGCAGACATATTCTGTCAAATCGACTTCCTCGCCGAACTCTTCTTTTCAAAGGAGTTCGCTCAAGCACTTACTATAGATGCCGCGACGAAGCCGCTGATTCTCCTTAACGGAGCCCGACAGCTTGGCCCGAACGCCTTTCAGCTCTTCTCCAAGCTGGGCATGGGCATCCTGGAGCTTGTTCCTTTCATGCTGCACCTTATGCAGCACCCTCTCGCCGGCCTTCAGCTGGCGCAGAAGTTCTTGCCTGTCCGGATCTTGTCCGGCAGCACCTGCAACGTCATTTTTTAGACTTGCGCAAAGGCCAAACGCTACTTATCTTTCTAAAATAATGCGTTACCAGGAGAGGTCCCTGTGTTTCCTCCTGCGCCAGAGAGTGCGGCCTCAAGTTGGGCCTTGCACTCCTGCAGCTCCTGAGACAGTTGGGTATTCTTCTCGGTAAGATCCTACGTTTCATATGATCCTTAAATCAGTTAATATAACTACTTTAAGTCTCGGGGGCTACTGGCATATACAACTATTAAATTCTCTTACCCGTATGTCTTTTACATACTGCTCCGTGGCTCTGGTAAAACCATCTTGAGCAGCACGAAGGTGCGTGTCCCCCGCGTTAAAGGCATTCAATGCCTCGGGGGAGAAGCACGCGTCACGAAATACTGTCCGGCGGCGCCTGTGATTCATGGCACTCTCCACCTCAGACTTGGTGGCGGACAATCTGTCGGCATCCTCTGTCGAAGGAACGTCCGGCTCGCGCCTTGCGCATGCCTCCCCTCCAGACCAGGTGCTGGAGCCTGGCTGGTAGAGGTTGGATTGGCAACCTCCACGCCCGCAGTCCGGCGGACGCTTTTTTCCCTACAAAAGTCATGAGCACTCAAACGCTTCCTAGGAACGTTGCTCTAAATGATGAATTGTGAGCTACACCTTTGTGGCGATGTTTCAGTCCGCGCCGCGCTCCTCTTCCGCCTACTGGTCCGGACTGGCCTTTGTTGGTCAGCCACCGCGGGCTCGGCCTCTCGCCCTAGGGGCGCCTCCTGCACGGCGCCATTATATACGGTGGTCAAAAATAAGCAAGGAAGGAATGACGGTGTTAGGACTTCGGTCGCAATCACCTGGGAAGCCGGATATAGTCCGGGATAGTCGGCCGTGATGGCGACTAAGGCATTGTCCATGCTGAGCTGGTGGAACACCCCGTCGATTAGCTCCACCTTTATGTCCGGATCCTCTTCGGAGGCCGGATCCCGGGATCTCTCTGGATCCTCGGGTTGCGGAGCTGGACTTAGCATGTCCTCCACAATCCGGCGCAGTTCCTGTGTCGAAAGAAGAACACAGTATAAGAAACTTAAGTTTCAAAAAGCATGGGTCGGGCACGCAGAGTGTTCGCTTACCCAAGGCATGGGATTATTCATGGAGAACCCATTTAACGGGTTCATCCGAAGGAAATCCTCCTTCTCCCCTTTATACAGGCTGGACAGGATTGTCACCAGGTCTTCGACCGAATCCGGCCCTTTACGGCCATGACGGGTGGCATCGTCCTCCCCGTTGAAATCCCACATGGGGTGGCCCCTGTATTGTAGTGGCTGCACCCCCCGCATAATGCATGTTGCCATGACTCCGATCATGGTCAACCCGGAATGGGCCAGTAACCTTATTCGGCCCATCAAATAATGGACGCTCTTGTCTTCCTCCAGTTGGGGGCTCCGTGGACGCCAACTAAGGCGTTTCTTCAGAGGAGCATTGCCGAACTCCAGGAGGCCGATCTGAACAGGGTCCGGCAGTGGAGCGTCTTCTATATAAAACCATCCTGAAAGCCAGTCTTTGGACGCCTTCTTAGGGGTTCCGGATGGATATCCGGTCCCGGCAATACGCCATATTTCGGCGCCGCCCACTTGATATATGGACCCCTCGTGAGAGCGGGGTACAAGGCAGAACAAACCTCTTCCACAGCATGAAATGGGGCTCGACGCCCAGGAATAGCTCGCAAAGAGCTACGTAACCCGCAATGTGCAGGATTGAGGCAGGCGTGAGGTGATGAAGCTGGAGTCCGTAGAACTCCAGGAGCCCGCGGAGGAATGGATGTACAGGAAATCCGAGCCCCCTTATCAGATAAGGGACGAAGCATCCCCGCTCCCCTTTGTTGGGACTTGGGGTAACCTCCGCTTGCTTCCCACCTTTGTAGGTGGCCAGCCCGGCTCGAACCGGAACCATAAAGGCCGGAGGGAGATATCCCCCCGCTTGGAGCTTCACCAGCTCGTTGTGGGGAACAGAGCATCTCCTCCAATCTCCTGGCAAAGGTCTGGGAGCGCGAGAAGAGGAGCCGCGTTGACGGTCCATGATGGAATGGATTCTTGGTCGAAAGCGCTCCGATGAGTATTTGTGGGAGGAAGATGGCGATTTGGATCTGAATTCTTGCCTCCCTTATAGGCAGATTATTCACACAACTAGGGGGTAAAACATAAAAGACACCCTGGCTTTTCACATTCGCGCGACGCGTGGAGGAAGGCCATTATTGGGCGTGGAAGCCAAGACGCGCAACATTGATGAGGAAGCTGGACACTGTTCGGCAGGTACGAAGAACTTGAAGGAGAACCCGCCTTGGAACGCCGAAGACTATACACACGCTGGACTTATCGTCATTGAAGCCTGGTTCGGGGGCTACTGAGGGAGTCCCGGATTAGGGGGTGTCCGGATAGCCGGACTACCATCATCGGCCGAACTATCATCATCGGCCAGACTATCATCATCATCGACCGGACTCCACGACTATGAAGATACAAGATTGAAGACTTCATCCCGTGTCCGGATGGGACTTTCCTTGGCGTGGAAGGCAAGCTTGGCGATACGGATACGTAGATCTCCTACTATTGTAACCGACTCTATGTAACCCTAGCCCTCTCCGGTGTCTATATAAACCGGATGGCTCTAGTCCGTAGGACACAACAACAACAACCATTACAATCATACCATAGGCTAGCTTTTAGGGTTTAGCCTCCTCGATCTCGTGGTAGATCCACTCTTGTAAACACCAACAATATCAATATCAATCAAGCAGGACGTAGGGTTTTACCTCCATCAAGAGGACCCGAACCTGGGTAAAACGTCGTGTCCCTTGTCTCCTGTTACCATCCGGCTAGACGCATAGTTCGGGACCCCCTATCCGAGATCCGCCGGTTTTGACACCGACACCGCACCTCCGCCATTCGCGCCTCTTGCTTCTCTCGCTCGGTGCGCTCCAAGGCCGCACTGTTTTCAGCCTTGGACACCGCTTCCTTCAGGGTCGCCACCTCGGCCGTGGCCCCTGCAACATTTACGTTGGTCCTGTCATTATTTGCAACCAACTATTTCTATATACATTTACATGCGGTACTACATACCCTCCTTGTCCTCGAGTTGCTTTTTGGCACGGCCGAGCTCGCTCTCGGACCGCTCGAGGCTCTCCTTCAATGCATGGACCTCCGCAGTCAGTGCAGCAGAGGTCAGTAGCGCAGCCTGCATTCCCATATTGACATATTTTTGTTAGACTCCTGCGTATATCTTTTTAGATCCTCAGCTCGGCTTTTCTTTCCGAACACCGAACTGAGCATTAGGGGCTACTGTCTATGCGGTAACATTTTTATATGTTTTTGAACACATACCTCAAAGCATGTTAACATGCTTGTACAAGCTTCTGTCAGCCTGCTCTTGGCAGACTGAACCTTCTGAATCACCGCACTCATAACAGTGCGGTGTTCCTCGTCGATGGAGGCGCCGTTAAGCACCTCCAGCAAATTGACGGGTGCCTCCGGATGGACGGAGGTCGCCGGCATCGTAGGCTTGCCCTTCTTATGAAGGCACCGCCTGTCAGACTCTGGAACCATTGATGGTTCCGGAGCAGTGTCTGGCCCGGGGCCGGACTTGGATCCCTCCGGGGCTTTGCCCCCTCTAGGCCTGGAGTCCGGGAGGTCGCCTTGCGGCGCCTCCAGGACCACCTCCTCCTGGTTTAGTCCCTTTCGGGACTCCACCTCGGCGCCGTCCGTAGGGAGAGGGGAGGAGGCCGTCGGGAGTGAAGCGCTATTCACATCCGACGAATCCAAGGAGCCGCTCGTCGAATCGTCGAGCTGAGCCTTGGGCGGACTGCATGATCAAATGTGGTGTCAGAAAATGCCAAATAATGGAGGGGCGTCATAAGTTATTCGGATGACCAGATACTTACGATTTTGCCAGGGGCTTGACCCTGGATGGCCATTCCTCCCTGCCGTCTTCGGCGTCGGAGGTGTAGTCCGGAAGGAGGGTTCTCCCCTTCTTGGACCCTCCGGCCTCCCCAGTTGGGGCGGCTTTCCTTTTCTTTCCTTCCCCCGTTGGAGGGGGAGAGGCTTCTTCTTCTTCCTCCTCCTCGTCCTCAGAGGCGGAGGGTGCTTCGGGGTTGTCGGGCGATTAATCCGACACCACCAGGCGCCGGGAACTCTTTCGAGTCCCCGTGGCCTTCTTCTTGGCCTTCTTCTCCGGCACCACGTGAGGTGCCGGAACCAGCAGCTTCGTCAAGCAAGCGTCTGCTGGGTCTTCGGGCAAGGGAACCGGACAGTTGATCTGTCCGGCCTTTTTCTGCCAGTCCTGTTAAAGACATGGGGGTTTAGATCCCGCATAGAATCAAATCTATGACACACAAATACCCCGTAAAGGGAAAATTAAGCTCACCGCGCTGGCTTGGCGCTCGGCGCAGAATCCGCGATCCTCGGTGACGGGAGAAGAGACCTCGGAGCTCTTGAATAGCACTTTCCAGGCGTCCCCATGCTTTGTGTCGAAGAGCCAGGACAGAGTCTGATGCTGGGCCGGGTCGAACTCCCACAAGCTAAAAGCCTATCGTTGACACGGGAGAATCCGGCGGAAGAGCATGACCTGGACTACGTTGACGAGTTTAACCTTCCTGTTGATCAGGTCTTTGATGCAGGTTTGAAGTCCGGTCACTTCCGCCGAATTACCCCACGACAGGCCCGTCTCTTTCCAAGATGTGAGCCGTGTGGGGATACCAGATTGGAATTCGGGGGCCGCTACCCATTCAGTGTCACGCGGCTCGGTGATATAGAACCACCCCGATTGCCACCCTTTGATGGTCTCTACGAAGGCGCCCTCGAGCCATGTAACGTTGGCTATCTTGCCCACCATGGCACCTCCGCACTTCGCTTGGCGGCCTCCCACGACCTTCGGTTGATGCTGAAGATCTTCAGCGATAGGCCAAAGTGAGGCTGGATGCGAAGGAAGGCCTCGCACACGACGATAAACGCCGAGATGTTGAGGATGAAGTTCAGGGCCAGATCGTGGAAGTCCAGGCCGTAGTAGAACATGAGCCCCCGGACGAACGGGTAAAGAGGAAAACCCAGTCCGCGGAGGAAATGGGGGAGAAATACAACCCTCTCATGGGGCCTAGGGGTGGGGATGAGTTGCCCCTCATTTGGAAGCCGGTGCGCGATGTCGTCAGACAAGTATCCGGCCTTCCTCAGCTTTTTGATTTGCCCCTCCGTGACGGAGGAGGCCATCCATCTACCTCCTGCTCCAGATATGATTGGAGAAGGTTGAGGTGGGAAGTGCGGGCTTGGGCATTGGAGCTCGAGCGCGAGGGACAAATAAGCAAAGGAGGAAGAAGGCGTGAATGGAAAGGGCGGATTCTTATCCCCTTATATGGGCGGCCGAAACTACGAGCCCCCACCGGCCTAATAAAACTCTCTTATCTCCCAAGCGCCACAGTTAATGGCGCGGTTGGGTTACCCATGCCTGTATTGAAGAGAATCCCAGAATAAGGGGACACGATCTCTGCTTTGACAAGACATGCCAAGGAAACTGCCTCGCTAAACGCGCTGAGGTGGAACAGTAAAATGAATAAAAGCCTGGCCGCGGCGTGATGTCACGCTACGAAATACGTCAGCAGATTAGATTGGTGCAAATATTATTCTCTCTACGGTGGCATGTGGAACTTATTTTGCAGAGCGGGACACTATCCCGGTGTTCAACATCTTCTATGAAGTATTCGGAGGAGGAATCCGCCTTGCAATGCCGAAGACAACTTGCGCGCCGGACTCGTCGTCATTGAAGCCTGGTTCAGGGGCTACTGAGGGAGTCCTGGATTAGGGGGTGTCCGGAGGGCCGGACTATGACCTTTGGCCGGACTCTCGGACTATGAAGACACAAGATTGAAGACTCCGTCCCGTGTCCGGATGGGACTTTCCTTGGCGTGGAAGGCAAGCTTGGCGATACGATATAAAGATCTCCTCCCATTGTAACCGACTCTGTGTAACCCTAGCCCTCTCCGGTGTCTATATAAACCAGAGAGTTTTAGTCCGTAGGACGAACAACAATCATACCATAGGCTAGCTTCTAGGGTTTAGCCTCTCTGATCTCGTGGTAGATCCACTCTTGCACTACCCATATCATCAATATTAATCAAGCAGGAGTAGGGTTTTACCTCCATCGGGAGGGCCCGAACCTGGGTAAAAACATCGTGTCCCTTGTCTCCTGTAACCATCCACCTAGACGCATAGTTCGGGACCCCCTACCCGAGATCCGCCGGTTTTGACACTGACACCCCCCCTTTCCTAGTTGGATTAGGACTTGGGAGGGGGGAAAGAAGAGGGAGAGAGGAAGGAAGGGGGGCGCCGCCCCCCTCTCCTTGTCCTATTCGGACTAGGGGGGAGGGGCGCGCGGCCCAGCCTGTCCTCCTCTCCTCTTCTCCGTAAAGGCCCACTAAGGCCCATTAACCTCCCGGGGGGTTCCGGTAACCTCCTGGTACTCCGGTAAAATCCCGATTTCACCTGGAACACTTCCGATATCCAAACATAGGCTTCCAATATATCAATCTTCATGTCTCGACCCATTCAAGACTCCTAGTCAAGTCCGTGATCACATCCGGGACTCCGAACAACCTTCGGTACATCAAAACATATAAACTCATAATATAACTGTCATCGTTACGTTAAGCGTGCGGACCCTACAGTTCGAGAACAATGTAGACATGATCGAGACACGTCTCCGGTCAATAACCAATAGCGGAACCTGGATGCTCATATTGGTTCCCACATATTCTATGAAGATCTTTATCGGTCAGACCACATAACAACATACGTTGTTCCCTTTGTCATCGGTATGTTACTTGCCCGAGATTCGATCGTCAGTATCTCAATACCTAGTTCAATCTCGTTAACGGCAAGTCTCTTTACTCGTTCTGTAATACATCATCCCACAACTAACTCATTAGTTGCAATGCTTGCAAGGATTAAGTGATGTGTATTACTAAGAGGGCCTAGAGATACCTCTCCGACAATCGGAGTGACAAATCCTAGTCTCGAAATACGCCAACCTAACATGTACCTTCGAAGACACCTGTAGAGCACCTTTATAATCACCCAGTTATGTTGTGACGTTTGGTAGCACACAAAGTGTTCCTCCAGTAAACGGGAGTTGCATAATCTCATAGTCATAGGAACATGTATAAGTCATGAAGAAAGCAACAACAACATACTAAACGATCGTGTGCTAAGCTAACGGAACGGGTCATGTCAATCACATCATTCTACTAATGATGTGATCCCGTTAATCAAATGACAACTCATGTCTATGGCTAGGAAACATAACCATGTTTGATTAATGAGCTAGTCAAGTAGAGGCATACTAGTGACAATCTGTTTGTCTATGTATTCACACATGTATTATGTTTCTGGTTAATACAATTCTAGCATGAATAATAAACATTTATCATGATATAAGGAAATAAATAATAACTTTATTATTGCCTCTAGGGCATATTTCCTTCAGGCAAGGCCCCACACCCCTGGTCAAGGCGCACCAAGATCCCCCCTTAGAAGGAATAAGATCATATCCCGAAGGGATAAGATCAAGATCCCTAAAAAGGGGGGATAACAATCGGTGGGGAAGGGAAATGATGGGATTTCTTTCCTCCCACCTTTGCCAACGCCCCAATGGACTTGGAGGGCAAGAAACCAGCCCCCTCCACCCCTATATATAGTGGGGAGGCGCATGGGAGCTGCACCCTTGCCCCTGGCGCAGCCCTCCCCCTCTCTAACACCACCTCCTCCTCCGTAGTGCTTGGCGAAGCCCTGCCGGAGAACTGCAAGCTCCACCACCACGCCGTCATGCTGCCGGAGGTCTCCCTCAACTTCTCCTCTATCCTTGCTGGATCAAGAAGGAGGAGATGTCCCCGGGCTGTACGTGTGTTGAACGTGGAGGCGCCGTCCGTTCGACGTTAGATCGGATCTACCACGATTTGAATCGCCGCGAGTACGACTCCCTCATCTGCATTCTAGTGACGCTTCCGCTTAGCGATCTTCAAAGGTATGAAGATGCTCATCCTCTCCCTCTCTTGTTGCTAGAATCTCCATAGATTGATCTTGGTGATGCGTAGAAAATTTTGAATTATTGCTACGTTCCCCAACACTTGGAGCATCATTTTCTTTTTTTAGTATTTGCTTGATGTAATTTATAATAATCTTTTGCATCTATATGTTCAATAAATGTCAAGGATAGCATTTACCATGCTTATTTTGCAAGTATACATGTTGCTGTTTCAAAACAGAAAGTTTACCGATGTTGCAAAAAATCCCTAGAAAAGTCAGAGAATGATATAATATTGATTTTTTTTCATATTGTGCTCTGATAAATCTCCAACAGTGTAGTATTTTTCTCACAACTTTTGGAGTTAGGAAAGTATTATTAATCTTGCATTCTTTACAGACTATACTGTTTTGGCAGATTGCTGTTATGTTTGCATTGTTTGCACATGTTTGCTTGTTTAATGATTCTATTTGTGTATAGGAGTATTAAATATGCAGAGGCATTTAGTATGCAATGTTTAATAATAATTTTTGTGATTTTCTACAGTAGAGAATGACAAGGTTTTTGCATTGGTTTATACTAACTTATCTCATGAGTTCTTATTGAGTTTTGTGTGGATGAAGTTTTTGAGATTTAGGAAAACCGTGATATGAGAGGAATTAAGGAGACACAAAAGCTCAAGCTTGGGGATGCACAAGGCACCCTCATACGTCTCCAATGTATCTATAATTTATGAAGTATTGATGCTATTATATGATCTGTTTTGGATGTTTAATGGGCTTTACTATGCACTTTTATATTATTTTTGGGTCTGACCTATTAACTGGAGGCCCAACCCATATTGCAGTTTTTTGCCTATTTCAGTGTTTCGCAGAAAAGGAATATGAAACAGAGTCCAAATGGAATTAAACCTTCGGGAGAGTTATTTTTGGAATGGAAGCAATACATGAGAATTGGAGTAGACGTCAGGGAAGCTTCGAGGAAGCCACGAGGGTCCAGGGCACGCACTACCCCCGTGGGTGCGCCCCCACCCTCGTGGGCCCCTCGTGGCTCCCCTGACCGACTTCTTTTGCCTATATATATCCATATACCCTGAAAACATCGAGGGGCACCATAGATCTGGAGTTCCGCCGCCGCAAGCCTCTGTAGCCACCAAAAACAAATCGGGACCCTGTTCCGGCACCTTGCCAGAGGGGGGATCCCTCACCGGTGGCCATCTTCATCATCCCGACGCTCTCCATGACGAGGAGGGAGTAGTTCACCCTCGGGGCTGAGGGTATGTACCAGTAGCTATGTGTTTGATCTCTCCCTCTCTCTCTCTCTCTCGTGTTCTTGATATGGCACGATCTTGATGTATCGCCAGCTTTGCTATTATAGTTGGATCTTATGATGTTTCTCCGCTTCTACTCTTTTGTAATGGATTGAGTTTTCCCTTTGAAGTTATCTTATCGGATTGAGTCTTTAAGGATTTGAGAACACTTGATGTATGTCTTGAATGTGCTTATGTGTGGTGTGATGACCCACAAGTGTAGGGAATCTATCGTAGTCCTTTCGATAAGTAAGAGTGTCGAACCCAACGAGGAGCAGAAGGAAATGATAAGCGGTTTTCGGTAAGGTTTTCTCTGCAAGCACTGAAATTGTAGGTAATAGATAGTTTTGTGATAAGATAAATTGTAACGAGTAACAAGCAATGAAAGTAAATAAGGTGCATCAAGGTGGCCCAATCCTTTTTGTAGCAAAGGACAAGCCTGGACAATTTCTTATAATGAGAAAAGCGCTCCCGAGGACACATGGGAATTATCGTCAAGCTAGTTTTCATCACGCTCATATGTTTCGCGTTCGGTACTTTGATAATTTGATATGTGGGTTGACCGGTGCTTGGGTACTGCCCTTACTTGGACAAGCATCCCACTTATGATTAACCCCTATTGCAAGCATCCACAATTACAAAAGAAGTATTAAGGTAACCCTAACCACAGCATTAAACATATGGATCCAAATCAGCCCCTTACGAAGCAACGCATAAACTAGGGTTTAAGCTTATGTCACTCTAGCAACCCATCATCTATTTATTACTTCCCAATGCCTTCCTATAGGCCCAAATAATGGTGAAGTGTCATGTAGTCGACGATCACATAACACCACTAGAGGAAAGACAACATATATCTCATCAAAATATCGAACGAATACCAAATTCACATGACTACTAATAGCAAGACTTCACCCATGTCCTCAGGAACAAACGTAACTACTCACAAAGCATATTCATGTTCATAATCAGAGGAGTAATAATATGCATTAAGGATCTGAACATATGATCTTCCACCAAGTAAACCAATAAGCATCAACTACAAGGAGTAATCAACACTACTAGCAACCCACAGACACCAATTTGTGGTTTTGGATACAATATTGGATACAAGAGATGAACTAGGGTTTGAGAGGAGATGGTTACGGTGAAGATGTTGATGGAGATTGACCCTCTCCCGATGGGAGGATCGTTGGTGATGACGATGGTGATGATTTCCCCCTCCCGGAGGGAAGTGTCCCCAGCAGATTAGCTCTACCGGAGCTCTAGATTGGTTCCGTCAAGGTTCCGCCTCGTGGCGGCCGAGTTTCATCCCGTAAGCTTGCCCACGATTTTTCCAGGGTAAAAGCCTTCATATAGCAGAAGATGGACACCGGAGGGCCACCAGGGGGCCCAGGAGACAGGGGGCGCGCCCACCCCTACTGGGGGCGCCCCCACCCTCCTTGCCAGGGTGTGGGCCCTCTGAGGTGTTTTTTCTGCTCAATAATTCTTATTAATTCCAAAAATAAGTTTTGTGGAGTTTCAGGTCTTTTGGAGCAGTGCATAATAGGTTTCCAATGTTTGCTCCTTTTCCAGCCAGAATTCCAGCTGCCGGCATTCCCCCTCTTCATGGTAAACCTTATAAAATAAGAGAGAATAGCCATAAGTATTGATATATAATGTGTAATAACAGCCCATAATGCAATAAATATTGATATAAAAGCATGATGCAAAATGGACGTATCAACTCCCCCAAGCTTAGATCTCGCTTGTCCTCAAGCGGAAGCCGAAATCGAAAAATATGTCCACATGTTTAGAGATAGAGGTGTTGATAAAAATAAAATACGGACATGAGGGTATCATGATCATTCTTATAACAGCAACATGAATAGATTTTGTCATATGACTTCTTAGGCTCAAGTAACAATCAATTCACAATGTCAAGTATGGTTCAGAAACTTCATTGAAAACTAACAATCTATAATCTAAGTCATTGAAGCAATTGCAATTTATCATAACATCAGAAAGAGTCAAGAATAGAGCTTTTCAGCAAGTCCACATACTCAACTATCATGTAGTCTTCTACAATTGCTAACACTCACGCAATACTTGTGGTTATGGAGTTTCAGCCGGACACTGAGAAAGATAGGGGCTTATTGTGTTGCCTCCCAACGTATTCACCTCTAGGTGATGTCAACAATAATAGTCCATGCTAACTTACACCCAATTGGATATATATATATATCATGATCTTTCAAACACGAGGAGCTTGCCAAAGGATAAAAATGAAAAAGGGAAAGGTGAAGATCACCTTGACTCTTGCATAAAGTAAAAACATAAAGTAAAAGATAGGCCCTTCGCACAGGGAAGCACAGGTTGTTATGCGCTTTTAGGGTTGGATACACAAAATCTTAGTACGAAAGAACGTCACTTTATATTGCCACTTGTATATGGACCTTTATTATGCAGTCCGTCGCTTATATTGCTTCCATAACAAGATCATATAAAGCTTATTTTCTCCGCACTAATAAGTCATGCATATTTAGAGAGCAATTTTTATTGGCTGCACCAATGACAACTTACTTGAAGGATCTTACTCAATCCATAGGTAGATATGGTGGACTCTCATGGCAAAAATGGATTTAAGGATATTTGGAAGCACAAGTAGTATCTCTACTTGGTGCTGGGAATTTGGCTAGCATGAGGGGGAAAGGCAAGCTCAACATGTTCGGAAGATCAATGACAATATACTTTAACTGAGATGTGAGAAAACATAAAACCATTATGTTGTCTTCCTTATCCAACGTCGACTCTTTTAGCATATCATACTTAATGAGTGGTAACAATCATAAAAGATGTCCAAGATAGTATATTTATATGTGAAACCTCTCTTTCCTTATTACTTCCTATTAATTGCAACGATGACCAAAACTATGTTTGTCAACTCTCAACAACTTTTAAGCCTCATACTTTCTATGTGTGAAGTCATCACTATCCATAAGATCAATATGAACTCTTTTATTCTTTTTATTCTTTCTATTTTTCTCAAGATCATAGCAATATAGCAAAGCCCTTGACTCAACACTAATCTTTATTATAGATAGCTCACGGACTCGATTATATAAAGAGATCACAAAGCAAAACTCAAAACTACTTGATATCAAAACTTCAATCTACTAGATCACATACTACTAAAAGGATCGAACTAAATAAAACGGTAAAGATAGGAGTGTGATGGTGATACGATACCGGGGCACCTCCCCCAAGCTTGGCAGTTGCCAAGGGGAGTGCCCATACCCATGTGATTATGTCCTCGGAGGTGGTGAAGTAGGAGTCATTGATGATGTAGGCTTGTCGTCCATCTTCCAAGGCATAGGCTCACCATCATAGAAGGACGATCGAGTCTCCGGGATTCTTAAATCTACAGCCAAACTCATCCTTTTGAATCTATATTCATACTCATAGTTTTGGTTTTGCAGGTCATAGATCTGGGCTTGGAGGTGCTCGATTTTCTCTTGAAGCTTGAAGATGGTTTCCCCAATGACTTTGGTATCTAGCTTATGGTTGTTGGTGAACTCCGTGATCATCATCTGGTTGGCATTGAGTCCACGCTCCACCATCCCTTGGCACTTGAAGACTTGCTGCTCCACGACTTCGAGCTTTGTCTCCATGCTTCCGGTACACCTTGGTCCGTCCACATCGCGGATGTGCAACACCCCCTCACACATCTCAATGGTTTGAGGGTGTTGTAGCACCTCCACGAGATAGGGGTTGATAACCCTCTCGAAAAACTTGTTCTTGGGAGCGCTTGGAGATGCCATGATGCTCTAGATCTGTAACAGAAAACAGCTCGAAACGAAAACAGAGGATATTTGCATGATACGGTGGTCAAAACCTTCGAGAGTTTATATAATGAATTTTTACCGACCAAAATACGTAACGTGCAAGAAAACGGAGTCCGGGAGGCACGCGAGGTGGCCATGAGACAGGGGGGCGCCTAGTAAGGGTGGGCGCCCCCTCCACCCTCGTGGAGGCCTTGTGTCCTTCCCGGACTACTTCTTTCTTCCTAAAATTCTTAAATATTCCAAAACTGATAAAAATTGCCATTAGAATTGTTTTGGAGTCGGTTTACTTACCGTACCACATACCTATTCCTTTTTGGAGTCTGGAACGTTCTGGAAAGTGTCCCTTATGTATTCCTCAGGGGTTACGGTTTCAATAATATTAGTTTCAACATTGATAGGATTACCTGAAATATAATTTTTAATCCTCTGACCGTTCACCACCCTCGAACTTGTGCCTTCGAAATTGTTGATTTTTATGGCCCCAGAATGATAGACCTCCTCGATAATGTAAGGACCTTCCCATTTAGAGAGAAGTTTTCCTGCCAAAAATCTTAAACGAGAGTTGAAAAATAACACATAATCACCTACGTTAAACTCATGCTTTTGTATCCTTTTGTCATGCCAGCTTTTGACTTTTTCTTTGAATAGCTTGGCATTCTCATAAGCTTGGGTTCTCCATTCATCAAGTGAGCTAATATCAAACAACCTCTTCTCACCGGCAAGTTTGAAGTCATAGTTGAGCTCTTTGATAGCCCAATATGCTTTATGTTTAAGTTCTAGAGGTAAATGACAAGCTTTTTCATAAACCATCTTATATGGAGACATACTCATAGGATTTTTGTATGTAGTTCTATAGGCCCATAATGCATCATCAAGTTTTTTGGACCAATTCTTTCTAGATCTATTAACAGTCTTTTGCAAAATTAATTTGAGCTCTCTATTGCTCAACTCTACTTGATCACTAGACTACGGATGATAAGGAGATGCGATTCTATGATTAACATCATACTTAGCAAGCATCTTACGGAAAGCACCATGAATAAAATGTGAACCACCATCAGTCATAAGATATCTAGGGACTCCAAACCTCGGAAAAATAACTTCTTTAAGCATTTTAATAGAAGTGTTATGATCAGCACTACTAGTTGGAATAGCTTCTACCCACTTAGTAACGTAATCAACAACAACTAAAATATGTGTATATCCATTAGAGGCAGGAAAAGGTCCCATATAATCAAAGCCCCAAACATCAAATGGTTCAATAACAAGAGAATAATTCATTGGCATTTCTTGACGTCTACTAATGTTACCAATTCTTTGACATTCATCACAAGACAAGACAAACTTACGAGCATCTTTGAAGAGAGTAGGCCAATAAAAAGCGGGTTGCAATACCTTATGTGCAGTTTTGTCTCCAGCATGGTGTCCTCCATATGATTCGGAGTGACACTTGCGTAGGATCTGTTCCTGTTCATGCTCAGGTACACAATGTCTAATAACACCATCTACTCCTTCTTTATAAAGGTGTGGGTCATCCCAGAAGTAATGTCTTAAATCATAAAAGAACTTTTTCTTTTGCTGGTATGTGAAACTAGGTGGTATAAATTTAGCAACAATGTAATTAACATAATCAACATACCATGGAGCAGTACGAGAAGCGTTAACGACCGCTAATTGTTCATCAGGAAAGCTATCATCAATAGGCAGTGGGTCATCAAGAACATTCTCTAACCTAGACAAGTTGTCTGCAACGGGGTTCTCAACTCCCTTTCTATCAATAATATGCAAATCAAATTCTTGGAGCAAGAGAACCCATCTAATGAGTCTAGGCTTAGCATCTTTCTTTTCCATAAGATATTTAATAGCAACATGATCAGTGTGAATAGTAACTTTGGAATCAACAATATAAGGCCTAAACTTATCACATGCAAACACAACTGCTAAGAATTCTTTTTCAGTAGTAGCATAATTTCTCTGGGCAGTATCAAGAGTCTTACTAGCATACTGGATAACATTCAATTTCTTATCAACTCTTTGCCCTAGAACAGCACCTACAACATAATCACTAGCATCACACATAATTTCAAAAGGTAAGTTCCAATCAGGTGGCTGAATAATAAGTGAAGTGATCAAAGCTTTCTTAAGTATTTCAAATGCTTCTACACAATCCTCATCAAAGACAAAAGGAATATATTTTTGCAATAAATTAGTCAGAGGCCTAGAGATTTTAGAAAAGTCCTTAATGAACCTCCTATAAAAACCGGCATGACCAAGGAAACTTCTTATACCTTTTATGTCCTTGGGACATGGCATCTTTTCAATGGCATCAACTTTATCTTTATCAACTTCAATACCTCTCTCGGAGATTTTGTGCCCCAAGACAATGCCTTCATTAACCATAAAGTGGCACTTTTCCCAATTCAAGACGAGACTAGTGTCTTCGCATCTCTACAAAACTCGATCAAGGTTGCTCAAGCAATCATCAAAGGAGGATCCATAAACGGAGAAATCATCCATGAATACCTCACAAAGCTTTCCACAAAAGTCAGAGAATATAGCCATCATGCATCATTCAAAGGTAGCAGGTGCATTACATAAACCAAAAGGCATACGTCTATAAGAAAAAGTACCGAAAGGGCAAGTAAAAGTAGTTTTGATTGATCCTTTGCTGACACAGGTATTTGAGAGAAACCAGAATAACCATCTAGAAAGCAGAAATGTGTATGTTTGGATAGTCTTTCTAGCATTTGATCAATAAAAGGTAAAGGGTAATGATCTTTCTTAGTAGCTTTATTTAATTTTTGGAAATCAATTACCATCCTATAACCTGTAATAATTCTTTGCGGGATCAATTCATCTTTATCATTAGGAACGACAGTAATACCTCTCTTTTTAGGAACACAATGGGCATGGCTTACCCAATCACTATCAACAACGGGATAAATTATACCTGCCTCAAGGAGCTTTAGTATCTCCTTTCTTACCACTTCTTTCATTTTGGGATTCAATCGTCGTTGAGGATCTCTAACTGTCTTGGCACCTTCCTCCAAATTAATTTTGTGTTGACATAACGTGGGACTAATGCCCTTAAGATCATCAAGAGTATATCCAATAACAGCACGATGCTTCTTCAGAGTTTTCAATAATCTTTCTTCTTCTTGTTCTAAAAGGTTAGCACTAATAATAACATGATATATTCTCTTTTCATCAAGATAAGCATACTTAAGATTATCAAGTAATGGTTTGAGTTCAAACACGGGATCACCCTTGGGTGGAGGGGCATCCTCTAGAATTTCAACGAGAAGGTTATGTTTCAGAATAGGTTCATGTTTAAGGAACACTTCATCTTTTTCCCTTCTTTCTTTCATAAACATATCATTTTCATGGTCTAGAAAATATTGTTCTAACGGATCAGTAGGAGGCACGGAAATAGAAGCAAGACGAATTATTTCGTCTTTACTAGGTAATTCTTTATCACGAGGTTGTCTACGAAATTTAGCAAAATTAAACTCATGAGTCATATCATCCAAGCCAATCGTAACAACATCCTTTTCGCAATCAATCTTAGCATTAACAGTGTTCAAGAAGGGTCTACCAAATATAATGGGACAAAAGTCATCTTGTGGGGAACCAAGAACAAGAAAATCAACAGGGTATTTGACCTTCCCACACAAGACTTCAACATCTCTAACAATCCCAAAAGGCCTAATAGTATCTCTATTGGCAAGCTTAATTGTAACATCAATATCTTCTAACTCAGCAGGTGCAATATCATGCATAATCTCTTGGTATAAGGAAATAGGTATTGCACTAGCACTAGCACCCATATCACATAGGCCATGATAACAATGATCTCCTATTTTAACAGAAATAACAGGCATGCCTACGACAGGTCTATGTATTTTGGCATCTGGTTTAACAATATTAGCAGTTTCACCACAGAAGTAAATAACATGCCCATCTAAATCATCATCCAAGAGATCTTTGACCATAGCAATACAAGGTTCAACCTTGATTTTCTCAGGAGGTGTATAAGTTCTAGTATTACTCTTACGAACAACAATTGAAGCTTTAGCACGATCCTTCATTCTAACAGGAAAAGGAGGTTCTCAACATAAGTAGTAGGAACAATAGGATCATTATAAGTAATAGTATTTTCTTCAACTGTAATAGGTGCAACAACTTTTACTTCAATGGGAGGATTATATTTGAACCACTTCTCCTTAGGGAGATCTACGTGAGTAGCAAATGATTCACAGGAAGAAGCTACTATCTCAGAGTCAAGTCCATATTTAGCGCTAAATCCACGAAAAGCATCGGTATCCATAAAAGATTTAACACAATCAAACTTAGGTGTCATACCTGACTCCTTACCATCATCGGAACCCCAATCTTCAGAGTTGCATTTAATTCTTTCCAATAAGTCCCATTTGAATTCAATACTCTTCAGCATATAAGAGCCAGCACATGAAGTATCGAGCATGTTGCGATCATTGAGAGAAAGACGAGCATAAAAATTTTGAATAATCATTTCTCTGGAGAGCTCATGATTGGGGCATGAATATAACATTGACTTAAGCCTCCCCCAAGCTTAAGCGATGCTTTCTCCTTCGCGAGGCCAGAAATTATATATGTAATTACGATCACGATGAACAAGATGCATAGGATAGAACTTTTGGTGAAATTCCAACTTCAATCGTTTATAATTCTAGGATCCCGTATCATCACATAGCCTATACCATGTCAATGCATCTCCCTTCAAAGATAAAGGGAAGACCTTCCTTTTGACAACATCATTGGGAATACCTGCAAGCTTAAATAATCCACAAACTTCATCCACAAAGATAAGGTGTAAATTAGGATGCAATGTTCCATCTCCTGCAAATGGATTAGCTAGCAGTTTCTCTATCATACCCGAAGGAATCTCAAAGTAAAAATTTTCAGTAGGTTGAGGAGCAAATCTTTGCTCTACTGGTCGGGGTGAAGATGCCCCAAACAAGCCCCACAAAGGATTAGTTTCCATAGTGACAAGTAACAGAAAATTTCAGCACACTATATAAATGTTTCCTTACCAAGTTCCACTCACCAAAAGTGCTACACTCCCCGGCAACGGCGCCAGAAAAGAGTCTTGATGACCCACAAGTGTAGGGGATCTATCATAGTCCTTTTGATAAGTAAGAGTGTCGAACCCAACGAGGAGCAGAAGGAAATGATAAGCGGTTTTCGGTAAGGTTTTCTCTGCAAGCACTGAAATTGTAGGTAATAGATAGTTTTGTGATAAGATAAATTGTAATGAGTAACAAGCAATGAAAGTAAATAAGGTGCATCAAGGTGGCCCAATCCTTTTTGTAGCAAAGGACAAGCCTGGACAATTTCTTATAATGAGAAAAGCAATCTCGAGGACACATGGGAATTATCATGAAGCTAGTTTTCATCACGCTCATATGTTTCGCGTTCGGTACTTTGATAATTTGATATGTGGGTTGACCGGTGCTTGGGTACTGCCCTTACTTGGACAAGCATCCCACTTATGATTAACCCCTATTGCAAGCATCCGCAACTACAAAAGAAGTATTAAGGTAAACCTAACCACAACATTAAACATATGGATCCAAATCAGCCCCTTATGAAGCAACGCATAAACTAGGGGTTAAGCTTCTGTCACTCTAGCAACCCATCATCTACTTATTACTTCCCAATGCCTTCCTCTAGGCCCAAATAATGGTTAAGTGTCATGTAGTCGATGTTCACATAACACCACTAGAGGAAAGACAACATACATCTCATCAAAATATCAAACGAATACCAAATTCACATGACTACGAATAGCAAGACTTCACCCATGTCCTCAGGAACAAACGTAACTACTCACAAAGCATATTCATATTCATAATCAGAGGAGTAATAATATGCATTAAGGATCTAAACATATGATCTTCCACCAAGTAAACCAATAAGCATCAACTACAAGGAGTAATCAACACTACTAGCAACCCACAGGTACCAATTTATGGTTTTGGATACAAGAGATGAACTAGGGTTTAAGAGGAGATGGTGCTGGTGAAAATGTTGATGGAGGTTGACCCTCTCCCGATGGGAGGATCGTTGGTGATGACGATGGTGATGATTTCCCCCTCCCGGAGGGAAGTGTCCCCGACAGAACAGCTCTGTCGGAGCTCTAGATTGGTTCCACCAAGGTTCCGCCTCGTGGCAGCGGAGTTTCATCCCGTAAGCTTGCCCATGATTTTTTCCAGGGTAAAAGGCTTCATATAGCAGAAGATGGACACCAGAGGGCCACCAGGGGGCCCGGGAGACAAGGGCGCACCCAGTAGGGGTGGGCCCGCCCCCCACCCTCCTGGCCAGGGTGTGGGCCCCCTGAGGTGTTTCTTCCGTTCAATAATTCTTATTTATTCCAAAAATAAGTTTCGTGGAGTTTCAGGTCTTTTGGAGCAGTGTAGAATAGGTTTCCAATGTTTGCTCCTTTTCCAGCCAGAATTCCAGCTGCCGGCATTCCCCCTCTTCATGGTAAACCTTATAAAATAAGAGAGAATAGCCATAAGTATTGATATATAATGTGTAATAACAGCCCATAATGCAATAAATATTGATATAAAAGCATGATGCAAAATGGACGTATCATGGTGACAATGGGATACTCACGTGATCTACTTGATGTATGTTTTGGTGATCAACTTGCGGGTTAAGTGACCTTGTGAACTTATGCATAGGGGTTCACACACCTTTTCGTCTCGACTCTCCGGTAGAAACTTTGGGGCACACTTTGAAGTTATTTGTGTTGGTTGAATAGATGAATCTGAGATTGTGTGATGCATATCATATAATCATGCCCACGGATACTTGAGGTGAATTGGAGTATCTAGGTGACATTAGGGTTTTGGTTGACTTGTTTCTTAAGGTGTTATTCTAGTACGAACTCTAGGATAAATCAAACGAAAAGAATAGCTTCGTGTTATTTTACTACTTACTCTTGAATAGATCGATCAGAAAGAATAACTTTGAGGTGGTTTCGTACCCTACCATAATCTCTTCGTTTGTTCTCTGCGATTGGTGACTTTGGAGTGACTCTTTGTTGCATGTTGAGGGATAGTTATATGATCCAGTTATGTTATTATTGTTGAGAGAACTTGCACTAGTGACAGTATGAACCCTAGGCCTTGTTTCCTAGCATTGCAATACCGTTTGTGCTCACTTTTATCATTAGTTACCTTGCTGTTTTTATATTTTCAGATTAAAAATACTCATATCTACCATCCATATTGCACTTGTATTACCATCTCTTCGCTGAACTAGTGCACCTATACAATTTACCATTGTATTGGGTGTGTTGGGGACACAAGAGACTCTTTGTTATTTGGTTGCAGTGTTGTTCGAGAGAGACCATCTTCATCCTACGCCTCCCACGGATTGATAAATCTTAGGTCATCCACTTGAGGGAAATTTGCTAGTGTCCTACAAACCTCTGCACTTGGAGGCCCAACAACGTCTACAAGGAGAAGGTTGCGTAGTAGGCATCAAGCTCTTTTCTGGCGTCGTTGCCGGGGAGGTGAGTGCTTGAAGGTATATCTTTAGATCTTGCAATCGAATCTTTTAGTTTCTTGTTTTATCACTTGTTTAGTCTATAAAAGAAAGTTACAAAAAAATGGAATTGAGTTTGCCTCATACGCTTCATCTTTTTAATATCTTCCGTGAGAATGATGGTAAGGAATATTGTGCTCAAGTGCTAGATGAAGAAGTCTATAAAATATTTGGCACTAAATCTTTGAATAAAGAGCATGATTGCAATATTATTAGTATGAATTCTTTGAATACCCATGATACTAATGATATGCAAAGCCACAAGCTTGCGGATGCTATGTTTGATGAATATGATATTTTTTGTCCCCCAAGTTTTGATGAGAATATTTATTATGATGAAATCATGCCTCCTATTTATGATGATTATATTGATGAAAGTGGATTTGGAGAGGTCATGACTTTATTTAGTGATGAATCCACTATTTCAGAAGAGGTTCTAATTGATTATGAGAACAAAGTTGCTATCTCTGATGATTATTGTGATGGCTTGTATGCTATTAAGAATAATGATAAACATGAAACTTGTCGTCATGATTTTAGTTGGATTATGCCTCACATGATAATTATTTTGTTGAGTTTGCTCGCACTACTATTCATGAGAAGAAATTTGCTTATGTGGAGAGTAGTAAAATTTCTATGCAAGTAGATCATGAAAAGAATGCTTTATGTGCTGGTTATATGGTTGAATTCATTCATGATGCTACTGAAAATTATTATGAGAGAGGATCATATGCTTATACATATTGCAATAATATCAAGTTTCCTCTCTATGTGTTGAAAATCCTGAAGATTTGCTTGTTTTACCTTCCTATGGTAGTTGATTATTGTTCCCATAAGTTGTTTGCTCACAAAATGCCTATGCATAGGAAGTGGGTTAGACTTAAATGTGATAGTCATATTCTTCATGATGCTTTCTTTATGTTTTAATTCTTGTCTTTTATGTGAGCATCATTGAAATCATCATGCCTAGGTAGGGGCGTTAAACGTTGGTGCTTGTTGGGAGGCAACCATATTTTATTTCTGTTTCTTTGATTTTTGTTCCTGTTTAGTAATAAATAATTCATGTAGCCTCTAGTTAGATGTATTTTTATGTTTTAATTAGTGTTTGTGCCAAGTAGAACCTTTGGGAAGACTTGTGTGAAGTCTATGCGATCTTGCTGTAAAAAATAGAAACTTTTACGCTCACGAGATTAACTGCCATTTTTTAATAGAGAGTTATTTTAGGTTGATTATTTTTGAAGATGATTAATAGACAAATTCCTCAGGTACACCAGTTTATTTTAGAATTTTTGGAGTTACAAAAGTATTCGAATGATACAGATTACTCCAGACTGTTCTGTTTTTGACAGATTCTATTTTCTATGTGTTGTTTGCTTATTTTGATGAATCTATGAGTAGTATCGGAGGGTATGAACCATAGAGAAGTTGTAATACAGTAGATATTACATAAATATGAATTTAGAATGAGTTCACAACATTACCTAAGTGGTGATTTTATTTTCTTATACTAACGAAGCTTATGAGATTTTCTGTTGAGTTTTGTGTTGTGAAGTTTTCAAGTTTTGGGTAAAGATTCGATGTACTATGGAATAAGGAGTGGTAAGAGCCTAAGCTTGGGTATTCCCAAGGCACCCCAAGGTAATATTCAAGGACAACCAAGAGCCCAAGCTTGGGGATGCCCCGGATGGCATCCCCTCTTTCGTCTTTGTTCATCGGTAACTTTACTTGGAGCTATATTTTTATTCACCACATGATATATGTTTTTCTTGGAGCGTCATTTTATTTTTTTAGTATTTTCTTGCTGTTATTTAGAGTATATTTTCAATAAAAATGTCAAGGATAGCCTTTATCATGCTTATTTTGCAAGTATACATGTTGCTGTTTCAAAACAGAAAGTTTACCGCTGTTGCAAAAATTCCCTAGAAAAGTCAGAGAATGATATTAATATTGAAACTTTTTGCATATTGAGCTATGATAAATCTTCTACAGTGTAGTATTTTTCTCATAATTGTTGGAGTTAGGTAAGTATGATGAATCTTGTATTCTTTACAGACTATACTGTTTTGGCAGATTGCTATTATGTTTGCATTGTTTGCATATGTTTGCTTGTTTAATGATTCTATTTGAGGATAGGAGTATTAAATATGCAGAGACATTTAGTATGCAATGTTGAATAATAATTTTAGTGATTTGTTACAATAGATAATGATAAGGTTTTTGCAATGGTTTATACTAACTTATCTCACGAGTTCTTGTTGAGTTTTGTGTGGATGAAGTTTTTGAGATTTAGGAAAACCGTGATATGAGAGGAATCAAGGAGACACAAAAGCTCAAGCTTGTGGATGCCCAAGGCACTCCAAGATAATATTCTAAGAATTCTCAAGCACCTAAGCTTGGGGATGCCCCCGTAGGCATCCCACCTTTCTTCTTCAAAAATTATCGGTTAGTATCGGTTGAACCTAAGTTTTTACTTCTTCACATGATGAGTGCTATCCTTGAAATGTCGTTTTATTTTGTTTTGCTTGCTGTTTGAATAATATCCCAAGATCTGAAATTCTTAAATGAGAGAGAGTCTTCACATAGTTACATAATTATTTAACTACTCATTGATCTTCACTTATATCTTTTTGGAGTAGTTTGTCATCTACTCGTGTGCTTCACTTATATCCTATGAGTAAATGGTTGAATGAGTTGAATATCATAAATCTGAAATTATATATGTTTCATATGATTATCCCATGGGGAGTAATGACTTCACATATAAGAAGTAGAGGTTGTAAATTCATTGAATGTTAGCAAACAAATTGTATTTGTCACTTGAACAATTCATGAAAGAATATTGAAGGAAGAGAGATTTCACATATAAATATACTATCTTGGACATCTTTTATAATTGTGAGCACTCATTAAAATATGACATGCTAAAAAGTTGATGTTGGACACGGAAGACAACTTAATGGGTTATGTTTTCCTATATCTGAAACTTTATATTGTCTTGGATCATCCAAACATGTTGAGCTTGCCTTTCCCTCTCATGCTAGCCAAATTCTTTGCACCAAGTAGAAATATTACTTGTGCTTCTGAACATCCCTTAAACCAGTTTTGCCATGAGAGTCCACCATACCTACCTAAGGATTGAATAAGATCCTTCAAGTAAGTTGTCATCGGTGCATGCAATAAAAATTGCTCTCTAAATATGTATGATCTATTAGTGCGAAGAAAATAAGCTTTATACAAACTTGTGATAGGGAAGAAATAAAAGCGACGGACTGCATAATAAAGGTCTTTATCACAAGCGGCAATGTAAAGTGACATTCTTTTGCATTAAGATTTTGTGCATCCAACTATAAAAGTGCATGACAACCTCTGCTTCCCTCTACGAAGGGCCTATCTTTTACTCTTATCTTCTACCCTTATACAAGAGTCATGGTGATCACCACCTTTCCTTTTTACACCTTTTCTTTTGGCAAGCACTTTGTGTTGCGGTGATCTGGATGTATATATCCACTTGGATGTAGGCGTTCATAAATTATTATTGTTGGCATTTACCCTTGAGGTAAAATGTTGGGAGGTGAAACTATAAGCCCCTATCTTTCTTTGTGTTTGATTAAAACTTTCAACCCATAAATATCATGTGAGTGTTAGCAATTGTGAAAGATTAAATGATAGTCGAGTATGTGGAGTTTGCTAAATCAAAGCTCTGACATAGACCCTTCCTGAAAATAAGATGAATTGCAATTGTTTGATGATTGAGAATATAGTTTGTTAGTTTCAAGAAAGTTTATGATCTATACTTTAACATGTGAATAGCTTGTTACTTGATCATGAAAAGTTATATGGGATGAGCTACTGTTATGACATATAATGATACTAGAAAAGGTGACTCAAATTATCATTGATCAAACTTGTGCACCTGCTAGCATTCACACTTCATTAATTCTTTCTTTTATCATTTACCTACTCGAGGACGAGCAGGAATTAAGCTTGAGGATGCTGATACGTCTCCAATGTATCTATAATTTATGATGTATTCATGCTATTTTATTATCTGTTTTGGATGTCTAATGGGCTTTATTATACTCTTTATATTATTTCTGGGACTAACCTATTAACCGGAGGCCCAGTCCAAGTTGTTGTTTTTTTTCCTATTTAAGTGTTTCGCAGAAAAGGAATATCAAACGGAGTCCAAATGGAATGAAACCTTCGGGAGAGTTATTTTTGGAACAAACACAATCCAGGATACTTGGAGTAGACGTCAGGGAAGCAACGAGGTGGCCACAAGGGTCCAGGGCACGCCCCCACCCTCGTGGGCCCCTCATGGCTCCCCTGACCGACTTCTTTCGCCTATATATATCCATATACCCTGAAAACATCGAGAAGCACAATAGATCGGGAGTTCCACCGCCACAAGCCTCTGTAGCTACCAAAAACCTCTTGGGAGCCCGTTCCGGCACCCTGCCGGAGGGGGGGTGGTCCCTCACCGGTGGCCATCTTCACCATCCCGGTGCTCTCCATGCCGAGGAGGGAGTAGTTCACCCTCGGGGCTGAGGGTATGTACCAGTTGCTATGTGTTTGATCTCTCTTCCTCGTGTTCTTGATTTGGCACGATCTTATCGCGAGCTTTGTTATTATAGTTATATCTTATGATGTTTCTCCCCCTCTACTCTCTTGTAATAGATTGAGTTTTCCCTTTGAAATTATCTTATCGGATTGAGTCTTTAAGGATTTGAGAATAATTGATGTATGTCTTGCATGTGCTTATCTGTGGTGACAATGAGATATTCATGTGATCTACTTGATGTACATTTTGGTAATCAACTTGCGGGTTCAGTGACCTTGTGAACTTATGCATAGGGGCTGGCACACGTTTTTGTCTTGACTCTTCGGTAGAAACTTTGAGGCACTCTTTGAAGTACTTTGTGTTGGTTGAATAGATGAATCTGAGATTGTGTGATGCATATAGTATAATCATGCCCACAGATACTTGAGGTGACATTGGAGTATCTAGGTGACATTAGGGTTTTGGTTGATTTGTGTCTCAAGGTGTTATTCTAGTACAAACTCTATGATAGATCGTACGGAAAGATTAGCTTCGTGTTATTTTACTACGGACTCTTGAATAGATCGATCAGAAATGATAACTTTGAGGTGGCTTCGTACCCTACAATAATCTCTTCGTTTGTTCTCTGCTATTAGTGACTTTGGAGTGACTCTTTGTTGCATGTTGAGGGATAGTTATATGATCCAATTATGTTATTATTGTTGAGAGAACTTGCACTAGTGAAAGTATGAACCCTAGGACTTGTTTCGAAGCATTGCAATACCGTTTACGCTCATTTTTATCATTAGTTACCTTGCTGTTTTTATATTTTCAGATTACAAAAACCTATATCTACCATCCATATTACACTTGCATCATCATCTCTTTGCCAAACTAGTGCACCTATACAATTTACCATTGTATTGGGTGTGTTGGGGACACAAGATACTCTTTATTATTTAGTTGCAGTGTTGCTTGAGAGAGACCATCTTCATCCTACGCCTCCCACGGATTGATAAATCTTAGGTCATCCACTTGAGGGAAATTTGCTACTGTCCTACAAACCTCTGCATTTGAAGACCCAACAATGTCTTCAATAAAAAGGTTGTGTAGTAGACATCACGATGGTACGCGTTCACCAGTGGATTAATTGAAAACATCCGCCGTTTCCTACCACGTTGGATTGAGGCATAAATAGCCATCAGATCTCCCCCAATGAGATGTGTCATGAATTGCAGTAAGGTAGATGTGTGATCTCCCCCAATGAGATGTGTCGTGAATAGCAGCAAGGTAGATGTTGCACAACTTGCTCTACAACAGTTGCTTTGTTGCAAACCACCGAAGCGTTATTTTTTCCTGATTTTTTTTGCAACATAGATGATGTCGTGGGAGGACTTCTGCAGCAGAGGCCGTGTTGCAGATCTTTTTCGTCTTCATAGTTTTTGCAGCATAGATGATGTTGCGGGTGAACCTTTGCAACATGAATAATGTTGCAAAAGAAAGCACATTGAAAAGATGAGCTCGTCTGTAGTATGAATCGAGAAATTTCTACAACAGAGATGATGCTGCGTGGAAGGACATTTGTAACAAGGCCCTTGTTGCAGAAAGTCAGGGTGGACACGGTCCGGGCCGGTCCGGTCCCGGTCCGAGCCGTCGTTTGGACCGGCCGCCGGCGGTCCGGTCCGGACCGGACCGAGCAGCGCAGCGGTCCTGATCTCAGGGACCGGACCGGCAGAGCTGAAGCTCGGAGCGGACCGGCGGTCCTCACGGTCCTGGCGACGTCCAGTCACTGGCATGTAGGCCCAGGATGTCGGAGAGGTCGTCGGAGCAGCAGCACGATGGCCGGAGCCGGTGAAGACAACCTGAGGCGCGGCGGCGCGAGGGAGAGGCACGGGGGAGAGAGGGAGTGGCACGACCGCGCGGGGGAGAGGGAGAGCAGTCGCGCGAGAGGGCGGGGGAGAGGCCGAGCAGTCGCGCGAGAGGGCGGGGGAGAGGGCGAGGCAGAGGCGCGGCGGCGGGGAGAGAGAGGCAGTGCAGGGGAGAGCAGAAGCAGCCCGTGCGGCGCCATGGGGATAGACTGGGATGGACGAGGACGGCGGCTAGGTCACGCACGCACGGTGTATATGTGTTGGGCTCTCCAGATGACATCTAATTGGGCTGGGCCTTCGGTCCTCCGAGCCGGACCGAGCTTTTGTCGGACCGGACCGACCGAATTTCGGTCTCCTTTTCGCGGACCGGACCGGCCATGTTATTTAGCGAGCCAGGACCGTACGGTCCGGTCCATAAGGGGCCGCGAGCCGGGCCAAAAGCCCGCTCGTCACGTCCACCCTGAGCAGAAAGTATAAAAAAGCCGCGCAGCTCGCCGATGGTGGCTGGAGCAGAGCTCGAGCGAGCATAGAGAGACGCGGAAAGAAGGAGCTGGAGAGGAAGAGGAGAGGAGAAAGGACGGCCAGCGGTGTCCTCTGACGATGACCGCCGGCGGACTCGAGAGAGCGGCGACTGCTGCGGCACTTGTGGCGTGTGGCGGTCCTGGAGCACGGTTGAGAGGAGGACACGAAGAGTAGATAGGATAAGGACAAGGACGTAGTATGTTGCTCGGTTCCTTTCACACAGGACACATGTTGAACGTTGGAAGCGGCAGACACTGTGCCTGTAATTCACCGGGTGAAGGTAATCTTTTCCCATTAAACTATGAAAATACAAGACATATAAGTATGATAACATCACTGCCGTCTTGTTGTCTTCTTTGGAGACGAACGTGGCCAAATAATTTGATGTGGCGATAAGAAAACGAGTTGTTGAGTTGTGTATACGCCGTGGTGGCAGCCACCACACAAGTTGTACCGGGAGCAATATGCTCCATGTGCATCGCCACTCTTCTATCTATTATAAGATGCACCTTATGCTAGCTTATCCCTGTTCATACGGTCATACCTGAGCTTGGGCTGTCTGCCGTACAATGTCTTCTTCCTCCTCCATCCCAACCTTTCCGCCGCAAGAGGGCGATGCCGAAACCAACGAGGAGCTCTACGGGCAGTTCACCGAGCTGGTGTCCTCCTGGCCGTGCTCCCGAGGCCTCTCCAGGGCGAACCAGCTCTACCGCCACGAGAAGGGATGGTACAGCACCCTGCCTCCGATGGTCGGCGCGATGGTCGCCGACGCACGCTTCGCCGCGCGCCCCTCGGACATCGTCGTCGCCACCATGCCCAAGTCCGGCACGACGTGGATGAAGGCGCTCCTCTACTCCACGGTCAACCGGAAGGAGCACCCCCCGGGCGGCCCCGGCCACCCGTTCAACTCCCTCGGCCCGCACGAGTGCATCCGCCACCTGGAGTACCAGCTCTACACGCGCAACAGGGTCCCGGACCTCGACGGGCTCCCAGACCCGAGGCTCCTCGCCACGCACGTCCCGCTCGCGTCGCTGCCGAGGTCCGTCGCCGCGTCGGCGTGCAGGATCGTGTACGTGTGCCGCGACCCCAAGGACACCCTGGTCTCGACGTGGACCTTCGTGAACAAGTTCAGGGCCGAGGACGGGCTGGAGCCGATCTCGGTCGAGACCGCCGCCGACTACTTCTGCGACGGCGTGTCGGCGTCCGGGCCGTACTGGGACCACGCCCTCGGGTACTGGCGCGCGCACCTGGCGAACCCCGAGCGGGTGCTCTTCTTCAGGTACGAGGAGATGAGTCGGGACCCTGCAGCCCACGTCCGGAGGCTGGCGGAGTTTGTCGGACGCCCGTTCAGCGCGGAGGAGGAGGAAGATGGCGCGGTGGACGCCGTCGTCAAGCTGTGCTCGTTCGAGCACATGACCGGGCTCGAAGCGACCAAGAGCGGCAAGACGGAGCTTGTGTTGGGCGCTGTGGAGAACAGCTCGTTCTTCCGGCGCGGCCTGGTCGGGGACTGGGAGAACTATCTGTCGCCGGAGACAGCACGAAAGATCGACGCCATTACCGAGGCTAAGTTCAGGGGTTTCGGTCTCTCTGTCTAGCTAGCATTCGGTATCCGCGTGTCATTCAATATTCGCATACGTGTGCCGCTAGTATATGTCAACAAGGGAGCGGCATATTGTGTTGATATTTTTATTTGTGGATTGAAATTGTGCCCGCAAGTTTGGAATTATGGATTGGGGCCAGGCAGTACAGACTAGAGCGTCTCTCCAAAGCTAGCCCCATTTTAGAACTCTCGAAGAATAAATAGAGATGCTTATACATTTTCAGCCCCTAAATATTATACTCAACTCTAATAGCAACCTTCATCTTCTAGACCCCACTTTTCTTCCATAAGAGCATCTCTAGCAGATCTGTTATATATATATATTTTTTAAAAAGAGGATCACCCCGGGCCTCTGCATCAATCGATGCATGCAGCCATATTAATAAATAAAAACATGACAAAGTCATGAGGTTCAAAGAAACTCAAAAAATTACCAGAATTCAAAATAAAATCTAAAAGACGCCACAACGGGTGATAAAGAACTGAAAAGTGCCACATCCGGCGATAAAACAACAAGCTACGATGCCTACATACCTAGCCTATTATTAGCTCGCCACCCAAATCGGCTGGAGATAGCCCATGCTACCGTCTCCCAACGGTTGCACCCAATAACTATATAATTCTATATCCTTGCCGGCCCTTATAATTTAGATGGTTTTAGAGTTTTTGACCTTTTTCGGGCCCGAACAAATCCCGTAAAAATCGCCCGGTCCGTAAAAAATATGCAGTCGGCCAGCAGACCCCCCTCCCCTCCGCTGTATGTACGGGTGTCGGTGTCAAAACCGGCGGATCTCGGGTAGGGGATCCCGAACTGTGCATCTAAGGCTGATGGTAACAGGAGGCGGGGGAGACGATGTTGACCCAGGTTCGGGCCCTCTCTACGGAGGTAATACCCTACTTCCTGCTTGATTGATCTTGATGAATATGAGTATTACAAGAGTTGATCTACCACGATATCGTAATGGCTAAACCCTAGAATCTAGCCTGTATGATTATGATTCTGCCTCCTACGGACTAAGCCCTCCGGTTTATATACACCGGAGGGGACTAGGGTTGTACAGAGTCGGTTACAGAGAAAGAAATCTTCATTATCCAGACGCCAAGCTTGCCTTCCATGCCAAGGAGAGTCCCATCCGAACACGGGAGAGAGTCTTCATTCTTGTATCTTCACAGCCCAACGGTCCGGCTCATGTAACATAGTCCGACCGTCCGAGGACCCCTTAATCCAGGACTCCCTCAGTCGCCCCTGAGCCAGGCTTCAATGACGAGGTGTCCGGCACGCAGATTGTCTTCGGCTTGCAAGGCGGGTTCCTCCTCCGAATACTCCAAAATAGTCTTTGAACACAAGAATCGTATCTGGCTCTGCAAAACAAATTCCACACACAACCGTAGAGAGTATAATATTTCACGAGTCCAATCAGCTGACAACTTTTTGTAGCGTGACATCACATCACCGCCCGACCGTTATTTTGAACCATTTTTTAGCCTGCCGCTCCATATTTCGAGATGCGGTTTAATTGGCACGTCTTGTCAAAGCAGAGATCGTGTCCCCTTATTACGGGATTCTTATCAATATGGGCGTGGGTAACCCAACCGTTCTGTTGGCATGATTCCTTAGGAATAGGCAGGTTTTAAGGCCTAGGAGGGGGCTTTCGATACTCATCTCCTTTATAAAGGAGGCTAGGACCCATCTTTTCTCCTTCACGCCAATCCTTTCCTCAACTTTTGCCACCTCGAGTTCCAGCACCCAAGGTTCAACTTAATTGCTTCTTACTTCTCAGTTATGTCCGGAACCAGCTCTCAAGGCCGGTGGATGGCCTCCTCTGTCACAGAGGAGGATATTGCGAAGCTCCGAGCGGCAAGATACCTAACCACGGAAATCCCTCATAGGCTGCCTGCTCAAGGGCAGGTTATTCCTACTCCCAGATCCGGCGAGAGGGTCATATTCATCTCCCACTTCCTCCGAGGGCTAGGGTTCGCTCTTCATTCCTTCGTCCGAGGGCTCATGTTCTATTACGGGCTAGATTTTCACGATCTAGCTCCGGACTCCTTTCTTCACGTCTCGGCGTTCATTATCATGTGCGAGGCCTTCCTCCGTATTCCACCACACTTCGGCTTGTGGATCAAGACCTTTAATGTGAAACCGAAGGTAGTCGACGGGGAACAAGCGGAGTGCGATGGTGCCGTAGTGAGCAAACTCACCAACACTCCTTGGCCAAAAGGCTCCTTCATAGAAACTTCCAACCTATGGCAGCAAGAGTGGTTTTACATCAGTGAACCCCGTGGCACCAAGTGGGCAGCTACACCCACGTTCCGATCTGGTCCTCCACTACAGCTTGCATCATGGATTAATAAGGGGCTGGACTGGGAATCAATTGATGAAGTGCGGACGCTACAAAGCCGCATTCAGAGCCTCATTGAGAAGGACACCGGTCTTATCGATGTAATCCAAGTAATGCTAGTTCGTCGGGTCCTACCGTGCCAGCGACGACCTCTCCGCATGTGGGAGTTCAATCCGGAAGGACCGCGAACCCTTCAACACTTATTTGGCACGACGCTCGAAGTGATGTGTAAATTATTCTTCAGGACACGAAAACAGTTTCCGGACACTACAGAGGACGTCAGCCTTGAGTGCAACCATCCGGATACCTCGGTAAGCACTCGACTCTCGAACACAGTTTAGCTAAATTTCTCATAACAATGTATTGAGAAAACCATACTCGGCCAGGGCTGGATAAAGAAGGCGGAGAGAATTAGGTGTTCGGCCCCTCTTCCCGAAGACTCAATGGATCCGGTGTTAACAAGGATGCTGGCTTCGGCACCCTATCAAGTGCCGACGAAGGAAGACAAGGAGAAGAGTAAGAAGGCACGGAGTCGCCCCCATTCTAGAGGTACGTCAGGCACCTCGTCCGGGGAAATTGGAACTCCCTTTCCGAAGAAGAAAGGGAAGGAGAAACTGACATCCCGTCTCCCCATGGGAAGAAGAGGACCACCTCCAAAGATTTGGAGATAAAGGCTTCCAAGCGAGGGAAGATATCCCTGTCAGGGGGTTCTGGTTCGGGAGGTGACGTTGTCACGCAGTTCCTCCATAAGGACGAGCCCTTAGCTGAATTGTAAGTGAACAAGGGTGCTTTAAACATATCCCGCTCTTTCCTGGTTGCAAGGGTAATATTTAAAATATATGTTTTGCAGTTCGGCATGCAGCCTCCCTCAACAGTCCTCTTTCTCGGGGGATCTTCTTCCGGAGATGATGGAGAGCGAAATGCCACCACATATTTCCCCACCCCATAGGGCAGATGACCCCGAGGTGTCGTCCTGGAGGATCTCTCCCGATCAACAAGTGGTGCGAGGGATAACAAAGACTAGGCCCGAAGGTGATACTTCGGTTGCCCAGGGTCCGGGGTGTTTCGCTCCTACCGGGACCAACAATAGAAGCCCCGGACTATCCGATTTACAGCCAGAGACGACTCTAAGGTCGAGTAAACATATTCCATTGAAGGGAGTCCGTACCCCTACAGCTGCTTCCAGGATCCGGAGGTGCCGTATATATTGATGGACCTACTGCGACATGCGCCCGTCTCAGAGGAACATCGTACCTTGATGGGTACGGTAGTTGAGAGAGTTCTATCTGCGAAAAGAGGATTGAATGAAGCTTTTATGAGCCTGCTAAGAGGCTTCGAGGTACGTAATGTAATTTTTTCAATTGTGCTATAAACGCAAAATGTGCCTGTGTATAGATAGTAGCCCCTGAGACTCTGGTTAACGTCTAGATGGAAGCGACCAGAGGATCAAAAAAGGTAGATATGCTCAGGAAATGATTTTACTAATTGGAACACAGGCTGTTTCATCCCTGGCGACTGCCCGAGCTACAGAGGTTGCAGAGCTGAAGCAGAAACTTGATGTGGCAGATGATGACATCCGCTCATAAACAGGCGGCTCGACGAGGCGCAAGGTATGTCTTCGGGGCAGTCAGTATATGCAAGTATTATAAATATGAGCATGACGCTGAGAATTGTATTCTGTGATATGCATAACTGCAGATGGTGCCGCCGCAGTTGAGACACTTTGGGCTGAGCTTGCCCGGGCCAAGGAGCAAGCCAGGGTGAGTAATGTGGTTGCCGAAAAGGCAGCTGCTGACTTAAAAGCCGAACATGCTACTCGGCGTTAGTGCAAGGAGAGAATATCTACTATGGCACTTGAGCTAAAGGATGCCACTAGCCGATGCGAATTTCTCGAGAAAGATAACCAAACCAAAGCGGCCGATTTTGAGAAGGCCTTACAAGAGGCGAGGAAACATGGTCCGAGTTGAGAGCGGCTAGGGAGGAGATCCGGCAAGCTGGGAAGATCGTGGCTGGTAAGCCCCTCTTATTGCGAACTAAATTCGGCGACTCCAAAGTATGCCCCGCTTGATCGAATGTGGAGTTCTCCAGACGCATTTTTGGACTTGTCGAAGAGTGCCTCTAATGCAATGCAATTTTTCCAAGCGCAAGAAGGACATGCGACGGAAAAGCTTTTCTGGTTGCAATTCAGCATGCCAAAGTGTCCGCTGTTGCTGAACGAATAGATGGCCCAATGGGCAGAGCTCCATAGGATATCCAGATCTGCCATGAAGGACATCGTGGTCCGGCTGTGGCCAAGAGAGCCAATTCCGAATAGTTATTTCGGTTTGGTGCAATGACTTGTTAATGTGGCGACGCATATCGACACTGTTAAGCGGTCAATGTGCATAGAAGGTGCACGGATGGCCCTTACCCGCGTCAAGACGTACTGGGCGAAGATGAAGGCCACCAATATTGCAGCAAAGAGTCCACCCGAGGGCAAGGACACGCCAGAGCATTACTTTGAATATGTCTTGGAGGGTGCCCGCTTGATAGAGGGTTAGTGCTCGAAAGATATTATGTTCGAGTAAAATGTATCAAAATTGTAAAAACAATGCTATGATATATTAATGCCATTTATACTTTTTCCTAGAAAGTTTTTAGTGCCTCCTGTGTGGCCGTTTATATATATATATATATATATATATATATATATATATATATATATATATATATATATATATATATATATATATAATCTAAAAGTTTACCAGTCGTCGGCTCCAGCCCCCTCGCATATAATGCGGGGTTGTTCGGAAAAAGCACTTGATCACTCTTGACCCAATGTCTTGGTCCATTAAGGAGGTGTCAATGCTGCGAACCAGGCAATCGGACTATAGGGCTTTAACACTTTCACTTAGCCATAGGAGTTTGATGATGGGGCTACGATATAGCCCCTGGTATGTACGCAGTTATCCGAATATGGCACGTTTTCGTACGTGACTAGAGGAGCGATCCTTCGTGTAATACAGAAGGAATCACAAAGATTCCGATGAGTCGTCGAGTGGTTGACCAGCTCTCGCCGCATCATGACAGTCAGTTTTTGGCTTTCTCTACCGAGGTTCTCATCCGGATGAACCAAGACACAATCATAGTAGTTCTCCCTTTACTACCTTAGCCGATACAGCGGAACGTAAGGTAGTAAGCACAGGAGTCGGGAAACCCAACTATTGACCAAAGACATGATTCGGAGCTGATGCATATAAAGCCAAACCCATGACGTCGAAGTGTGATTTAAAGCTATTCGGACTTGTCGTCAACTCATACGTTGCCGTATCGAGCTCCTCGCAATATATGCCGAGGTGCGTGCATGAAATAACCATAAAAGCAAAATTCAGTTCTTTGAGAAAAGCCAATACTAAATACAGGTTATGCTGACTAGCATATGAATGATACGTCAAGCGTGATCTTTATAGATTACAATGCTACTATCAAGGTTGTTTATCATGCCGGGGGTCAAAAGCTGTGAAAGAAGGGCACTTTACAGGTTTGAAATAAAGATCGCGGTCTACAAAAAACATTTGGACCTCCTGTCGCACGTCTGCGCTGCCTTGCCTTTGTTAAAGGACCTCTCAGTAAATATAGTCACATGTGATAAGAGATAAAAAATGGTGAGAAAGAAAAAAAGAAAAAGATTGTGAGAGTGCGGATAGTATTATAGGTTTGTTCGCATTGTGCCTCCGTCTATGCCCATGGTATTTTGAGTGTGTAGTTACGTACGTGCGGTACGAATGCCGCTGTTTGGTCGGGACTAGGATGGAGGCCGAATTGTTAGGCGAGCTCTTGACAAGCTGGAATGTCCTACTGCAGAGTAGTTCGGACTCGTTTAACAGTGTCCAGGAGCGTGGCCTCTGCTACCTCTTGAGCACTGCGTTGGATTTCCCCGAAGAGGAGAGGATGATGCAGCAAAGTAGCGTAAGTATTTCGCTCAGTTTTTGAGAACTAAGGTATCAATCCAGTAGGAGACCACGCACAAGTCCCTCGTACCTACACAAAACGATAGCTACTCGCAACCAACGCGATTAGGGGTTGTCAATTCCTTCACGGTCATTTACGAGGGTGAGATCTGATAGAGATGATAAATAATATTTTTGTTATTTTTGATAGATAGATGCAAAGTGAAAAGTAAGAGACAAAGTAAAAACAAAGCAAGTAATAAAGCGATAGAGATTGATATGATGAGAATAGACCCCGGGGGCCATAGGTTTCACTTGTGGCTTCTCTCAAGAGCATAAATATTCTACGGTGGGTGAACAAATTACTGTTGAGCAATTGACAGAATTGAGCATAGTTATGAGCATATCTAGATAATGATCATGTATATAGGCATCACGTCCGAGACAAGTAGATCAAAACGATTCTGCATCTACTACTATTACTCCACTCATCGACCGCTATCCAGCATGCATCTAGAGTATTAAGTTAAAAACAGAGTAACACCTTAAGCAAGATGACATGATGTAGAGGGATAAATTCATGCAATATGATAAAAACCCCATCTTGTTATCCTCGATGGCAACAATACAATACGTGCCTTGCAACCCTTTCTGTCACTGGGTAAGGACACCGCAAGATTGAACCCAAAGCTAAGCACTTCTCCCATTGCAAGAACTACCAATCTGGTTGGCCAAATAAAAAAGGATAATTCGAAGAGACTTGCAAATATAAATCAATCATACATAAAAGAATTCAGAGAAGATTCAAATATTTTCCATAGATAATACTGGATCATAAACCCACAATTCATCGTTCTCAACAAACACACCGCAAAAAGAAGATTACATCGAATAGATCTCCACAAGAGAGGGGGAGAACATTGTATTGAGATCCAAAAAGTGATAAGAAGCCATCTAGCTACTAGCTATGGACCTGAAGGTCTGAAGTAAACTACTCACAATTCATCAGAGGGGCTATGGTGTTGATGTAGAAGCCCTCCGTGGTGGATGCCCCCTCCGACGGAGCTCTGGAACAGGCCCCAAGATGGGATCTCGTGGATACAGAAGGTTACGGCGGTGGAATTAGGTTTTTGGCTTTGTATTTGATCTGACGGGGGTACGTAGGTATATATAGGAGGAAGGAGTACGTCGGTGGAGCAACAGGGGGCCCACGAGGCAGGGGGCGCGCCCAGGGGGGGTGCCCTCCACCCTCGTGACCGTCTCTGGCACTTCTTGGAGTAGGGTCCAAGTTTCCTGGATCACGTTCGGTGAGAAAATCACGTTCCCGAAGGTTTCATTCCGTTTGGACTCCGTTTGATATTCCGTTTCTTCGAAATACTGAAATAGGCAAAAAACAACAATTATGGGCTGGGCCTCCGGTTAATAGGTTAGTCCCAAAAATAATGTAAAAGTGGAAAATAAAGTCCAATGTAGTCCAAAACAGTAGATAAAGTAGCATGGAGCAATAAAAAATTATAGATACGTTGGAGACGTATCAGCCGCTGAATTAAAGTTATGCCTAAAATGGCCGCTCTGTGCTTCTGCTGCGAGGGCGGCGGTGTGCTCCTCGGTATGGAGGGAGCATTCCGTGTTTCCATTGACTGTTATGACACCGCGTGGTCCGGGCATCTTGAGCTTGAGATAAGCGTAGTGTGGGATTGCATTGAATCGAGTGAACGCGGTTCGTCCGACCAGTGCATGATAGCCACTGCGGAAGGGACAATGTCGAAGATTAACTCTTTGCTTCGGAAGTTATCCGGGGATCCGAAGACTACTTCCAGTGTGATTGAGCCCGTACAACGGGCCTCTACACCTGGTATGACTCCCTTAAAGGTGGTTTTTGTAGGTTGGATTCTTGAGGGATCAATACCCATTTTGCGCACTGTATCCTAAAAGAGCAGGTTTAGGCTGCTGCCACCGTCCATTAGGACTCGTGTGAGATGGAATCCGTCATTGATTGGGTCGAGGACCAGTGCGGCTGAACCACCATGACGGATACTGGTCAGATGGTCCCTGCGATCGAAAGTGATCGGACAGGACGACCATGGTTGAACTTTGGGGTTACTGGCTCCATCGCTTAGACGTCCCTGAGTGCGCGCTTGCACTCCCTCTTGGGGATATGGGTGGCATATATCATGTTCACTGTTTTAACTTGGGGGGGGGGACTTTCTCTGTCCCCCTGTGTTCGGTGGCCGGGGCTCCTCGTCATCGTCCTTGCTTTGCGGCCCCTTCGCCTTATTCTCGGCATTTAACTTGCCAGCCTGTTTAAAAACCCAACACTCTCTGTTGGTATGACTGGCTGGTTTATCAGGAGTGTCATGGATTTGACATGGACGATCGAGTATGCGGTCCAAGTTGGACGGGCCCGGATTGTTTCTTTTGTATGGCTTCTTCTGCTGATCGGACTTAGAGCTGCTGAATCCAGTGTTGACCGCCGTGTCTTTGGTGTTGTCACCGTTGCTTCGACGCTTGTGTTTATTGCGTCGTGGCTTGCCGTTGCCATCTCAAACTTTGGAAGTACCCGGTTCATCGGTACTGTTGCATCTACGAGCGAGCCAGCTATCTTCTCCCGTGCAAAAACGGGTCATTAGAGTGGTAAGGGCAGCCATGGATCTTGGTTTTTCAAGACCGAGGTGGCGGGTGAGCCACTCATCTCGGACGCTATGTTTAAAGGCCGCGAGTGCTTCAGCGTCCGGACAATCAACAATTTGGTTCTTTTTAATTAAGAACCTAGTCCAGAGCTTCCTGGCAGACTCCCCGGGCTGCTGGATGATGTGACTTAGGTCATCGGCGTACAGAGGCCGCACGTATATACCTTGGAAGTTATCGTGGAAGGCGTCCTCCAAGTCTTCCCAGCTGCCGATGGAGTTCTTGGGGAGGCTGTTCAGCCAGTGCCGCACTGGCCCCTTTAATTTTAGTGGGAGGTATTTGATGGCATGGATGTCATCACCACGGGCCATGTGGATATGGAGGAGAAAATCTTCAATCCATACCGCGGGTCTGTTGTTCCATCGTATGATTCGATATTCAAGGGTTTAAACCCTTCTGGGAATTCATGTCCCATTACTTCATCAATGAAGTAGAAGGGGTGTGCGGCGCCTCTATGTCGAGCCACCTCGCGACGTAGCTCGGATGGAGTTCGTCTGCGGTATTCGGCCCGGACATGGTTATATTTTTCACATCCGGCCATATGGCCATCTTCGTGCATCGGGGCACGCCCCCGCGATCCGTAGATCGATTTGGTCTGACCTGTTCTGTTTTCCAGGTCATGCCGTAGGTCATATGTATATCCCCGAACTATTGTGTCTCTGTTTTTACGGCGAGGTAGTGCGTGCAGGTGTTCGGCTTGAGTTGCCGCTTTATCCTGGCCACGTGGTGGTCGGTCAGCCGCTATATTCGCTAGTAGGACGGGCTCCAGCACCTCGTCATCAAATTGGGGTAACAATTTGCGCTTCGGGTAACTTTTGGTTGGGCGCTCGAGGCTGTACTCCTCGGCTACCAGGACATTAGTCCATCTGTCATTAAGCAGATCTTGATCAGCTTGAAGCTTCTGCTGCTTCTTTTTCAGGCTCTTTGCAGTGGCTATTAGCCGACGCTTAAAGCGCTCCTGATCGATGGGGTCCTCAGGTATGATAAATTCTTCATCGCCGAGGCTTGCCTCATCCTAGGAGGGTGGAAGATAATTGATGTCCTCCAAGTCTTCGTTAATGGCCTGTTCGTTAGGGCTAACTCGCCCATCCTCCCGTTCATCCTATTCGAAAGTTGGTTCAACGGGGTCTTTGCTGTCTTCGGCATCATCCGGAGTGTTATTTTCTCCTGTGCCGGTATCGCTATTTTTTCCATGGCGTGGTCTAGAGCGGTGTCGCTAACGTCGGCTCTTTGGCTGCTTCTCAGGAGGCTTATCCTCGACTGGATCCTTTTTGTTATCGCTGTTGTTCTCTTTGGGTGTATCCACAATGTATACGTCATACGAGGAGGTGGCTGTCCAGCGCCCGGTATGCAGTGTTTTTTGTGCCTGTTCCTCTCTGGCATCGCCGTCCATACCGTCGATGTCTTCGGAGTCGAAATCGAGCATGTTGGTTAAGTCTTCGACGGTGGCTATGAAGTGGGTGGTGTGTGGGAAGCGGAATTCTCCGCCCTCAGCTTCCAATTCGAACCGGATATAGCTGAGAGTTCCTTGACAAGGAGAGGGCTCTTAATGAGTTTAGCACATCACCGAAAGGTGAGTGCCGGAAGATGTCCGCGGAGCTGAACTCAACGATCAACGCCTGATTAGATTCGATGGGCGTGGATGCACGCGGTTCGGAACTTATGGCCGGAGATGAATCCGAGATTCTGGTAACACAGGTCCTGCTCGAGGTCGGATCTATGTGCGGCTCTAACACCGATGAGTCTGCGGCTTCCGTGGAGGGGTTAAGCTTCCTGTCCTCGGATGACGTAGTCTGCTCCGGACTTAGGGCCAGAGCAGTTACAGGCGCTATCTCCTCGGCCCAATCCGATGACAGATTTAGGGCATGTTCATCGTGGCGGCAAGGAGCAGCTGTCCTGGGCTCGAATCCGTCAAAGATCAAGTCTCCGTGGATATTGACAACATAATTCAAGCTTCTAATTCTGACCTGATGGCCAGGGGCGTAGCTGTCGATCTGCTCTAGATGGCCAAACGAGTTGGCCCGCAGTGCGAAGCCGCCGAATACGAAGATCTGTCTGGGGAGGAAAACCTCACCCTGGACTGCATTATTGTGGATGATTGATGGAGCCATCAAACCTTTTGGTGATGACACAGCGGAACTCTCAATGAAAGCACCAATGTCAGTGTCAAAACCGGCGAATCTCGGGTAGGGGGTCCCAAACTGTGTGTCTAAGGGTGATGGTAGCAGGAGGCGGGGGACACGATGTTTACCCAGGTTCGGGCCCTCTCTATGGAGGTAATACCCTACTTCCTGCTCGATTGATCTTGCTGAATATGAGTATTACAAGAGTTGATCTACCATGAGATCGTAATGGCTAAACCCTAGAAATCTAGCCTGTATGATTATGATTCTTCATCCTACGGACTAAGCCCTCCGGTTTATATAGACACCGGAGGGGACTAGGGTTGTACAGAGTAGGTTACAGAGAAAGGAATCTTCATTATCCAGATGCCAAGCTTGCCTTCCACGCCAAGGAGAGTCCCATCCGTACACGGGAGAGAGTCTTCGGTCTTGTATCCTCACAGCTCAACAGTCTGGCTCATGTAACATAGTTTGGCCGTCCGAGGACCCCTTAATCCAGGACTCCCTCAACTGGGTCGGGGCATTTTAGGGTTCACGTCTTGGATATTCTCCGCCCCCTCCGCCACAATCTGCCCCCTCCAGCGTCTCCTTTCTCTCCGACGAGCGATTCCGCCTGTTTCCTTCCTTTTCTTGCAGATCCATGGCCAGAGGTTCTCGCGGGCATGGGGTTCATGGTGGGTCACCGCCGCGCACGATGCGGATGCCAGCAGCTCCAGCCGCCCGCCATCGAGCCGTGGTGTTCCAATCAGGTTCACGAACTCGGCTGCCACTGCTGAAGTGAAGGCTGGAGCGCGTGGGCCCGCTTCTACGAGCTTGATGAGGTGCTTTTCCCGCTCACCAAGAGGTGCCGGGAAGTGAATGAGGAGCTCCTCGCCGCAAAGAACATGGTGGCGGCCGGAGAAGAAGGCACCGCCAAAAGGCTCGCTGCCGCAAAGGAGGACCACGCATACGCCCATGCTTGCCGAAGGTCGGAGGAGGCGTTCTACCTTGGCATCAACTACTGAGCCAGCCGTCCCTAGGTTTAAATTAGTTTGACCTATGTTTTGTGCTATGTATGATATATGAGGAACTCCGGTTGTGTTGCTCTGAACTTTGTAGCGTAAACTATATTTTAAATATGCAGTACGTTTGAGCAGATCTATTATGCTGGGAGCTTCGAGTTCCCACAAAATCATTTTAGGGGGTAGTACTGGTTTTTGGTAGATCTGCTAGGGATGCTCTAACACTGCCACATGGGACCGACACATCCGAATTTAAAATTTCTTTTCTTTTCCCTCTTTTCCAATGCCTCACTGGCCTCCAACTACAACAAAGACACCAGGGGCTTGTTTGGTTAGCTGCACCATTTTTTGTCCCTTTGCATGTGTAACTTAACTCAGCCTCGCTGAGCAAATGCAGCCTAAAACCATATTGTGCATTTTGGTAGTCTACGTTGCATCAGTGACCAGATTATGCCTCCTATTTGGTGGCCTGGATTTGTGCTTCGTGGGTTAGCAGATGCAAATCACAACTGTTTGGCCGTGTGCACTATGATGTTCTAATCACCGCTTTCAAATGTGGTGTCCTTACCACCCAAATGCAGCACACTTCATAGTAGATGTCACATATGTTGGGGATATAACTATTGGTATGACCCGCCAAGGAGGGGTCGGGTTATACCTATGGCGACTCTTCGTATGAAGCCCATAGGACATTGAAGATGGCGGTTCAGCTGAGGGCCCAAGGCCCAAAGGCAGCTTGAGGCCTGTAGAGATAAATCGCCATATATGTATAACTTGTATTATAAGGAAAGAATAGATAGTCACCGAGCCAGACACTGTTTATGAGCCGGTCGGGACTCTGTGAGCTGCTAGGCATCAACCTCTATATATAAAGGGATGACCCGGCGACGGTTCAGGACAAGAAACAACAGATCGAAAGCTAGGTCAAGCGGATTCGCTCCCTGGTAATCGAGACATAAGCAGTACCTCCCAAAACTAGATCGTAGGCTTTTACCTTCACCGCAAGCGGCCGAACTAGTATAAACCCTGTGTCCTTTGTCTTGTTTAACCCCTTTAAGTTTCCTTGTTGCGATGGCTCCATGACTAAGTCCTTCTGCTAGGACATTTGACGTGACCTTTCCACGATAGTTGGCGCCCACCGTGGGGCCAGCGCATGGTGGATTTGAGTTCTTAAAGGGCAGCTTCGAAGGGCTCAAGGGATACATTGTGGGCTGGATGACCAAGAGTCATCGCGGCAAGCTCTACATCAACGACGGAGGCTGGGGCCCCAAGGCCGGCTCAATTGAGTACGGGTACCGGGTCCCGTTTGGTGGAATCCATGTATTCATCGGCAAGATTGGCGAACCGGGCCCTGAGCCAGACATCTGCACCGACATCATTGAGACGGCTCAGCATGCGAGACCTTCCCGGGTTCAGCCCGCCATGAAGCGTGCCTTCGTGGGATGCCTCCATGGAGCGGAATTTTCTGAAGGATCTATGTCTGGTGGTGAGACGGCCATCTACTCTGATGGTGAGTCGTCCATGGGTGAGACTGATTCGTTGTATCAACTGCAAGATGGCGGGCTTGGGGGCTATTCCGATGGCAACAGTATTCTGGACCCCTATGAGCCGCCAAACAGAGTCAGAATCTTCATGGCTGGTACCCAGCCCGGGCTAAATTCTTCAACTGCAGCAGCGATGACTTCCGAGTCAGCACCGGTGGCGGCAGCCGGGGCAGGAGGCTCTATGTGCCCACCGGCTCAGGTTTAGATGGATTTAATGAATAAATTGATGGCTCTATTAATAGTCGTGGTTAACCCGGCAAATCAAGCTCAACATGATGCGGAGGTGGCATAGTTACGTGAGGAGGTAGCACAAGGTAAAGAAGACCTGGCGGCAGAGGATGTCAGGATGGCTGCAGAACGGGCTGCTTTGGACGCTCAGGCCCAACGGATTCAGTCAGAGGCTTTCCAGCTTACGATGGATCAGAACGCGTCAAATGAGATTATGAGGAGAAGGCACCAGTCCCGTCTGCCTACAGTTCATGAGCCTAGAAACCTCTTCCGCACACCCGGTGCAGGGCCCAGTAACCCGCCGGAGGTAAACCGGACTGCGGCGCCCAGGGCAGGAACACCGGTTCGGTCACGCATGATAGAACCCCCTTGTCTGAATACCGCTCCACCTCAGCATGTACTGACGCCATCGGGTCACTATTCTAATCCGTTGGAAAACATGATTGCTGCGGCAGCACAATTGGCGGCTCTCCCGGTGGATGGCGACTCCCCAACGACGGTTGAAACACGAAGGGCCAGAGAACTTCTCCAGACAGCCTTGGTGCAACAGGAGGCATATTCTTACAGTCGAGATAGGATTCACTCAACCCCTCGCCCAAGCCAGAGCCAGAGTTATAGCAGGCATATGGACTCACCGGCCGTTTCAAGCAATGCCTGGCACCGTGATCAGCCGTCCGGGCATGACCCGACACGTGATGGAGCTCTTAACTTGCTTGATCATGACAAAGTGCGTCAACAAGACGAGCAGGTGGCTCAGCAATCAGCCCAGCAGGCGGCTCACCAGCCCTTTCCGGTTTATCCGACGATTTCGGTTGAGGCGGGCGTGACCTCTAGGTCTACACGTGTACCTTGTCTGGTGCCAGCTCTGCGTAATGAGCGTTTGCCCAAGGATTTCAAAGGACCTTGAAAGGTGCCTGATTACACAGCCGATTTACCCCCTGAAGCATGGATTAAAAGTTATGAGATGGCCATGGAGCTACTGGAGGTCAGTGATGCTGCGTGTGCCAAATACTTCACCATGATGCTGGATGGAACGGCCCGTACTTGGTTAAAAGGGCTGGCTGCCAATTCCATCGGGTCCTGGGAAGAGTTGAAGGCCCGGTTTATTCAGAACTTTAAAGACACATGCAAGCAGCCCATGTCGATTGTGGACTTGACTAATTGCAAGCAAGAAGAGAATGAATCCATGACCCATTGGGTGCGTTGGGTCAAGTCTATCATACACTCATCCGATAACATGAACGCCGGCTCTGCGGTCTTAATGTTGCAGAAAAAATGTCGTTTTTTGCCTCTTAAGCAGAAGCTGGGGCAGCTCAAGCATGATTCTAATGACATGGGCTAGCTGATGGCGACTCTAGTCAAATATGCCGACTCTGATAGTACCAAGGACCCCGAGTCTGACAATGAGAAGATAGGGAAGGGAAAGAAGAACGGCAACACTAAGGGTCCGCAGCCTAACCCGGCGAATGCACATGGCCACGATAAACACAAGGCTGATGGTAGCTCAGAGTTTGTGGCTAACACCAATGCGCAGAGCGACAATCAACGTCGTAAGGGGAGGCCGCCTCCTCGAACTGGCGGGTCAGGTCCTACTCTTGAGCAGTTGTTGAATGAGCCCTGTCCAAGGCATGGCTCGAGCGACTCACCTTTGGAAAGATTGTACGATTATGAAGGCTTTCAAAAATTCTAACGCGTTTGACAGCGATCAAGGGCCAGGTGGCGGCTTAGGTGGTGGCGGTTCCCAAGGCCCGGGTTATGGAGGTGGCTGTTTTAATTCTGGTTTCCAGGGCCACCAAAATAATCAGGGTGGATATAATCAAGGTAGCTAGGGTGGTTACAATCAGCAATCCAGCCAAGGGGGTTAGCAGCAGCAGCAATCCGGGTATCAAAGTCATCCAAAGCAATTGAACAGTGGACAATATCATGTTTTCACCACAAGTTTGTGCAAGCGGGACCAGAAGCTTCACAAAGAGGGTTGTGAACACCGTTGAGCCAGCAGTTCCCCCATACTTGCGATGGTCTAAGCAACCCATTATGTGGAGCTGGGAGGATCACCCGCCTCGGGTTGATAATCCACGTCACTTGGCTTTGGTGGTGTCGCCTCAAGTTGGCGGGTACAAGTTTACTAAGGTACTCATGGATGGAGGAAGCAACATCAATATCCTTTATTATGAAACTTTCCGTCATATGGGTTTAACTGACAAAAATCTGAAGACATCCAACACTGTTTTCCATGGAGTGGTGCCCGGTAAGTTGGCATACCCAGTTGGCAAGATTGAACTGGAAGTAGCCTTTGGAGAAGAGCACGACTCCAGGGCTGAGAAGTTAACTTTTGAAGTGGTCAAGATCAGAAGCCTGTACCACGCTCTGTTTGGACGTCCGGCTTATGCCAAGTTCATGGCGCGACTGTGTTATGTTTATCTGCAGCTCAAGATGCCGGGTTACAAAGGGACCATCACAGTACATGGAAGTCGGAAGATAGCCTTGGAGTGTGAAGAAGGTGACACCGCTTATGCTGAGTTGGTCTATGCAGCAGAAGAGTTGATGTTTTACAAGGATAATGTTGACCCGGCCGATATGACGTCTTTGAAGAAGCCAACTACGGAGCATGACCGGGTGATGAAGTTTAAATCGGCCGATGACACCAAGCTTGTTGATTTTGTTCCTGGCGACTCATCCAAGCAGTTTAGTATTAGTGATAATCTGGATTCCAAATAGGAAAGCCTGCTCATCGAGTTCATCCGTGAGAACTGTGACATGTTTGCATGGAAACCTTCTTACATGCCGGGTGTACCGAGGGAACTCGCTGAGCACACTCTCAATATTGATCTAAAATTTCAGCCGGTCAAGCAATTCCTTCGTTGCTTCAATGAGGAGAGGCATAATGCTATCGATGAAGAGGTAGCCCGGCTCTTTGCAGCTGGGTTCATTGTTGAAGTATTTCATCCTGAGTGGTTGGCTAACCCGGTGCTGGTGCTCAAGAAAAATGGCACTTGGCGTATGTGTGTGGATTACACGGACTTAAACAAGGCTTGTCCGACTGATCCCTTTGCTCTCCCTCGTATTAATCAAATCATTGATGCTACGGCGGGTTGTGAGCGTTTGAGCTTTTTGGATGCTTACTCTGGTTATCATCAGATCAAGATGGCAGTTAAGGACCAGGAGAAGACAACTTTTATTACTCCCTTTGGAGCCTTATGCTATGTATCTATGCCTTTTGGGCTCAAGAGTGCCCAGGCGACTTACCAGCATTGTGTGCAGAATTGTCTTCACACTCAGATTGGGCGCAATGTTCATGCTTATGTGGATGACATTGTGGTGAAATCAAGAGAGAAGGAAACCTTGATAGATGATTTAAACGAGACCTTTGATAATCTCCGGGTCTACAATATGATGCTTAACACGGCCAAGTGTGTCTTTGGTGTACCCGCAGGCAAGCTTTTGGGATTTCTGGTTTCTAACAGAGGCTTTGAGGCTAACCCAGAGAAGATCAACGCCATTACTTCTTTGGCAAAACCAAAGTGTATCAATGATGTTCAACGTCTAGCGGGTCGTATTGCTGCTTTAAGCCGGTTCATAAGCCGGTTAGTGCGAAGGCTATACCGCTGTATCAGATGATGAAGAAAACAAATGACTTTGTCTGGAGTGATGCTGCCAGCGATGCGTTTGAAGACTTGAAGAGGCAGCTTGCTGAGCCGCTAGTCCTTGCTGCTCCCATTGACAAGGAGCCATTGTTGCTTTATGTGGCCGCTAATGCCCGGGCTGTCAGCGTGGCTGTTGTGGTGGAACGAAAGGAGGCAGGCAAGGAATATCCGGTTCAATGGCCGGTTTATTATTATCAGTGAAGTGCTCATTGAGTCCAAGTAGAGGTATCCACATTGGTAGAAGCTGGTTTATGGGGTGTTCATGTCTAGCCGGAAGCTTAAGCAATATTTTCTGGGTTATCCCATCACTGTGGTTAGTTCTGCTCCTTTGGGAGATATTATTCAAAACAGAGAAGCCACAGGGCAAGTAGCCAAGTGGGCTATCGATCTTGGACCTCATGGTTTAAAATGTGTGCCTCGCACTGCCATCAAGTCTCAAGCATTGGTGGATTTCATCAACGACTGGACAGAGCTGCAAATGCCTGAAGAGAAGCCAGATAACACCTATTGGACAATTCACTTTGATGGATCCATGCAATTGGAAGGCTCGGGGGCTGGAGTCGTCTTAGCTTCCCCTTGAGGTGATAAGTTTTGTTATGTTCTAAGGTTCATGTTTCCCTCTACTAACAATGCAGCTTAGTATGAAGCCTTGCTCCATGGTCTTCGGATGGCTAAGGAGATGAACTTAAGCCGGGTGAGGTGTTTTGGCGACTCAGACTTGGTAGCTCAGACCCACTCATGGTGGCTTATCACCGTGAGGTTGATGCTATTGCTGGGCACTTCAAGGGTTATCAGGTGGAACACATTGATCGCAGGAAGAATGAGGCAGTTGATGCTTTGAGCCGTTTGGGATCTCAGCGTAAGCCGATGCACCTAGCACTTTCTTGGATGTTCTGCATAGCCCCTCTGTGAAATTGCCTACAGAAGAAGATTTGGCTATCCCTGACTCGGAGGCGCAGTTAGTGGTGGCTCTTCATGTTGTCCCAGATTGGCTTATATGACCTGGGGCGAGTTGCCTAAGGATGAAGCTTTGGCCAGGCAGATAACCCGGCGGTCTAAGTCAATGACAACTGCCAATGACGAGTTACACCATCGTAGTGTTACTAGGGCATTTCAGTGTTGCATCTCTCCTGAGGAAGGCCATGAGATTCTTCATGAGGTTCATGAAGGAGATTGTGATTGAGGGAGTCCTGGATAAGGGGGTATCCGGACAGCCGGACTATATGCTTTGGCCGGACTGTTGGACTATGAAGATACAAGATTGAAGACTTCGTCCCGTGTCCAGATGGGACTCTCCTTTGCGTGGAAGGAAAGCTTGGCGATTCGGAGGATAGATCTCCTTCTCTGTAACCGACTCTGTGTAACCCTAGCCCCCTCCGGTGTCTATATAAACTGGAGGGTTTAGTCCGTAGGATGAAGAACAATCATACCATAGGCTAGCTTCTAGGGTTTAGCCTCTACAATCTCGTGGTAGATCAACTCTTGTAATACTCATATCATCAAGATCAATTAAGCAGGAAGTAGGGTATTACCTCCATCGAGAGGGCCCGAACCTGGGTAAACATCGTGTCCCCAGTCTCCTGTTGCCATTAGCCTTAGATGCACAGTTCAGGACCCCCTACCCGAGATCCGCCGGTTTTGACACCGACATTGGTGCTTTCATTGAGAGTTCCTCTCTGTCGTCACTGTAAGGCTTGATGGCTCCTTCAATCTTCAACAACGCAGTCCAGGGTGAGACCTTTCTCCCCGGACAGATTTTTGTGTTCGGCGGCTTCGCACTACGGGCCAATTCGCTTGGCCATCTGGAGCAGATCGACAGCTACGCCCCTGGCCATCAGGTCAGGTTCGGAAACTTGAACTACACAGCCAACATCCGCGGTGACTTAATCTTCGACGGATTCGGGCCTGCATCAGGAGCGCCGAACAGTCACGACGAGCAAGACTTAAATCTGTTATCGGACAGTATTTATCGCCCCCGCAGCTACTCCGGACCTAAATCCGAGGCAGACCGCGTCGTCCGAGGACGGGTGGATGGACCCCGCCTCGGAAGCCGCATACTCTTCGGCGGTAGGGCCGAACACAGATTCCGCCGTTAAGGGAATCAACGTCACCAGACCCCCGGACTTGCATCCGGACGTGGGTTCCGAACCGCATACACCCGGACCCATCGAGTCCGATTGGGCTCCAGTAATGGAGTTCACCGCTGCGGATATCTTTCAGCAGTCCCCTTTTGGCGATGTGCTAAATTCATTAAGGTCTTTCTCTCTGTTAGAAGACTCTTGGCCGAACTATACCCGGCCCAAGGGGGATGCGGACGACGAAGAAAATCGTCGCCCACCCACCACCCACTTTATAGCCACTGTCGATGACCTAACAGACATGCTTGACTTCGACTCTGACAACATCGACGGTATGGACGTCAATGCAGGGGACGATCTGGAACCACCACTCACGGGGCGCTGGACCGCCACTTCATCATATGATGTCTACATGGTGGATACTCCTAAAGAAGACAATGGTGACAAAAAGGACACAACGGAGGACAAACCCCCCGGTCAAAAGTCAAAACGACGGTGCAGGCGCCGCTCTAAGTCCAGTCATAGTAAAAATAGCAATAACAACGCAATAAAGCACGACACTCCGGTCGACTCCAAAGGCAACAACGACCATAGGGACCCAACAATGGAGCAGGATAAGCGAGGTCACGCCGAACACGGCCCGGAGCAGACGCCCGACCACAGCGATCCCCAGGGCCGAACTCATCAAACTGCCTCCGGAGAGGAGGACAGTCCGGTTGACGATGCATTCATCATCCCGGAAAGACGTTTGGAACAAGATGACCTCTGCAGAAGGCTTATGGCCACAACGAGGAGCTTAAAGAGGCAGAAACAAAGGCTTAACACCGCGCAGGATACGCTCAACCGAAGATAGAAGAAAGTGCTAGACACTGAAGAAAGATATGGCGACGATCGCCACACAAAGAGCTACCCAAAGCGCAAGCTGCTGCTGAAATTCGACGATGAGGCTGCAGAGCCCATTCCGCCAAAGAAAAATACGGCCAATCGGCCGGACTAACCACTTAATGTCCGCAATAGAGAAGCCGCTGACGCCGCACACGATTTACGTGAGCTGCTGGACAAAAAGGCTGGTGCGACCAGGTCCGTCTATGGATCTAGAGGGCGTGCTCCGGCACAAGATTATGGTCACCAAAATGATCATACTGATCAAATGCCAGTTCGGAATCAAACCCGGATACAACAACCATCGACAGCATGCCACGACATGTCCAGGTACAGAGGGGCTGTGCACCCCCTGTGTTTCACCAACGAGGTGCTGGATCACGAATTTCCACAGGGATTCAAACCCGTGAACATAGAGGCATACGACGGAACGACAGACCCTGGGGTCTGGATTGAGAATTTTATCCTTCACATACACATGGCTTGTGGGGACAACCTCCATGCCATCAAATACCTTCCCCTCAAGTTGAAAGGCCCAGCTCGGCACTGGTTGGAAAGCCTCCCTGAAAATTCAATTGGAAGTTGGGAGGAACTTGAGGACGCTTTCAGGGCCAATTTCCAAGGGACCTATGTCTGACCTCCGGATGCAGACAATTTAAGTTACATAATACAATAGCCCAGAGAGTCAGCCTGTATGCTTTGGAACATATTTCTCACTAAGAAGAATCAAATCATCGACTGTTCGGATGCCGAAGCCTTAGCGGCCTTCAAGCATAGTATCCGGGATGAGTGGCTTGCCAGACACCTCGGCCAAGAAAAGCCAAGGACGATGGCGGCCTTAACAAGCCTTATGACCCGCTTTTGCGCGGGCGAAGATAGCTGGTTGGCCCGTAGAGGCACCAGTGACCCAGACACATCCGAAGTTCGAGATGGCAATGGGGAGCCACGACGAAATAAGCACAAGCGTCGGAACAACGAAGAAAGTCCGGACAACATGGCGGTCAACGCCGGATTCAGGGGCTCTCGACCCGGTGAAAGAAAGAAGCCATTTAAAGGCAGAAAAGAGGGACCGTCCGACTTTAATAAAGTCCTGGACAGATTGTGCCAAATCCATGGCACCCCCGAAAAACCTGCAGACCATACTCACAGAGAATGTTGGGTCTTCAAGCAGGCCGGCAAGTTAAGCGCCGAACACAAGGGACGGGAAACGCCAAGTGAAGACGAACAATGGGGGACAGAAAAAGTTCCCACCAGAAGTCAAAATAGTAAACATGGTCCACGTAACTCACACAGAGTTCGTTGCCCCCAAATTCAACCCCTGGGCGGCCTGCCAGATGACTTTTGATCACAGGGACCACCCGGCCAGTATCTGGCATGGAAGATCGGCTGCCTTGGTGCTCGACCCAATAATTGATGGATACCATCTCACTCGAGTCCTAATGGACGTCGGAAGTAGTCTTAATCTAATATATCAAGACACCATCCGCAAGATGGGGATAGACCCATCCAGAATACGCCAAAGTAACACCACCTTTAACGGAGTGATACCAGGCGTTGAGGCCCGCTGCTGGGGCTCCCTCATATTAGAAATGACATTCGGTTCCCCCGACAACTTCAGAAGCAAGGAATTACTCTTCGATATCGCTTCCTTCAGCAGCGGTTATCATGCATTACTCGGAAGAACGGCCTTCACTTGCTTTAATGCAATCCCGAACTACGCGTGCCTTAAACTTAAGATGCCCGGTCCACGTGGCATCATAACGGTTAATGGAAACACAAAGAAGTATGCAGAGCCGGACACTAAGCGGCCTCTCCCACCAGAATGCAAGATCAATCGTTAAGACCACGGACACGGCTAGACGAGTCCGGTGCACCACCGTCAACTACAGCCCGGATAAAACCTGAGCTAGGTGCTATACATATATCCCCATAAATGGTACTAGGGGCTGTCAACACATAATAAAGCCCACAATTCGGCTTGCCTTATCAATAGGCCAATATCTCATATTTCTAATATCCATTGAGAATAACCAACTTCCCGCACGCTTACTCTTCTATATGAGTTTTTGTTTTTTACAGAAACTACTCGCGCGACACCCTTCCAGGATACGGCACAACGAAGACAAAGGCACAGACGTGCAACAGGGCCCCGCTCAAAGGTTTCTCTTTAGATTAAGCCCCTGTGTAAACCTTCTTTACTGTCTTTTGTTGCTTAACATCCCGTGGGTATTCCATACACCCACAAGGGACACTGGCGTTATAGGCTTTTCGCCACGATAGATCAATGCACGCACCTGGAAATACAGGGTAAAGGGCGTTACTCAGCCCAGTATATGTTATAATGTCCGAATACCTTCGGGAGTGTTCGGCGTCGCGAGTTTGGCCTTATATGCATCAGCTTCGAATCATGTCTTTGGTCAAATGTTGGGTTAGCCCGGCTCCTGGGTTTTCTGCCTTACGTTCTGTTCTATCGGCTTAGGCGGCCAAAGGAGAACTACTGCAATTGTGCCCTGGTTATTTCGGATGAGCACCTCAGTAGAGAAAGCCGAAAACTGACTGTCATGATACAGCGAGAGACTGGTCAACCACTCGAGGACTCATTAGAATCTATAGGATTCCTCCGCATCAACGAAGGACCGGTTTCCTGGTCAAGTACGTACGCGCACCATATCCGGATGCATGCGGAAGTACCAGTATGTAGCCCCACCTTTAAACTCCTACGGCTAAGTGAAAGTGTTACAGCTATATAGTCCGGTTGCCTGGTTCGACGTGTCATCACCTCCTTAATGGACCAAGATGTTGGATCAAGTGTGATTACGCATATTTTTTTGAACACCCCCGCATTATATGCGTGGGGGCTAAAGCCAACGACTGCTAACTTTCATGTTATATTCATACATAAACGACCACATAGGAGACATTATAGCACTTTCAGGCAAAAGTATAAAAATAGCCTCTATAATTAACACATAATTGTTTACAATCAATAGACTTGTCACTCGAACATGACATCCTTCGAGCACTGAGCCTCTATTATACGGGCACCTTCTATGACTTGCTCAAAATAGTGCTCGGCTGGGTCCTGGCTTCCTGCCGAACTTTGGGTTGCAATGCTGGTGGCCTCCATATCCGCCCAATACGTCTTGACACGGGCAAGGGCCATCCGTGCACCCTCTATGCAAGCTGACCTCCTCATGGAATCGTTTCTCGATACAGCGCCAAGGAATTGTTGCACTAAACCAAAATAACTGCCCGCTCTTGGTCCCTTTGGCCATAGATGGTCTACTACCGACCTCATGGCAAGACCGGAAAACCTGTGGAGCTCGGCCATGGTAGCCATCCTCTCACTCAATGGCAGCGGACGCGTCGGAGCATTAAATTGTGCCAAAATAGCCTCTCTATGTCATTATCTTTTTGACCCTTGTAGAACTTGGTCACATCAGCCTCGCTTTTCGCCAGATCCGCATACGCGTCCGCAGCACTCATAAGCTGGTCCAGAGGAGCATACTTGGGGTCTCCAAACTTCATCCGCAACAAATAGGGGCTTCCAGCCACGATTTCCCCGGCCTGTCGAAGCTCCTCCCGCGCAGCTCTAATCTCTGAGCGCTTTTCCTTGGCCGCATCCAGGGCCTTCTTCATATCAGCCGCCTTTTCCTGATTCTCCTTCTCGAGAAGCCCATACCGGCCGATGGCGTCCCTCAGCTCCACAGCTATTTCGGCTATCTTTTCTTCGCTTCGGTGATGAGCAGCCTGTTCGGCTCTCAAGTCTTCGGCTGCCTTTAGGGCAGCCGCATTGCTAGCCCGGGCTTGTTCCTTGGCTAGAACAAGTTCCGCCCTCAGGGCCTCAATGGCAGCAGCTCCGCCTGCAGCCACTTCATACCATATTAATATTACAATCTTCTTACAATTTCCTAAACAAATAAGGAAATACGAGCGCATACTCTGTGACTCGTCGAATCGCTTATTTACAAGCGTGATGTCGGTGTCCACCACATCAACCTGTCGCCTTAGTTCGCCGAATTCAGCGGTCTGGTCTACCGCCGGACCCTTAGCAACCTGCGCATAAATATAGTGCAATCATTACCTGGGAGTGTGATCCTCCGTTTGCCGCCATGGGCTGGCAACCAGTCTTAGGGGCTACTATCTATACAGAGCACATCTATCGCGTGTGGTGCAACCAAAAATTACGTATTTCGTTGCTCACCTCAAAGCCTTTGAGCAAGCTTCCAAAAGCTTCATTTAACCCACTTGTGGCGGAGGAAATTTCTCCAACACCGTACCCATTAGTGTATGGTGATCCTCCGATAGAGCAGCTTGCTCCAGAAGGCCCGTCAGTATGTTCGGCCGGGCACCGGACTCTTCCGGACCCTTCTCATTGCCCTCCATGGGAGCCGAACGCGCCGGGCTCGGAACGGCCGAAGTGTTAGCTTCTGGCCTCAGCGAATCAGGACTCCTCCGTGACGACACCTCAGGGTCGCCTGCCCCATGGGGCGGAGAGGCAGGTGGGGTTTCACTCTCCATCATCTCCGGAAGAAGATCCCCCGTAGACGAACCCTGTTGAGATGAGCTACTAGCCGGACTGCAAAAAATAGATCCTAGTTATTACTCTGAGAGGAAAAAGCAATAAGCTTCTTGTTTATTAACTTACAGCTCGGTGGAGGGCTGGCCCGTTTGCGGGCATGGTGCGGTAAGGACGCCCTTCAGGGCAGGGCCTTTTGGTGAAGATTTCTTCCCTTGTTTAGGCGCCTCCGTTTCCAAGTCTTCGGAGGCGGCTCCCTTCTTCCACGGGAGGAAACCTTAGATTCACCTCCCCGATCGTGCTCCTTAGTGGAAACATTAGTTCCCCCGGTTTGGATGCACAATGTGTGAAGCTCACTCTGGGCTTCTCCACTCCTCCCTTCATCATTCCCCGATGGCACTTGACTTAGCACCCGTCTAAGCATCCTGGCTATTGCCGGACCGGGTGAGCCTTTGGGAAGCGGGGCCGGACACCTGATTCTCTCCGCCTTACTGAGCCAATCCTGGCCGCGGACAGTTTTTCAGAACAATGTTATGATAAATATAAACGAAATGTTCGGTCACAGGGTTACTTACTTGGGTATCTGGGCGGTTGCAGCTCAGGCCCGCATCCTCGGTGGTGTCCGGACACTTTATTCATGGTCCGAAGAACAACTTATACATTCCTTCAGGCGTGATGCTGAAGAAATGCTGAATGGTTCACGGACGTTCTGGATTGAACTCCCACATCCAGAGAGGTCGACGTTTGCACGACAGGGCCCACCGAACTAGCATTACCTGGATTATTTTGACAAGACTAATATCCCTCTCAAGAAGCTCCCGTATGCGGCTCTGCAACATCGGTACATCGTTTGCAGGCCCCCAGTCCAGTCCCACGTTGGCCCACGATGCCAGTTGAGGCGGAGGGCCCGAGCGAAAGGCGGGGGCGGCCGCCCACTTTGAGCCTCGAGGAGCTGTGACGTAGAACCACCTCCGTTGCCATAAATTGGACACCTCCAGGAAGGAACCGTAGGGCCACGAAGCATCGGCGTTTCTGCTTATTGCGGCGCCTCTGCACTTTGCGTATCGCCCCTTGATCACCCTCGGCTTCACATTGAAGGTCTTGAGCCATAAGCCAAAGTGTGGGGTGACATGGAGGAAGGCTTCGCACACGACGATAAACGAGGAGATGTGCAAGATGGAATCCGGAGCTAGATCATGAAAATCTAGTCCATAATAGAACATGAGCCCTCTCACGAAGGGATCAAGAGTCAAGCCCAAGCCCCGGAAGAAGTGAGGGACAAATACGACACTCTCGTTGGGCTCAGGAGTAGGGATAACCAGCTCAGGGGTAGGAAGCCTATGCTTAACATTGGCAGTCAAATACCCGGCCTCCCTAAGCTTCGCAATGTCCTCCTCTGTGACAGAGGAGGCCATCCCCGGCCTTGAAGGTCGGATCCGAACATGATTGAAGATCCGAGGTGCTTAAACTTGAGCTTTGGGTGTTGGAACTCGAAGTGCGGGAAGGCACAAGCATGGAGATAGAGGGATAGGCTTCGACCCCTCTATAAAGGGGGTGAATATCAAGCATCCCCGGCTTAGCTCTTTGGGACTTACCTAAAAACACGGAGTCATACGAACAGGACTGGTGGGGTTACCCGCGCCCGTATTGATGACAATCCCGTATTAAGGGTGACACGATCTCTGCTTCGACAAGACGTGCCAATAAGACTGCCCTGCTGTGCGTATCGTGGCAGGCAGAGAAAACCGTTTCGTATTAAACCGACCCGTGACATGAGAACACGCTGCGAGAAATTGTCAGGAGATCGGATTTATAAAGTGCTATGCTCTCTACGGTGGTGCGCGGAAATTATTTTGCAGAGCCGGACACGACCCTTGTGTTCACAATCTTTTATGGAGTATTCAGAGATGGAACACGCCTTGCAATGCCGAAGACAATCCGCGCGCCGGACTCATCGAGGGAGTCCTGGATAAGGGGGTATCTGGACAGCTGGACTATATGCTTTGGCCGGACTGTTGGACTATGAAGATACAAGATTGAAGACTTCGTCCCGTTTCCGGATGGGACTCTCCTTTGCGTGGAAGGCAAGCTTGGAGATTCGGAGGATAGATCTCCTTCTCTGTAACCGACTCTGTGTAACCCTAGCCCCCTCCGGTGTCCATATAAACCGGAGGGTTTAGTCCGTAGGACGAAGAACAATCATACCATAGGCTAGCTTCTAGGGTTTAGCCTCTACGATCTCGTGGTAGATCAACTCTTGTAATACTCATATCATCAAGATCAATCTAGCAGGAAGTAGGGTATTACCTCCATTGAGATGGCCCGAACCTGGGTAAACATCGTGTCCCCAGTCTCCTGTTACCATTAGCCTTAGATGCACAGTTCGGGACCCCCTACCCGAGATCCGTCGGTTTAGACACCGATAGTGGTCACCATGCCGGTTCAAAGTCCCTTGTGGCTAAAACTTTTCATCATGGGTTTTATTGGTTGACGGCTCACGCTGATGCAGAGGATCTAGTCAGTAAATGTGACGGCTGTCAGAAATTCTCATGATGAAATCATGTGCCGGCTCAAGAATTGAGGATGATTCCAATTACTTGGTCGTGTGCATTCTGGGGACTTGATATGGTTGGGCCTTTCAAAAGGTCCAAGGATAAAAAGACCCTGTCGGATTTCGGGTTCCGGCAGACCCTTAAGGTTCAAACTCTGGGGTGCGCGCGGAGATCACACCTCCTACCAGATCGCGTCTCGTCGCCTCGCAAAGGATCTAAACTACACGAAGAACAACACAAGGGACACGAGGTTTATACTAGTTCGGGCCACCATTGTGGTGTAATACCCTACTCTAGTTTGTGGTGTGGTGGATTGCCTCAGGGGCTGATGATGAACAATACAATGAAAGAACTGCCTCGCAAGGGGAGGAGTTCTTGTGGGGGTGATGCCTCTTGGGAAGGATTGAATCCCCATCCCTTTCTACTGTGGTGGCTAGCCCTATTTATAGGGCGAGGCCCTGGTCCTCTTCCAAAATATTGAGTGGGAAGGGCGCCAACAATTGGCCATTTCGAAGGGGAACATCTAGTACACTTATCCTGACTAAAGTTGGTCCTCGCCTGCACAAGACTCTGACGATGACGCCTTCCTGGGCTCCACGATGACCTCCATCCTGCCGTTCTGCTGGTCTTGGTCTTGTTGCACCGAAATGGTTGCCTTTGCTTGATACCCTTGCCTGCGCTTGCCCCCTTTGCACCAAAGAGGAAACAAGGACTCTGCGCAGGCCGGCGCCCGCCTGGCGCCCGCCTGGCTTCGGTCGTCATGGCTTGCGTCATGGGCACCTCGTGAGGTACCCTGCCTTGATCTCTCCGCCTCCTCGCGAGCCAGCCTGACGAGGCTGCACCTGAGGAAACTTCCAGTCGTTCGCCCCGCGAGGCTTGCCCCTCGCGAGGGTCTTGAGCTTGTGCTGACGAAGATGGGCCGTACCGGGCCACTCCTTGAGCCACGCCGCAGGCCGCAGGCAGGCAAGTCTGGGTACCCCCGTTCCTAGAACGCCGACAGTAGCCCCCGGGCCAAAGGCGCGCCCGGACTTGGCTTAGCAGAGAAGCGAAGGGGCAAGTGCGAAGCGCCGCGGGCCTCAACAGCCTGTGGCCTTGGGCGCCGCGTGGTGGTTGATTGGACGTGGGCGTCCCTGCTTCCCCATGATGCCTCGGCAACCTCACGACTTGCCAAAAGAGCGGCCCCGGGCCAGGCTTACCCTCTTCGCCTTCACCAGTCATTTGTCCCAGATCCCCTTTCTTGCTCTCCTCCTTCTTGCTCCCAAAATCCTCCAGATTTGCTCCAACCCCACATCTCAGCAAGCCATGGAGCCTTGTCAGACCCCGATCGGAGCCTGGTACTCACCCGCTCTGGATCCTCCGAACGTGTCAGAGAAGAACCTCGCCCAGACGCGCCAGATGATGGTGGTGCAAGGCAACGATGGGGCGGACATGCTCAAGGTTGGCTCCGCCCTTCCCGAGGACAAAGGAAGCACCTTCTACCCACTCTTCGTGAGCGCCATCGCCGTTGGTCTGGTGCCTCCCTTTTCTGAGTTCTTCCTTTCTGTTCTTCACCACTACAACCTGGAAGCTCTGCACCTCCACCCCAACTCTGTTCTTCTCCTAGCGATTTTCGCCTATTATTGCGAGGCTCATGTTGGGGTCAGGCCCTCGGTGGCCTTGCTGCGCCATTACTTTTACCTCCGGGTTTCTCGCGGCCCCATCACTGCGTGCGCGAGCTTTGTTGCGTACTCTAGCTCCAATGCTATCTCGAAGCCTGGGAAGAGGATCGAAGGCTTCCGGAGCAAGTGGGTCATGGTGGATGCTGGGCGCATCCACCCTTGGCTGATGCTATCTACGAGGCAGCCCGAGGCCGTCGACGCTTGGTCCCGCGTGGAGCTCGTCGATCCCCGCGTGAAGCCAGTGCTGGAGAGGATGGACGCGGACCTGTGGCCAGGCAACATGGCGACGGCGAAGCTGATCGGGGCGTCTCTCCTGAGGGAGTTACTGGAGCACCGGGTGGCTCCGCTTCGGGAACACTCGCTCCCGCTGTGGAGGCTCGGGGAAACCGATGCCGCCCTTCGCCCGAGCTCCTTAGTCCTGGCCGATGGAGATCTGGCCGCGGTCCTCCAATCCTTGGTCGGGGGAGATGTGGCGAGACTAGAGGGTGCTCCTGCACCCCTGTTCCTTCGGGATGATTGGGAGCAGGTGGTGAATTCCATGTCCGCCTTCAACGGGGATGGGCCTGTGCCCACGGAGGTTCCTGAGGACCTGGCGGTCCTAGAGACAGTGAACGTATCTTCCAGCGACTCCAGCAGGGAGGAGGAAGAAGAGGGGGAGGAAGAGGAGCCCGACTCCGAGGCGACCGACGGGGAGTTGAGAGAGCCCCTCCCTCGGCGCAGGTCCCACGCCCTTCGCCTGATGTCGGACCACGACGAGGATGGTGACGAGCGAGGAGGGGAGAGTTCGCCCCTGATCCCGAAGAAGGACAGGACGGGGCTGGTTCTCCGCGGGTCTGCTCCGGCTCCAAGGCGGTCTGCAGACGTGCCTCCTACTTCCGAGTCTCCTGAGGCTGACCCTAGCAGCCGGCTCTCAGGCTTCAAGTTCGGCCGGAGGCTGCTTGATTCCGTGAGCGGTGACCAGTAAGTGCTTGATTTTTGTTTTGCTTCCTACTCCTTTTGCTAAGGCTTACGTCCATATTGCTTGGCTAGGCCCGTGCCTATGGCGAAAAGGCTGAAGGGGGCCCCTGAGGCTTCGCCTGGGGCTACGCTTCCAACTGCGGGAGAAAGAGGGGGCAAGGCTCGAACCTCCCCTGCCCGGTCATCCTCGCGAGGCCAGGTGGGGTGTGCTGGTGTGAGCCCAGCCCCCGTGACCCAGGCGACTCCCGAGACGTCCCTGCCTGATGCCACTGCTGCAGCCGCCGGGGCTCAGAAGGTCCCGACTCCTGGTGCTGTGATCATGCTGCCATCTTCTCCTCCTACTCCTCCAACTGCCGTCTCTCCGACTCCTTCTACTATCTTGGATCGCGCTGCTGCTGAGCTGGACCGGCTGCGAGAAGATCTTCAGGGCGCCGACCCCCGCCTGGTGGCCGGGCGCCTGGAGTTGGCTTCTGGGTGGGTCCGCTTTGACGCCTCAGTTCGAGCGGCGCTGGTCCAGGCCGCGACGGCCTGCCACGAGGAGAAGCAGGACATCGTTCAAGCCAAGGCCGCTCACGACGCCGCCTTGGGTGAGGTTGCGGATGTCCGGGGCCGCTGCAAGGCACTGGAGAGCGAGCTGCAAGGCCTGCGCGACCAGCTTGCCAAGGAGGTCCATGACCGCCAGGGGAAGGAGGGGAAGATGGAGACTCGTGAGGCTGCCACCAAGGACCGGGACACCGAGCTTGATGAACGCCATGGCCGATTGGATACGCTGGAGCAGGCGTTGGAGGCGAAGAGGATCGAACTGGACGGCAAGGCGAGGGTCCTGGCCGAGGACCGCGTGGCCTTCGCGAAGCTGGAGGAGAGGGCTCGCGCCTCGCTGAAGACGCTTTATGATGGCGGCCTGGAGAAACCGCTGGCCGGCGCCGAGGATGGCCCCGCCAAGTTGCTTCCCTTCCTGGTCTGCGCACTTGAAGATGTCACCATCGGCCTTGGCCCCACGGCTGAGGCCGAGGCGCGTGTCCTTTCTTCTGCAGCGCTTGCGCGTGTCTCCACCCACGTCTATCTTCACGACCCCAACATCGATCTTGACAGCCTGCTGGAGCCTGCGAGTGGCGAGCTTGCCGCTGCCGCTGCTAAGGCTGTGAAGGGTCGAGCGGAAGCCCTGCTGGCAAAGTTCCGTGCTTTCAGCACCAAGCCAAGGCGAGATGCTGCCAACCCTGGGGCTCCGCGAGGTGAAGCCGCCTAGTGCAACTCCACCACCAGTGATGGCACCGCCGGAAAGTGACCCCTTCGCGGCTCCTGTCCCGTTTTAGTTCCTGCAACATGCATCATGCCTTGTGCAGGCGTTTAAACTTGTGTTTGGCGTTGTGAAAACAACCTATGGACTGTAATATTTGCTTTTGAATTCCTTGAGATTTGCGCTTTTCCATCCTACTTGCTTGTGTTCTACTTCAACAGAGCCCGGCCCCGCGCATACCTCAGCCGCCGTTAGCCCCGACCGGAAACCAGGATGGGACCAAGGAGTGAGGGGCTACGTGACCAGTTAGGCTCCTGAGTCACGATGCTCAGGAGTCCCCCTTGACGCACGAACAACAAGTACGGAGGGGAGGTGTAGGAGCAGATCTACCGTTCTATGTTGGCAGGGCCCGGCCCAACGCATACCTCAACCGCCGTTAGCCTTTCAGAACTAAGGGGTGAGGGGCTACGTGACCAGTTAGGCTCCTGAGTTGTGATGCTCAGGAGTCCCCCTTGACGTTCAAACGGCCTTCGTACCTTGGCTCCGCTCGGGGAGAGACGTGCGAAGAACCAGGCCTGAGGGGCCTGGCTGGGTGGCGTGCGCCTGGGCGTGACCCAGGCATAGCCCCCGTGCCCAGCCCCCTCGCGCGGCACTCCCGAGGGGAGGCGTTACGATGGGGCTGGACACTGAGCTCTGGGCTCCCTGAGGTTGATGCGGTCGGGGGCCACCCTCAGTTGTTTATCACCAGCGCGGAGCATAGCGCTTCCGTATGTGTACGGGCATAGCCGCTCCTCGGCAGTGTCATCAGCCAGTGCGGAGCATGGTGCTTCCACTGGTGCGTGGGAGGGGGCTCCCCTTCAGGAGGAGCCCCCGGGGCGTGTACAACCCCGCCATGATACGTGGCTGGCACGATAGGGCCTGACGAGGTGTATCTGGGCACCCGTGAGCCAGCGCAGGACTCAAGGGGCCCTACCTCAAGGAGGGTTGCGCCTGGCTCTGGGCCTTTACTTGTAGTGTGCTCCTGCAAATTTGGTTAGATGCCGACGCTCGACGTCCTCAGGTCCCAGCCCTTGAGAGAGTTCAGTCGTTGCTGGTATGCCAGGTCGCGATGCCGTGGACAAGGCCAGGAGGTGAGGGCTGGAGAGCTAGTAAGAGTCAATGAGTCGCGATGCTTAGGTACCCCCCTTTTAACGTGCAAGCGGCTGGCATGAGGGACGAAGGGTGTGCTACCTCTTGACCACTGCGTTGGATTTCCCCGAAGAGGAGAGGATGATGCAGTAAAGTAGCATAAGTATTTCCCTCAATCTTTGAGAACTAAGGTATCAATCCAGTAGGAGATCACGCACAAGTCCCTCGTACCTACACAAATCGATAGCTACTCGCAACCAATGCGATTAGGGGTTGTCAATCCCTTCACGGTCACTTATGAGGGTGAGATATGATAGAGATGATAAATAATATTTTTGGTATTTTTGATATAGAAATGCAAAGTAAAAAGTAAAAGACAAAGTAAAAACAAAGCAAGTAATAAAGTAATGGAGATTGATATGATGAGAATAGACCCGGGGGCCATATGTTTCACTAGTGGCTTCTCTCAAGAGCATAAGTATTCTACGGTGGGTGAAAACTTACTGTTGAGCAATTGATAGAAAAGCGAATAATTATGAGGTTATCTAGGTATGATCATGTATATAGGCATCACGTCCAAAACAAGTAGATCGAACTGATTCTGCATCTACTACTATTACTCCACTCATCGACCGCTATCCAGCATGCATCTAGAGTATTAAGTTAAAAATAGAGTAACGCCTTAAGCAAGATGGCATGATGTAGAGGGATAAATTCATGCAATACGATAAAAATCCCATCTTGTTATCCTCGATGGCAACAATACAATACGTGCCTTGCAACCCTTTTTGTACTGGGTAAGGACACCGCAAGATTGATCCCAAATCTAAACACTTCTCCCATTGCAAGAACTACCAATCTAGTTTGCCAAACCAAACGGATAATTCGAAGAGACTTGCAAAGATAACTCAATCATACATAAAAGAATTCAGAGAAGAATCAAATATTGTTCATAGATAAGCTGGATCATAAACCCACAATTCATCGGTCTCAACAAACACACCGCAAAAAGAAGATTACATCGAATAGATCTCCACAAGAGAGGGGGAGAACATTGTATTGAGATCCAAAAAGATAGAAGAAGCCATCTAGCTAATAGCTATGGACCCGAAGGTCTGAAGTAAACTACTCACACTTCATCGGAGAGGCTATGGTGTTGATGTAGAAGCCCTCCATGGTGGGTGCCCTCTCCAGCGGAGCTCCGGAACATGACCCAAGATGGGATCTCATGGATAAAGAAGGTTGCGGCGGTGGAATTAGGTTTTTGGCTCCGTATCTGATCTAACGGGGGTACGTAGGTATATATAGGAGGAAGGAGTACGTCGGTGGAGCAGTAGGGGGCCCACGAGGTAGGGGGCGCGCCCAGGGGGGGCGCCCCCCACCCTTGTGACCTCCTCGGTTGTTCCTTGGAGAAGGGTCCAAGTCTCCTGGATCACGTTCGGTGAGAAAATCACGTTCCCGAAGGTTTTATTCCGTTTGGACTCCGTTTGATATTCTATTTCTTCGAAATACTGAAATAGGCAAAAAACAGCAATTCTGGGCCGGGCCTCCAGTTAATAGGTTAGTCCCAAAAATAATATAAAAGTGGAAAATAAAGCCCAATATAGTCCAAAATAGTTGATAAAGTAGCATGGAGCAATAAAAAATTATAGATACGTTGGAGACGTATCAAGCATCCCCAAGCTTAATTCTTGCTCGTCCTCGAGTAGGTAAATGATAAAAAAAGAATTTTTGATGCAGAGTGATACATTGGCATAATTTTAATGTAAATCTTCTTAATTGTGACATGAATATTCAGATCCAAAAGGTTCAAGACAAAGGTTCATATTGACATAAAAGTAATAATACTTCAAGCATACAAATTAAAGCAATCATGTCTTCTCAAAATAGCATGGTTAAAGAAAGTTATCCCTACAAAGTCGTATAGTCTGGCTAAGCTCTAACTTCATCACACAAAGAATTGTTTCATACTTTTAGTAATCTCAAACTTTTTCAACTTTCACGCAATACATGAGCGTGAGCCATGGACATAGCACTATAGGTGGAATAGAATGGTGGTTGTGGAGAAGACAAAAAAGGAGAAGATAGTCTCACATCAACTAGGCGTATCAACGGGCTATGGAGATGCCCATTAATAGATATCAATGTGAGTGAGTAGGGATTGCCATGCAACGGATGCACTAGAGCTATAAGTATATGAAAGCTCAACGAAAGAAACTAAGTGGGTGTGCATCCAACTTGCTTGCTCACGAAGACCTAGGGCACTTTTGAGGAAGCCCATCATTGGAATATACAAGCCAAGTTCTATAATGAAAAATTCCCACTAGTATATGAAAGTGACAACATATGAGACTCTCTATCATGAAGATCATGGTGCTACTTTGAAGCACAAGTGTGGAAAAAGGATAGTAGCATTGTCCCTTCTCTCTTTTTCTCTCATTTTTTTATTTGGGCCTTTTCTCTTTTTTTTGGCCACTCTTTTTTTTCGTCCGGAGTCTCATCCCGACTTATGGGGGAATCATAGTCTCCATCATCCTTTCCTCACTAGGACAATGCTCTAATAATGATGATCATCACACTTTTATTTTTCTTACAACTCAACAATTACAACTCGATACTTAGAACAAAATATGACTCTATATGAATGCCTCCGGTGGTGTATCGGGATATGCAATGAATCATGAGCGACATGTATGAAATAATTATGAACGGTGGCTTTGCCACAAATACAATGTCAACTACATGTTCATGCAAAAAGCAATATGACAAAAGTAATGTGTGTCATATGAACGGAACGATGGAAAGTTGCATGGCAATATATCTCGGAATGGCTATGGAAATGCCATGATAGGTAGGTATGGTGGCTGTTTTGAGGAAGGTATATGGTGGGTGTATGATACCGGTGAAAAGTGCGCGGTATTAGAGAGGCTAGCAATGGTGGAAGGGTGAGAGTGCGTATAATCCATGGACTCAACATTAATCAAAAAAACTCATGCACTTATTGCAAAAATTTAGAAGTCATCAAAAACCAAAGCACTACACGCATGCTCCTAGGGGGATAGATTGGTAGGAAAAGACCATCGCTCGTCCCCGACTGCCACTCATAAGGAAGACAATCAATAAATAAAATTGTGTTCTGACTTTATCACAAAGCGGTTCACCATGCGTGCATGCTACGGGAATCACAAACTTCAACTCAAGCATTCTTTAAATTCATAATCACCCCAACTAGCATCGCTTTAATATTATCACCTCCATATCTCAAAACAATTATCAAGCATCAAACTTATCTTAGTATTCAACGCACTCAAAAGAAAGTTTCACAAATCTTGAATACCAAGTATATTAACATTAAGCAAATTACCATGCTATCAAAAACTCTCAAAATAATCTAAGTGAAGCATGAGAGATCAATAGTTTCTTTAAAACAAATCCACACCGTGCTCTAAAAGATCTAAGTGAAGCACTAGAGCAAAAATTATTACGCTCAAAAGATATAAGTGAAGCATTATGAGCAAAACTATCAAGCTCAAAAGATATAAGTGAAGCACATAGAGTATTCTAGCAAATTCCAAATCATGTATGGCTCTCTCAAAAGGTCTGTACATCAAGGATGATTGTGGTAAACTAACAAGCAAAGACGCAAATAATACAAGACGCTCCAAGCAAAACACATGACATGTGGTGAACAAAAATATAGCTCCAAGTAAATTACCGATGGAAGTAGACAAAAGAGGGAATGCCTTCCGGGGCATCCCCAAGCTTTGACTTTTTGGTGTCCTTGGATTATCTTGGGGGTGCCATGGGCATCCCCAAGCATGGGCTCTTTCCACTCTTTGTTCCATAATCCATCAAAAGAATTCACCCAAAACTTGAAAACTTCAGAACACAAAACTCAATAGAAATCTCGTGATCTCCGTTAGTGAAAGAAAAAAAAAGACTACTTTAAGGTACTGTAATGAACTCATTCTTTATTTATATTGGTGTTAAACCTACTGTATTCCAACTTCCTTATGGTTTATAAACTAATTTATTAGCCATAGATGCATTGAAATAAGCAAACAACACTCGAAAAACAGAATCTGTCAAAAACAGAACAGTCTGTAGCAATCTGTAACTAACGCAAACTTTTGGAACTCTAAAACTTCTACCAAAATAGGACGTACTGTAAAATTTGTTTATTGATCATCAGCAAAAAGAATCAATGAAAAATCACGTTTCTGTGATTTATTGAATTTTTTCTCGTGAGCGCAAAGTTTCTGTTTTTCAGCAGAATCAAATCACCTATCATCATAGCTTATCCTATAGGTTCTACTTGGCACAAACACTAATTAAAACATAAAACCACATCTAAACATAAACTAGATGGATTATTTATTCCTAAACAGAAGTAAAAACAAAAAACACAAAATAAAATTGGGTTGCCTCCCAACAAGCGCCATCGTTTAACGCCCTTAGCTAGGCATTGAGATTTCAATGATGCTCACATAAAGGACAAGCATTGAAGCATAAAGAGAGCATCATGAAACACGTGATAAACACATCTAAGTCTAACATACTTCCTATGCATAGGCATCTTATAGGCAAACAAATTATCAAGGCAAGCAAAAACTAGCATATGCAAGGAGGCGGAAAGAAACAATAGCAATCTCAACATAACGAGAGGTAATTTATTATCATGAAAATTTCTACGACCATATTTTCCTCTCTCATAATAATTACATGTGGGATCATAAGAAAATTCAACAAAGTAGCTATCACATAAAATATTTTCAACACGATCCACATGCATGCAAAGTTGACACTCTTCCAAAATAGTGGGATTAACATTAACAAAAGTCATGACCTCTCCAAACCCACTTTTATCAAAAACTTCATAAGATTGAACAATATCCAAATATGTAGGATCTAAAGTTGACACTCTTCCAAACCCACTTTCAGTATTATCGCAAACATTATTATCAATCTCATATTCATCATGGGGCTTTAATAAATTTTCACGATCACAAGAAGAATCACCCCAATCATGATCATTGCAACAAGTAGTAGACATAGCAAAACTAGCATCCCCAAGCTTAGGGTTTTGCATATCATTAGCACAATTGACATCAAGAGAATTTATAGTAAAATCATTGCAATCATGCTTTTTATTCAAAGATCTATCGTAAATTGCTTCATAAAGTACTTCATCACAATTTTTAGCTTCACGAATTTCAAGCAAAATCTCATAAAGATAATCTAGTGCACTCAACTCACTAGCAATAGGTTCAACTTAAAGAGATTAGCAAGTGGATGAGGATCCATAAATTTTTAGCAAGCGAAGATGCAAGCAAAAGAAGGCACATGGAGACACAAGCAAACAAAAAGGTAAGCGAAAGAGAGAGGAGATTGGGAAAGAGAGGGCGAATAAAACGGCAAGGGTGAAGTGGGGGAGAGGAAAACGAGAGGCAAATAATGTAATGCGAGAGATAGGGATTTTGATGGGTACTTGGTATAGTTAAATTTTGCGCAAACTCCCCGGCAACGGCGCCAGAAATTCTTCTTGCTACCTCTTGAGCACTGCGTTGGATTTCCCCGAAGAGGAGAGGATGATGCAGTAATGTAGCGTAAGTATTTCCCTTAGTTTTTGAGAATTAAGGTATCAATCCAGTAGGAGATCACGCACGAGTCCCTCGTACCTACACAAATCGATAGCTACTCGCAACCAACGCGATTAGGGGTTGTCAATCCCTTCACGGTCACTTACGAGGGCGAGATCTGATAGAGATGATAAATAATATTTTTGGTATTTTTGATATAGAAATGCAAAGTAAAAAGTAAAAGGCAAAGTAAAAACAAAGCAAGTAATAAAGTAATGGAGATTGATATGATGAGAATAGACCCGGGGGCCATTGGTTTCACTAGTGGCTTCTCTCAAGAGCATAAGTATTCTACGGTGGGTGAACAAATTACTGTTGAGCAATTGATAGAAAAGCGAATAATTACGAGGTTATCTAGGTATGACATGATGTAGAGGGATAAATTCATGCAATACGATAAAAACCCCACCTTGTTATCCTCGATGGCAACAATACAATACGTGCCTTGCAACCCTTTTTGTCACTGGGTAAGGACACCGCAAGATTGAACCCAAAGCTAAACACTTCTCCCACTGCAAGAACTACCAATCTTGTTGGCCAAACCAAACAGATAATTCGAAGAGACTTGCAAAGATAACTCAATCATACATAAAAGAATTCAGAGAAGGATCAAATATTGTTCATAGATAAGCTGGATCATAAACCCACAATTCATCGGTCTCAACAAACACACTGCAAAAAGAAGATTACATTGAATAGGTCTCTAGAAGAGAGGGGGAGAACATTGTGTTGAGATCCAAAAAGAGAGAAGAAGCCATCTAGCTACTAGCTATGGACCCGAAGGTCTGAAGTAAACTACTCACACTTCATCGGAGAGGCTATGGTGTTGATGTAGAGGCCCTCCATGGTGGATGCCCTCTCCGGCGGAGCTTCGGAATAGGCCCCAAGATGGGATCTCGTGGATACAGAAGGTTGCGGCGGTGGAATTAGGTTTTTGGCTCCGTATCTGATCTGACAGGGGTACGTAGGTATATATAGGAGGAAGGAGTACATCGGTGGAGCAACAGGGGGCCCACAAGACAGGGGGGCGCGCCTAGGGGGCGCACGCCCCCCACCATCGTGACCTCCTCGGTTGTTCCTTGGAGCAGGGTCCAAGTCTCCTGGATCACGTTCGGTGAGAAAATCACGTTCCCGAAGGTTTTATTCCGTTTGGACTCCGTTTGATATTCTGTTTCTTCGAAATACTAAAATAGGCAAAAAACAGCAATTCTGGACTGGGCCTCCGGTTAATAGGTTAGTCCCAAAAATAATATAAAAGTGGAAAATAAAGCCCAATATAGTCCAAAATAGTAGATAAAGTAGCATGGAGCAATCAAAAATTATAGATACGTTGGAGACGTATCAGGGTGCCGACACATGCATCAAGTAATAATCATGGCGGGTCAAATACACGACCTGAATAAACACGAGAGAGATACATGCCGCTAGGTCAGGCCCTGGCAGCTTGGGGATAATGCAGCCCGAGGGGTGCCCCCAACAAAGTAACCTAAAGACATGAACAAAAGGGATACATGCCGCAGGGATGGACCCACGCGGCCTAGGAATGATGCAGCCCTGGGGGCGCTCCCAGCTGAAAACGAAACTCGAAGGATGTCACCTGATGATGTTGGGGATGAAGGGATGCTGAAGTAGCGGACGACGTGCACTGCGGAAGCCGGTCCTCACGAGCCCCCAGGCCCAGGAGCCTCAGGAGGCTCCGGGGGCGCTGGCGGCTCTTCAAGGGCCATCTTCATCTCTACTAGGACTGCGGAATGCCTGACCTCTTGAGCCTCCAGAATGCTCCTCATGACGCGCTGACGCGCAGCAGCTGCGTTCGGCAGGCCGAAAGGCATGCGAACATAGCTGTGGGGTGGACCTTCGCAGCGTCCCACGCGCGAGGGCCAGAAGCGCTCCTGAGAGGCGGCTCGGTTGAGCTCTGGTATGTCGATGCAGACGCGCAGTCCACAATCCTCGCCTGGATGGGGAGCTACAGCGGGTAAGCGGCGGCTGCCACTTATGACTCTTGACTCCTGCAGCTCCTGAATGATCTCGCTGATGAACTCCTGAGGGTTTGGCCCTCCTTGCCTTGTTCCTTCCTGAGGGAAACATGCTTTGAAGCACGCCTCCAAGTGGTGCCCGAGCGCCTCCCTCGTGATCTTGGCAAAGTCGGTGGCCCTCTAGGAGAGAGCCTCCGAGCCTTACCCAAGGAGGGCGCGGGGCACGCCTTCCTATGCGACAGAAGGAGGCGCCCCTTGAGCGGGCGCGGATCCTGAGGGGCCTGCCTCCCGAGGGTTCGGACCAGGCGATGTCTTCTTCTTCTGAGGGACTGTCTCGGAAAGTCTTCCACTCCTGTGATCTGGGTCTTCGATTGCCGCGGCTTGGAAAGCTCGCTCAAGGGAACACACTGCATCCCTCTCCTCACAAGGCACTGTGATGACTCCACCACTTCCTGGCATATTGAGGACATTGTAGCCATGATGAGTCACTGCCATGAACTTGGCCAGGGCTGGGTACCTGAGGATGGCATTGTATGGCAGGAGAATGTGGGCAACATCAAAGTCAATGAGCTCGGTGCGGTAGTTGTCGCGCTGCCCAAAGGTGACAGAAAGGCGGACTTGCCCTATCGGAACGGTGGAACCATCAGTGACTCCTGAGAAAGGCTTGGTTGGCTGAAGCTGGTTGTATGGCACTTGGAGATTGTTGAATGTCTTGACGGACAGGATGTTGAGTCCTGCTCCGCCATCGATGAGGGTCCTGGTGACTTGCACATTGCTGATGATTGGGGAACAAAGCATCGGGAGGACTCCGGCTGTAGCTGCGCACTTGAGCTGATCCGCTGAGCTGAACGTGATAGCGCACGGTGACCACCTGAGAGGGCGCGTGGCCTCAAGCTTGGGAAGGACTGCATTCACCTCGCGAGCAAACTGCTTGAAGGTGCGCTGGGAGGCTGGGGCCTGAGTGTCGCCATAGATGCAAGCGATTGCGCGCGGCTCCTTGAAGGCCCCAGCCCCTTCGTCCTGATGATGGTCTTCATTCCTCCTCGGCCGAGGTGGCAGAGGAGGGAGGCCTACGTTGCCTTGTGGGCGATCCTCACGAGGCTGATCCCTCCAACCTCCCTCGCGAGGCTGGTCCTGCCAGCGGTCCTCGCGAGGTCGGTCACGCCACCCTTGGCGAGGGCCACGATCTTCCCATCGTCCTCCACCTCTTCCCCCTCCTCGGCCATAGCCCCGATCGTTGCGCTCGGGGCGTCGGTCGGCACGCACATCCCTCACAACCCTGAGCTCTTGGCATTCGTTCGTGTTGTGGGTGTGGAGGTCGTGGTACGCGCAGTATCGGCTGCCCTTGGATGACTCAGGCTAATCCCTGCCTTGCTTGGTGTCTGGCTCTGCTGCAAGCACGACAGCCCCCTTGCGCTTCACGTCCTTGACCTTGGGCTTCTTCTCTTCTGGATCGGCGGCCGGAAGCTCGAGGAGGGAGAGGCGCCCTTCCTCAGCCATGGCGCACTTGGTCGCCAAGTTTAACAACTCTAGGGATGTGCACAGGTCTTCATGGATTGTCAGCTCCTCTGTCATCTTGATGTCACGCACTCCGTCGGAGAAGGCTGAGATGATGGCCTCCTCAGTCACCCTGGGGATCTTGAGGCGAGCGTTGTTGAAGCATTGGATGTACTTTTGCAGGGTCTCTCCTGGTTGCTGTTTGATGCGGCGCAGGTTGCTCATGACCGGGGGCCGGTCGCGAGTGCCTTGGAAGTTGGCGAAGAAGCGGGTGCGCATCTCGTCCCAGGAGGAAATCGTGCCAGGAGCCAGGTTTAGGAGCCAGGTGCGGGCATCGTCCTTGAGCGCCATGGAAACCAGTTCGCCATGACCTTCCCATCCCCGTTGGCGGCTTCGATGCCCAGCTCGTAGAGCTGGAGGAACTCTGCAGGGTCAGCCGTGCCGTCGTAGCGCGGGGGCAGATCTGGCTTGAACTTGCCCGGCCAGGCCACGCTGCACAGCTCGGCGGTGAAGGCACAGCAGCCTGCAGTGGCCACATGAGGCCTATGGTGACAAAGAGCTTGATCTTGGAGGTCCCCGCGCGCTGCCGCCAGGAGCAGTGCAGGATCTTGGCGCGCTGGAGCAGGAGCGCGGTCGTGACGGGCCGGTGCGGGGAGCACACGGGCAGCTTCTTGAGGGCGAGGGATCTCTTGGCAGCTCTTCTCTTGCTGCGCGGGCGCCGGACGGAGCGGGTCCCGTCCAGGGACCGCACGCCATGGGGCCAGGGCGCCTTCTTGAGGGGGAGGCGGCTGAGGCGCCTCCGGAGCTGCGTTCCCCGCGCAGGGCGGGTGGCGATGCAACAAGAGGGATGGTGCAGGGGAGCCCCCAGCGGCGCTGACGACCTCGGTAATGCGGGCAAGCCACTCGTCGTAGAGGTCGTCGACGGGACGGTAGTGCAGGAGCTCTCGCGCCAGGAGCAGCGCAGCGTGCACGTCCGCAGGAGCGCGACGGGCGTGGGACGACGAATCGGCTGGAGTCAGCGATGGGGTGGCGGTGCGGCCTTCTCGCCGCACAGAAGGATGCAGGGACGACGCCTGCTGTTCGTTCCCTGCCGGCCCGGTGGCGGCGTGGACAGCAGGCGACGAGGAATGACAGGGAGGCCCTCCGACGGGGGCCGTCTGGGCGACATGGGCCGCGAGGGCAGCCCGGCGCTCGGCGCGGGCTCGACGAGCGTCAGACATGGATGCGACGGACGACGAAACACAAGGCGGCAGAAGGCGGATTCCGGCGCACCCCTACCTGGCGCGCCAAATGTCGGATTTCGGGTTTCGGCACACCCATAAGGTTCGAACTCAGGGGTGCACGCAGAGATCACACCTCCTACCAGCTCGCATCTCATCACCTTGCAAAGGATCTAAACTACACGAAGAACAACACAAGGGACACGAGGTTTATACTAGTTCGGGCCACCATTGTGGTGTAATACCCTACTCTAGTTTGTGGTGTGGTGGATTGCCTAAGGGGCTGATGATGAACAATACAATGAAAGAACTGCCTCGCGAGGGGAGGAGTTCTTGTGGGGGTGATGCCTCTTGGGAAGGATTGAATCCCCATCCCTTTCTACTGTGGTGGCTAGCCCTATTTATAGGGCGAGGCCCTGGTCCTCTTCCCAAATATTGAGCGGGAAGGGCGCCAACAATTGGCCATTTCGAAGGGGAACATCTAGTACACTTATCCTGACTAAAGTTGGTCCTCGCCTGCCAAAGACTGTGACGATGACGCCTTCGTGGGCTCCATGATGACCTCCATCCTACCGTTCTGCTGGTCTTGGTCTTGTTGCACCGAAATGGTTGCCTTTGCTTGATACCCTTGCCTGCGCTTGCCCCCTTTGCACCAAAGAGGAAACAAGGACTCTGCGCAGGCCGGCGCCCGCCTGGCTTCAGTCGTCATGGCTTGCATCATGGGTACCTCGTGAGGTACCCCGCCTTGATCTCTTCGCCTCCTCGCGAGCCAGCCTGACGAGGCTACACCTGAGGAAGCTTCCTTTCGTCCGCCCCGTGAGGCTTGGCCCCTCGCGAGGGTCTTGAGCTTGTGCTGACGAAGATGTGCCGTACTGGGCCACTCCTTGAGCCACGCCGCAGGCTGTAGGCAGGCAAGTCTGGGTACCCCCGTTCCCAGAACGCCGACAGACCCGCCTTTTGGTGGCGGTTGATAAATTCACAAAGTGGGTCGAGGCAGAGCCAGTTAGTATGTGTGACGCAGCCACGGTGGTTCAATTCCTGAAGAAGGTGATTTTTTGTTTTGGCTTTCCACACAACACTATAACTAACAATGGCACTAATCTGTCCAAGGGTGCCATGGAGGAGTTTTGTCAACATGAGCATATTCGACTTGACGTTTCATCAGTAGCTCATCTCCAGTCCAATGGTCAAGCCGAAAGAGCCAATCAAGAAATTTTGATGGCCATCAAGCCCCGGCTTATGGTTCCCTTGCAACAAACGCCGGGTTGTTGGGTGGAGGAGTTACCTTCAGTGTTATGGAGTATCAATACTACCCCCAACAGATCTACGGGTTACACGTCTTTCTTCATGGTTTATGGAGCAGAGGCGGTTCTTCCTAGCGACATCTGTCATGACTCGCCCCGCGTGGCGGCTTATGTTGAGGCTGATAATGAACAAGCGCGCCAGGATGCACTTGACCTGTTAGATGAGAAGCGTGACCTGGCGGCAGCCCGCTCGGTGATTTACCAACAGGAGATGCGTCCTTATCACAGCCGCCAGGTTAAGTCCAGAACCTTTCAAGAAGGTGATTTGGTACTCCGGCTCATCCAAGATCAAACTGATGCACACAAGTTATCCCCACCTTTGGAAGGGCCCTTTGTGGTCAGCAAGAACTTGAACAACGGGTCCTACTACCTTATCGATGTTCGAGAGCACAAAGACTCACATAAGTCGGAGGAGGAGACCTGTCGGCCGTGGAATATTGCTCATCTTCGGCCTTACTACACATGAGCCACTGGCTCTTACAATGTACATATTTTTATCATGTATATATTATGAGGATTATAATAAAGCAGGGTCTCTGTTGTTTTATCTTCAAATGATCATGTGTCTTCGTCATCATAAATGACAATTGGGGGCTGATCATATTCAAATCTAACTTAACTCCTTTGGCACAGCTTCCTGATCATATTCGAATCATAGCTGCTCAAACCTCTTGACAACTTGTCGGCTAGATCGTATTTGAATCATGGCTTAACTCCTTTTGGTCTGACCCTGATCGTATTCGAATCAGAGTCGTTAAATATTTGGGGGCTTCCTGTTCAAACATAGGTCATTTGGGGGCTTCCTGTTCAAACATAGGTTGCATTCACCAAAGAGAACATAGCTGTCGGTACCCACTTGATCGGCACAATGCCAAAAGCCACTTGGGGGCTTCCTATTCAAACATAGGTGTCATTCACCAAAGAGAACATAGCCATTAACCCTTTTGGTCCGGCTTCCTGTTCAAACATAGGTGTCGTTCACTAAAGAGAACATAGCCATTAACCCTTTTTCTCCGGCTTACTGATCATATTCGAACCAGAAGCCTCCTGTTTTTTCTCTCATTGTTGATTTAAGTCTTTTGAAATGGTTTTCCGGGTTTCTCTGGATACTTTTTTGCTTGTGTCTGAAGCGTATATGTGGTTTCAATTAACCCGACTTGACTTTGGATGATAAGTCACTAGCATATGAGAATCATAAAACACTTGGAAGTTTTGGCTTCTAAAAAGATTGGGTTATCACCCTTACTGCACAGGCCACATAAAGCAGCAGTATAATTCAATATCACAGGCAAGATATTCTTATTATAGTTATGTTTTAAGTTCTGGTTCATACCAGCTTTATCCATGGCTATTTTTTACACATCATGGTTATATGTGAGATATTATGACCCACCCTGTGGTAAACCGCAAAGGGTTTTTGTCATCTATTTCTGTGTGCAGGATGATTCAAGGATTTTCTTCGGGACAAGTCAAATAAATGATAAGAGTAAAGAGGATAAATTTAAGAGGGCGGCCTAACAGTATTGAGCACCAAAATGTGCACGATGGCACGACAAAGCAAAGTTATTGCTACCCTATTACATAACTCCCCGAGTCTAAATGATCAACTGGTTTTTCAAAGTCACAGGTATGAACCGCCTAGCAGATAAATCTTCTTCTCTCTACTGGCCTGAGACTTCTGGATCATCCCTCTTCGTGTCTTCGTCCTGCTCTAGTTCCTGGAAGGCGGGCGATGACCAGTCAATGCCACTTAAAGCTTGAAATTCAGCCTTGTCATCAATAAGCTCTTCCGGGTTAACTGCAGGAGCGAAAGTGTGCTTACGGATTGGGGGTATAAGATCTTGTACTTTATAAGACGGTGTTGGCATTTTCTGATTCTCCAAATCATAAGCCAGCTGATATTGGGATAGATCGGTTTCACTGGCAGTCAGGCTAGCCGAAGGACAAATTTCCTTCACACAGGCGGCAAAGTCCTTCTTGTTAAAAGGGGTGCCATATGCTTTTAAGCTTGGGCACCCGGTTGATAGCTCAGCCGGGTCTAGCTCTAGTAGCCAAGCTCTAGCCCGGCTTAAAGCTGTTACAACCCCGGCTCTTGCACATGACCTCTTCATCTGACCAATCCTCTGAGGCAGCACAAAAAGCTTTCTCAGTACATCAACTAAAAGTGCCGGTGTTCGATTGGATGGAGAAATTGTGGCCAGAGCATGTTGCGTCCTAGTATAAAGTTGTTCCACCAGCGTGTAACAGCTTTCAACTTCACAAGCATGTCTTGGTTAAGGTTGGTGCTTCTGGGGCCTGCATAGTAATCACAAATGAGTTAAAGGCAGTTCATATGATCTAGAGGGTATTCAATATTTGACAGTCATTAGGAGACTTACCAAAGATAGCTGAGACCATCTGAGACACTTGGCATTTTAAACCGGACAATTCAGTTGTCACCTCTTCAACAGCCGCCTCTGCTTTCTCAGCTCGTTGGGTCAAAGCAATCTTTTCTTCAACCCAGGCGTTTTTCTCGGTTTCAAAGCCGACTTTCAGTTTTTCTGTTTCAGACACGCTAAATTCAAATTTTGAGTTTGCCCTCCAGGTCTCAGTCTCCTGCAGCTCCAGGCGATTCTTCAATTCAGACAGTTCTGATTGTAGTTGAACAGTGGTGGTCTGCACATATACCGGATAAAAATCATAAAGACTAGTACACAATATTAAGTCCCAAGCCTTTTGCAAGCAACAACACTTGGCACTTGGGGGCTAATGTCTGTTGAAAGCTTATTTATATGGCATATTATGTAAATAAGTCCCAAGCACTTTGCAAGCAAGAGTACTTGGCACTTGGGGGCTAATGCATATTGCTGTTGAAAAACTATGTACAAGATATAAAGGACCGGTTTATCCAGGTTGATTAAACCGGCCCTTGGGGACTACAGATTAAGTCAGATTTTTGAGGATTCTACCAACAGATATTACTTATGTTCATGGTTCATTTAAAGTCTACATCATATTCATCATAAATAGTAGACTTGGGGGCTGGTATAGTAAGTATAACCCAGTAAAGAAAGAGTTCATACCTTAAACTTCTGGTTCATCTGCTTCACCATATCTACTTCCAGATTGCGGCTGCTATGTACTTGACTAAGATAACTACAAAAAACTTCGCGAGCACTCAATTGGGAGTAGTCAGCAACATCGAATCTGAACGTCGTTCAATGTGTTCTTCCTTGGCAGAATGCTTAGCCAGTACACTGGGCCTTTCCGGTTCTTTAAAGCCGGTGGCAGTGATCACCATGTCTTCATCATGAGCATCAGCCGTCTTCAGTGGACTAGAGATGTCAGGGTTTACAGGTTCATCAATGCCTCGCTCCATAGGGGGGTCAGAAGCTGCTGGCAGGTCTTCGAGAACCGGCTCGGAGGATTGAGAAATGGAGATTTCAGGCTCTGGGATCTATTGCTCTGGTTCATTGATCTTGGGATCCTCAGCCGGCTTGTTTTTCTTTGCTCTTTTGCTGGGCTTGGCTTTTCCTCTGCATGAGTCATGAAGTCAGTATAAACATAACAGGATCAGAATGAGTAAATGATAAGTAAGTTGTCATTACCCAAGAGCGGTCTTGAAAGCCGGCATGTTAGACTGAATTGAATCGCCGGAAGAGGAATGAGATGAATCCTGATAATTTGAGTCGGAAGAATTGAGCGGTTGACGAGTAAGACCCGCCAAAGGATAAATAGAGTTTAAGTCGGGGGTGACCTCATTTCGACGCTTCCTTGGCGTATTCGGTAAGCCGAAGGAGAACTCTGCATCCTTGCTCGTCCGAGTCTGCAGCCGCCTCTCGTGCTGTTGTTGCTTCAAAATAAAGTGAGGATCCAGATGAGCTAAGGGGTGTGAAAATCTTACTTTCCGGGTAACTCTTCGGATTCTTTGTCTTGGTAAAGGCTCGGAGTCGGAGGAAATTATAGTTACCTCTTCTTCCACTCCATGACTCGTTCCCGTGTCATCTTGATGATAGTCAGTGTCAATAAGATGGTTAAAAAAGGAGCCAAGAGAGTCAAGAGCTACCTCCGACTCAGAGGAGTCGTCTAGTTGAAGCAAGTCGGAAGCACTGGGCTTGTTTCCCCTCTTTTTTGTGGCTTTCCTGGCGGCTTTCTTGGCTTTGCTAGCACTTTTTGCAGACTCATGGTCATATTTTTGTTGGGGAGCGCAATAATTTCTAAAAAATTCATACGCACATGCAAGATCATGGTGATGCATAGCAACGAGCAGGGAGAGTAAGTCCACGTACCCTCGTAGACCGAAAGCAGAAGTGTTAGCACAACGCGGTTGATGTAGTCGTACGTTTTGACGATCCGACCAATCCAAGTACCGAATGTACGGCACCTCCGAGTTCAGCACACGTTCGGCTCGATGACGTCCTGCGAACTCCTATCCAGCAGAGCTTCAAGGGAGAGTTCCGTCAGCACAACGGCGTGGTGACGGTGATGATGTTGCTACCGATGCAGGGCTTCACCTAAGCACCGCTACGATGTGACCGAGGTGGAATATGGTGGAGGGGGGCATCGCACACGGCTGGAATAGATCAACAGATCAACTTGTGTCTCTTGGGGTGCCCCCCTGCCCCCGTATATAAAGGAGCTAGGGGGGAGGCGGCCGGCCAAGGAGGAGGGCGCGCCAAGGGTGGAGTCCTACTCCCACCGGGAGTAGGACTCCTCCTTTCCTAGTAGGAGTAGGAGAGAAGGAAGGGGAAGAGAGAAGGGAAGGAAGGAGGGGGTGCAACCCCTCCCCCTAGTCCAATTCGGATTAGGCCTGGGGGGGGGGGCTGCCCTAGGCAGCCCCTCTCTCTTTCCTTTATGGCCCAATAAGGCCCAATACTTCTCCCCGGCGAATTCCTGTAACTCTCCGGTACTCCGATAAATACCCGAATCACTCGAAACCTTTCCAATGTCCGAATATAGTCGTCCAATATATCGATCGTTACGTCTCGACCATTTCAAGACTCCTCGTCATGTCCCCGATCTCATCCGGGACTCCGAACTGCCTTCGGTACATCAAAACACATAAACTCATAATACCGGTCGTCACTGAACTTTAAGCGCGCGGACCCTACGGGTTTGAGAACTATGTAGACATGACCAAGATACATTTCCGGTCAATAACCAATAGCGGAACCTGGATGCTCATATTGGTTCCCACATATTCTACGAAGATCTTTATCGGTCAAACCGCATACCAACATACGTTGTTCCCTTTGTCATCAGTATGTTACTTGCCCAAGATTCGATCATCGGTATCTCAATACCTAGTTTAATATCGTTACTGACAAGTCTCTTTACTTGTTATGTAATACATCATCTCGCAACTAACTCATTAGTCACATTGCTTGCAAGGCTTATAGTGATGTGCATTACCGAGAGGGCCCAGAGATACCTCTCCAACAATCGGAGTGACAAATCCTAATATCGAAATACGCCAACCCAAAAAGTACCTTTGGAGACACTTGTAGAACACCTTTGTAATCACCCAGTTATGTTGTGACATTTGGTAGCACACAAAGTGTTCCTCCGGTAAACGGGAGTTGCATAATCTCATAGTCATAGGAACATATATAAGTCATGAAGAAAGCAATAACAACATACTAAATAATCAAGTGCTAAGCTAACAGAATGGGTCAAGTCAATCACATCATTCTCCTAATGATGTGATCTCGCTAATCAAATGACAACTCATGTCTATGGCTCGGAAACTTAACCATCTTTGATTCAACGAGCTAGTCAAGTAGAGGCATACTAGTGACACTCTGTTTTTCTATGTATTCACACATGTACTAAGTTTCCAGTTAATACAATTCTAGCATGAATAATAAACATTTATCATGAAATAAGGAAATAAATAACAACTTTATTATTGCCTCTAGGGCATATTTCCTTCAATTTTTCCTTCCAAAATTTGTCGTCGCCTGTAAAAGTCATCAAAAGTGCATTAGGATAAAGTGACAAAGATGAAGGAAAATTACCTAAGGTTGGTGGCTTACCGCTGGTGCCGGGTTAGACTTGCAGAAAGGGCTCAAGCCCACCTTGCTACAGTCTACTAGGCTCTCATTCAGAACAGATTTTGTCACTTCATTGGTGGCATCAACACTTAAGTCTTCAGAACTATGGCGTAGTGGATCCTTCTTCTCGCCCGTGTAAGTAAACATTAATCCAGAGCGGCGGCTCAAGGGAATGACACGCCATGCAACCCAACACCGAACCAAATCAATGCCAATTAAGCCATTACCCAATAGAGCATTGACTTTGGCAATAGTAGGGGCGAGCTTCTGGTGTTCTGCAGTTGTCAACCTATTGGGGGGAGATGGTTCGATTCGAGACGCAAAGCGCGAAAGCCGGGCAGAGGGTTCTAATCAGCCGGAGAAGTATCTTGGCAGTAGAACCATGTCTGGTTCCAATCTTTGGGATGACTTGGCAGCTGCGCATAAGGGAAAATGGCGTCTCTGCGCCGTTGGATTGAAACCCCACCAAGTTCCAAGCTAGGTCTGTTGGAGTATTCATTCTGGCGGTTCTAGTAAAAGAATTCTCTGAATAATTCCACAGTGGGTTCCTCTTGAAGGTAGACTTCGCAGAACACTTGGAAATTGCATATGTTAGACACGGAGTTGAGTCCGATGTCTTGAGGGTGGAGATCAAAAAAAGCTCAGAATGTCCCTGAAGAACTTAGAGCCGCGCGGTGAAAAGCCCCAGTTCATGTGATCAATGAAGACGATAACTTCCCCTTCTTTAGGCTGAGGTTTCTCTTCCGTCGGTTTAGGGGTGGCGGTAAGACATGACATCCTTTTTGGGTAGATAGCCGGTTTTCACAAAATCTTCAAGTGTACTCTTCATGAAGATGGAGCGAACCCAATTACAGGAAGTGGTTGTTTTGGGCGGCATTGTGAAAAAGGAAGCCTAAAAAGAATAATTTGCCGGTTCACATTTAAGCCGGAGGGAAAAGTATTACAACACACATTCAGAATGGCGGCTTACAAAGGGGACTAATGGTATATGACTAATTATGTCAGGTTATTTAAGCCGCCATGAGCACTTTGATGTTATCTATTGAGTATTGCAGTTAAAGCCGGTGGTATGAGCCGCCATGACTAGGTGGATCTATCCAGGTGCAGTTTTTTTGCTAAGTACGGCACAAACAGATTTCACAGATTGCAAGTATTATTTCAGATCAGCGGCAGTTCAGAAAAAGGAAATAATTCAAGACCTAAAAAGCCAGTACAGGGAGTTCATAAGCTCTAATGAGATCTCTTTCCAAAGAAAGGGGGTCCGCTGGTATTGAAGGTGAAGGCAAAACAACTACCGCATAAGTTCTATACTATATTTAGATCAAAGGATGCTACAGTGAAGGAACTATGAAGAAACCACGAAGAACACGATGAACAGTCGGAACCCTAATGCGATCTGACGCGCTGGAAGAGAAGCACTTATAGGTGCAGATTCGACTGAAGTGGGGCTTCGGCGTACTCTGATCCAACACACGTTGATGCAGCGGCCAAGGTTGAGGAGGACGAGCTGCTCTGCGGTGGCGGCGAAGCTCGAGCGGCAGAGTGTCGCGAGAGGAATAAGACGATGGAAAAGGGGGAGAATGAGAAGAAGACTGGTCGTGGCTATTTATAAGGAACGGGTCAATAAGTGGGCGCGAAAAACAAGGAGGCTAAAACATGGTTATCCAGCGGCCCAGGCGCCTCGATTCTCGGGCGGTTATTAAGATAAAGATCCATTGAGATATGATGGATTTTTCTGTGAATTAAATGACAGGTGACGTCATGGCACTTACAAATTCTTGCACAAGAGAAGAGAAGATTCTTGTAAGTGTTGAAGATTGACATGAACAAGTTCAAATCAACCTCGGGCCTAATGTTGGGGATACAACTATTGGTATGACCCGCCCAGGAGGGGCCGGGTTATACCTACGGCGACTCTTCGTATGAAGCCCATAAGACACTGAAGATGGCGGTTCAGCTGAGGGCCCAAGGCCAAAAGGCGGCTTAAGGCCTGTAGATATAAACCACCATATATGTATAAGTTGTATTATAAGGAAAGAATAGATAGTCACCGAGCCGGACACTGTTTATGAGCCGGCCGGGACTCAGTGAGCCACTGGGCGTCGGCCTCTGTATATACTGGGACGACCCGACGGCGGTTCAGGACAGGAAACAACAAATCGGAAGCTAGGTCATGCGGATTCGCTCCCTGGTAATCGAGACATAAGCAATACCACCCAAAATTGGATTGTAGGCTTTTACCTTCACCGCAAGGGGCCGAACCAGTATAAACCATGTGTCCTTTGTCCCGTTTAACCCCTTTAAGCTTCCTAGTTGCGATGGCTCCACGACTAAGTTCTTCTGCTAGGACATCTGTCGTGACCTTTCCACGACAACATATGAACATCAACACAATTAACAATACTCGTACACCATTAACACAAAATTTATCAGTGCATAGCACAGATTACACACTACCACATCAGTTTAAAAGACATCCCCTATGTTGTGGAATTGTCACGACAGATGTCCTAGTGTGAGGACTTAGTCGTGAGGCCAACACATCTATGTGGTAGCTTGAGAGGGGTTGATCGAGATGAGAGACGCGAGGTAGATAAACATACAAGACAAGGATTTAGACAACTTCGGGCCCCGGGAAACATCATCCGGTAATAGCCCTATACGTTGTTTGTGGCTAGGTCTCATTATGCTCATAAGGGAGACGCCACATAACCGTCTCTCCTCTAGTTGTGTCTAGCTTTAGTGATTCTTTTCTTGCTTGTCCCTCTTGGGGTGCCCTGCCCCTCCTTATATATGTTGAAGGGGCGGGTTACATGACTAGTCCTAGTAGGATTAGGATTACTCTATTACAAGTGGATCCCTAGTCTTGCTTCCTTTGTAAGGGAATGTTCCTTACGCTTTCCTCTTAAGCCGGCCCACCATAAAATGAGCCGGCCTTCTGGGCCTTGCGCCTAATCCTCTAACTAACCCGCCGTCGGGGCCATTAGTGAGTCACCAGGCTCATTAGTCATCAGACTAGTGAGCCGCCAGACTCGTGAGTCGCCAATCCTCCGGTGGGTTACCAACGAAATGCCAAGTCCCAGCTGGGTCATATATCCGGCTGGGTCATACCGTGGGGTATATCCCCGACATTATCCCCTAGTTTAATTTGTATTTATCCATGTTAAATTGACCCTGATCATCCTTAAGTCCTTGTCATTTCCTCCTTCTGGAAAGTCCGGGTCAATAGACCAACTTTATAATCTATTTTCTTGTAGAAGAAATATTGTGAATAAATAATCCATTTGAGTCGGCTTTCAATGCTCTGCCTTGACAAAAATATTGGTCTTGGAATATTCGACTGATATTCAGCCGGCTTGTAGAACTTGCTGAATTTATGATTTCCAAAATCGTCTGGTTATAAAAACTGATGATTCAGGGTTATGGCCGTTATAGACACCGGGTCATGATTGTTGCCGACGTCGCGTCACACAATTGATCTTCCTGATTTGCTCAAAACTGAGAATTTGAAGACGTTCCTCCTTTATATGCATATTACTTGTAGCCCCCAAGTCTTAAGAGGAGAACATAGTGATAGCTTAAGATTTGCTTTAATATAAATGCCGCAATTTGGAGAAATCCAGGTTGTTCCTGTAAGCCGCCAATCATAGACTGTACATTTTGAACATCCCATGTGTATCCCCCAAGTGCTGGGTCATTATGAAATAATGAGCAGGGACTTTGTTAATATGATCATGTAGACTTGAGCAGCAACGTGTAACCCCCAAGGGTCGGCTCAGTAAGATAATACTGAGCTGGGACTTTATATATACTTCATTGAAAATAAGATCATATGATGTAACCTCCGCCATGGGGCTCGAACCCACGTCCATAAGGTTAAGAGCTTTGTATTCTACCAACTGAGCAGTGGACCCTTCAATATAATGGATTAAGGCTTGTGTACCTTGAAGTTTTGACAGGAGCAATTGGTAGTCCCCAAGGGCTGGCTCATTACAATGTGATGAGTTGGGTCTTCAATAAGGTGAGCAAAAAATGACTTTGCATTAGCCCCCCAAGTGCCATGGTGCATGCTGACAGTGACATGGGACTTGCAAATTTGATGTAATCTCAATCTGAATAATGTAGCCCCCAAGTGCCAGGTCGTAAGCTTGCAACGACTCGGGACTATTCCCTCCATTGTAAAATAAGTCATATCCATTGATAAAATAATAGCCATTGCGCTTGAAGAAACTTTGAAGACCTCAATCATAACACTTATCAGTTGACAAGTAAATCCGGAGTTTAAATACTTGGTGGCTCTTGGCCGATGGCGACTTAATCCGATTTTATTATAACCCGGCGGTTTATAGCCTTTGAGAAAATCCAGAATGGATAACCCTTTTGAAACATCAATTTTGATGACGAGCTTGAATTTATATGGCATAGTTCTGCAAATCCTACACAGAGTATAAACAACATATGCCCTGGCGACTTAACGTCAAAAGCCAGGGCGGGTAACCACCCAAACATAATATAGTCTTATCCTGCACACAAGTAGATCACAAGAGCCCTAGCGGTTTATTGTAGGGCGGGTCATAACATCCCATATATAACAATTGATGTGTAAAACAGTTTATAGATGGGGCCGGTTTAGTCATAATTAGATATAATCATGACAAAAATATTATACCTGTGATATTGACCCGTACTGCCGGCTTATGATATCTGTGCAGTAAGGGTGATAACCCAAAATTTAGAAGCCAATACTTTGAAGTATTTAATATCATAGACTGGCGACTTATCTCCAAAGTCAGGCTAGGTTAAGAAAAACCATGGGTGTGCTTCAAATATGAGCTGTGAAAATTGAGGCTACAAGGCCTGAATCACTTTAAACCATATGTTTAAGATGGTATTAAGATGAACCAAAAAAATGTTCAAAAAACCAAGCAAAATGAGAAAACAAGGCTATTCTTCAAACACGAGCAGGAAGCCGGACCAAAAGGGTTATTTCATAGCTATGCTTCGAATACGAGCAAGAAGCCCCCAAGTGGTTTGTGGCATTGAGCCGATCAAAAGGGTAATGACAGATATGATTCGAATACGATCAGGAAGCCCCCTAGTGACCATGAGTTTTGGCATTGCGCCGTTCAAGAGGGAACCGACAACTATGTTCTCTTTGGTGAATACACCTATGTTTGAACAGGAAGCCCCCAAGTGACCTTAAGTTTTGGCATTGCGCCGATCAAGAGGGTACCGACAACTATGTTCTCTTTGGTGAATACACCTATGTTTGAACAGGAAACCCCCAAGTGACCTTAAGTTTTGGCATTGCGCCGATCAAGAGGGTACCAACAACTATGTTCTCTTTGGTGAATACACCTATGTTTGAACAGGAAGCCCCCAAGTGACCTTAAGTTTTTGCATTGCACCGATCAAGAGGGTACCGACAACTATGTTCTCTTTGGTGAATACACCTATTTTTGAACATGAAGCCCCCAAGTGACCTTAAGTCTTGGCATTGCACCAATCAATAGGATAACGGCAGCTATGTTCTCTTTGGTGAATACACCTATGTTTGAACAGGAGCCCCCAAGTGACTATTGAAGTAGGGTACGTATGTTTGAGTTGTGCTTTGCAACAGACTCTCTTTGGTCCCTTTAATTTTTTCCGAGAACTCGAACTTTGCAAGAGATAAATTCTTCTTTGAGCCAGAATTCTAAACCGGATATTGAGAGCTTCAAAGCTTTGTGACAGACAGATTTCTCTTGAACCGGATTTTAAACCGGCATTCCTCATTTTGAGCAGGAAATTTTCTGACGACCTTTAAATTTTCATCAATATAGTAGTAGCCTCCGAGACCAGGTTATCTTCCCTCCACTGACCCGGAGTTCCTGAATTTCACTAAAACCGGCCAATTCTGCCGAGTCATGTCATTATAGCACCCGCGTTTTAAGACGACTCGAGGAGTTATCTTGAGATTCTCCATATTTGACCATGATATAAACTGGCATATAGTTGAATAGCGAAAAGCTGTAATATGTTGAAGCTCGGCAGGTTATAAATGATCCCATATGAGTTGTGTCAGTAACCCATCCAGTGGTGGCACGAGCTATATATCCACGACACGATCATTGCTTTTGCAGTGAACAATTGTCCTACATTGGAGAACTTGCAAGCTAGAGTAATTGCTCTTTTTTAAGAAAGCAATATATAATATATAAAAATATACTGGATGGATTTCACCTGATATGTTAGGCCAGAAATAAATCGCCACGGAGTTGATGATCATTATGGTGAAGCTGAAATCAATCACGATGGAGACGGCCGCGGGAGCAAACAAATGAGCCACCCGCGGTGTTGTAGGCCAGTGCGGATGAGAGAGCCGGCCGTGGCGTTTGATGTAGAATGAAATGCGGGGGTAGCGACTTGCACGTGTGTCCATCTTGCAGCGTATTATGCGCAAACACCAATGCACATGTCACCGGCTCGCACTCCGTACTCGGGGTCTTAGCGTGACCTTTATAGTGAATAATTGTTCTGCGTATAACAACACTGAACAGAGTACTTGTTCTCACAAGAATTAATAAGTACCAATGAAAATAATCTAGACAAATATCACTTGATATATGTGGACAATAGATGATTTTCATGTGATGCATTGTCCAACAAAATGTCTGTGAGCGTGGAACAATGCTATTGGTACTACATGGGAGTCTGACATGCGTGCGACAATTAGTACTAAATAGCACAAATTGATGGCCACATGTATGGCATTTTTTCATGGTCCTTGCGTGAAGTAATGGCCAGTGCTCGGCGGAATTTACAGAGGAAACGTTTGACCATGGCTGCTGCCCTTTGACCCCGCTTGCAGTCTTGGTTTTTGAGACAAAATATGATGAAAAACCGGCTTCATTGTATTTGATTAAGCTCTGCTGCTAGGGCGCACTGGAAGCAGCGACTTGAGCCACTGTCGAACACTGAATCCTGCTGCACATTCCTTCAGTTAGCTAGGCGTTCACTCTTTTTTCAGTTTCGCAAGACTAAGCGTGCGGGTGCCGAGAGCCTGTTCTTCTGCACGCTCGTAGTTGCAGAGGAGTTTGTTTTAACATGCAGTAGATAGCTTGCCGCTGCATCCGCTCTCGTGGGATAGCGCGAGATCATAGTGGACATGACGGCTTCAGAGGCGACGTGGGAGTGGAGCGATGAGGCGGCGGTAGCTCCGCGCGGCATATGACAAGGCAGCGATGAACAGTGCCCTCGGACAGCAGCGACTCGAGACGGGGAGACAGAGAGGTATGGGGCGGCTCTCCCGTGGCGGCTCAACAGATGCAGGCCGGAGGCGTGGAGGTAATCTAGGATGCTTAAGAGCCGAGGCGGCGTCGGGTCAAATAGAGCAAGGCGGACGGCAGCTCAACGGAGTCGCTCAGTGTGAGACTACATAGCGACTTGGACCCATGCAGGCAGAGGGGGCGGCTAACCCGTGGCTGCCTCAGGCAGGGGCAGGCCAGGGAGATGTAGGCGGCAGTTGCTCCAAATGCGACCGTCGAGGTGGTTCAGAAGCAAGGTCGGCTGCTTGGCAGAATGGCGGAGTAGGGTGGTTCAGCACGACCGAAGCGACACCAACATGAGGCCGGTGGCTCAGGAATGAGACTTGGCGGCGAGTCAGCTCCGTCGAGGGCGGAGACTTAGCAGCGATTTGGCCATGGCAGGCGTAGCGGCTCAGAGGGATGGTGACTTATAAGGGCCATCAGCTGGTGGGTTAGAGGCGTGAGCCGGCGACAGCAGAGGTGCGGTGGTTCAGCTGTGTGACGGTTATACGTCGTCCACAACATAAGTGGCTTTGAAGCAGTAGCAGAGGAAGCGGCAGAGGATGTGACAGCAGATTTTATGTCCAAGTAGGAAACAGAGTCCTCAGGCTATTCAGAGTGGATCTGGCGATTCACGGCACCAAGGCGGATTCGAGGATGAAGGCGAAGTTAGCCACAGAGACATCGCTCGAGTTCGTGGTTGAAGCGGCAAAAAAAACAAGGCGCGAGGTCCATGGAGTCGATTCAGCGAGGCGGAGGTAGGTCCGCTCGAGGTGTGGCATCTTAGAACAAAACACAAGCAACGCGCCCGCAAGGCAGCTGTCGGCGGCGACAGGCCTTTCCAATGGGGAGCCGATGGCGGCTCATAGTAGAGGCGATTCATTGTAGATGCTAACAATGGCAGCTTGGAACAACTTGGCCTTGTGCATGTTGATGATTCACACCCATCGGATTTTGGTAAACCAATACTGAACAAAACCTTCGGGAAGAGCAAATCAGGGATATTCTTTGACCATCTTGCTGACCGACCGGATGAACTCCATAAAAAATTCTGATCTTGATCAAAGCTGATGTAGATCCTTCCAAAACTGATTTTTCTTCATTCGGAAATTTGTGAACCTCTCGAAATCGTAGCTAAAATCCCTCCAAGAACTCAACACCATCGTGCGCAGGCCCCACAGTGGGCGCCAACTGTCGTGGAATTGTCACAGCAGATGTCCTAGTGTGAGGACTTAGTCATGAGGCCAAAGCATCTATGTGGTAGCATCTATGTGGTAGCTTGAAAGGGGTTGATCGGGACGAGAGATGCGAGGCGGATCAACATACAAGACAAGGATTTAGACAACTTTGGGCCCCGGGAAACTTCATCCGGTAATATCCCTACATGCTCTTTGTGGCTAGGTCTCATTATGCTCATGAGGGAGACGCCGCATAACCAGCTCTCCTCTAGTTATGTCTAGCCTTAGTGATTCTTTTCTTGATTGTCCCTCTTGGGGTGCCCTGCCCCTCCTTATATATGTTGAAGGGGTGGGTTACATGACTAGTCCTAGTAGGATTAGGATTACTCTATTACAAGTGGAGTCCTAGTCTTGCTTCCTTTCTAAGAGAATATTCCTTACACTTTCCTCTTAAGCCGGCCCACCATAACATGAGCTGGCCTTCTGGGCCTTGGGCCTAATCCTCTAACTGACTCGCCGTCGGGGCCATTAGTGAGTCGCCAGGCTTGTGAGTCGTCAGACCAGTGAGCCGCTAGACTCGTGAGTTGCCAATCCTTCGGCGGGTTACCAATGAAACGCCAAGTCCCAGCCGGGTCATATATCCAGCCGGGTCATACCGCGGGGTATATCCCCGACACCCTGCACAACCCCAAGGCATTAACACTTGGGAAAAATATATAAGTTTAATAGGAAACCGACGACTGGCAAGTTCAGAACATTCCAACACTAGACAGTTAATTCAGACAAACACAAACTAGAGAGGACAAAGAGCACGACCGATGTCGCCCTGACTCTGCAGATGGTGGAGGTGTTGGCACTGTAGATCTGCACCTTGAAGCTTAGGCCCGATAGCCTCAGGACAAGCAGGTCGCAGGGGACGATCTTGCGCTTCTGGCAAAAGTAGTCCTAGCAGCTCCCGAGCATCATCTGCTCGTGGAAGTTGGGACCTGGATCTAGAACTAGCACCATTTGTTTGCACATAGCGAGAGGACGTGAGGAGACTTTAGGACGAGACGTTTCTTCATCACCAAATGGAAGACTTCATGGGTGATAAGCATGGCAATGTCTTCAACGTCCATTATTGGTACATATAACCTGAGTGGCTTCCATGCCTCCTACTTGTGGCCAAACCTAGGCATGCGGCTAATCCCCATTATCTTGCTCACCTCGGCTAGCCTGCTGTTCACGTCGACCCTCTTAAGATACTAGTTTGCCGGGATGATGTCCTCGCCACCCTCGGCACCAGCGATGATCACGCCCCTCGACGGGCAGTGTCCTTGTCCATCTTCACTACCTTGTGAGTTTAGTGGATGACAGTAAATTACGAGTGCAGGAGACAATGATGCATTGATCATAGCAATACCCAACTTGCACTCTACCATTATTAGTGCACCATTGCTATGATTACAACACCATAGAGAACTAATCATAGCAATGGTGCACTGATCATGGCAGGATGTAAATGTGCATTGCTATGAGCCTATGATCAGCGCCTAATTGCACTGATCATAGCAACTGCCATGATCATTAGCAGTTGCACTTGGGTAGTGCTATTATATGATCATAGCATTGTCCAATTTCAACTGCCACTGATCATGTCAATTGCAATTGGGTAGTGCTATGAACAGTACATCATAGAACTCCCGAAAATGCATGCACATCCGTCCTACTATTTATAGCATACCCATGCAATGTCCTTCTATGATCATGCAAGAACGTAGTACCTACTATATGATGATGCATGCATACTATAGTGATCATACCAACAACCTGTTGGGGAACGTTGCAGAAAATAAAAAATTTCCTACAGTTTCACTAAGATCCATCTATGAGTTCATCTAGCAACGAGTGATAGTAGTGCATCTACATACCTTTGTAGATCGCGAGCAGAAGCGTTCAAGAGAACGGGGTTGAGGTAGTCGTACTCGTCGTGATTCAAATCACCGATGACCAAGTGCCGAACGGATAGCACCTCTGCGTTCAACACACGTACGGAGCGGATGACGTCTCCTCCTTCTTGATCCAGCAAGGGGGAAGGAGAGGTTGATGAAGATCTAGCAGCACGACGGCGTGGTGGTGGATGCAGCAGGGCTCCGGCAGGGCTTCGCCAAGCAACTACGGGAGGAGGAGGAGGTGTAGCAGGGGAGAGGGAGGCGCCAAGACTTCAGGTGCGGCTTCCCTCCCTCCCCCTCCTTTATATAGGCCCCCAGGGGGGGCGCCGGCCCTGGAGATCAGATCTCCCAAGGGGGCGGCGGCCAGGGGGTGGAGTGCCCCCTAAGGCAAGTAGTGCGCCCCCCACCCTAGGGTTTCCAACCCTAGGCGCAGAGGGGCCCCAGGGGGGAAGCGCACCAGCCCACTAGGGGCTGGTTCCCACCCCACTTCAGCCCACGGGGCCCTTCGGGATAGGTGGTCCCACCCGGTGGACCCCCGGGACCCTTCTGGTGGTCCCGGTACAATACCGGTGACCCCCGAAACTCTCCCGATGGCCGAAACGGCACTTCCTATATATAATTCTTTACCTCGGGACCATTCCGGAACTCCTCATGACGTCCGGGATCTCATCCGGGACTCCGAACAACTTTCGGTTTGCTGCAAACTCATATTCATACAACCCTAGCGTCACCGAACCTTAAGTGTGTAGACCCTACGGGTTCGGGAGACACATAGACATGACCGAGATAACTCTCCGGTCAATAACCAACAGCGGGATCTAGATACCCATGTTGGCTCCCACATGCTCCTCGATGGTCTCATCAGATGAACCACGATGTCGAGGATTTAAGCAACCCCATATACAATTCCCTTTGTCAATCGAAATGTTACTTGCCCGAGATTCGATCGTCGGTATCCCAATACCTTGTTCAATCTCATTACCGGCAAATCACTTTACTCGTACCATAATGCATGATCCCGTGACCAGACACTTGGTCACTTTGAGCTCATTATGATGATGCACTACCGAGTGGGCCCAGTGATACCTCTCCGTCATACGGAGTGACAAATCCCAGTCTCGATCCGTGTCAACCCAACAGATACTTTCGGAGATACCTGTAGTGCACCTTTATAGTCACCCAGTTACGTTGTGACATTTGGTACACCCAAAGCACTCCTACGGTATTCGGGAGTTACACGATCTCATGGTCTAAGGAAAGATACTTGACATTGGAAAGCTCTAGCAAATGAACTACACGATCTTTGTGCTATGCTTAGGATTGGGTCTTGTCCATCATATCATTCTCCTAATGATGTGATCCCGTTATCAATGACATTCAATGTCCATAGTCAGGAAACCATGACTATCAGTTGATCAACGAGCTAGTCAATAGAGGCTTACTAGGGACATGTTGTGGTCTAAGTATTCACACGTGTATTACGATTTCTGGATAATACAATTATAGCATGAATAAGAGACAATTATCATGAACAAGGAAATATAATAATAATCATTTTATTATTGCCTCTAGGGCATATTTCCAACAGTCTCCCACTTGCACTAGAGTCAATAATCTAGTTACATTGTGATGAATCGAACACCCATAGAGTTCTGGTGTTGATCATGTTTTTCTAGCAGAAGAGGTTTAGTCAACGGATCTGCGACATTCAGATCCGTATGCACTTTGCAAATTTCTATGTCTCCATCTTGAACATTTTCACGAATGGAGTTGAAGCGACGCTTGATGTGCCTGGTCTTCTTGTGAAACCTGGGCTCCTTGGCAAGTGCAATAGCTCCAGTGTTGTCACATAAGAGTTTGATCGGCCCCGATGCATTGGGTATGACTCATAGGTTAGTGATGAACTCCTTCACCCAAATTGCTTCATGTGCTGTCTCCGAGGCTGCCATGTACTCCTCTTCACATGTAGATCCCGCCACGACGCTCTGCTTGCAGCTGCACCAACTTACTGTTCCTCCATTCAACATATACACGTATCCGGTTTGTGACTTAGAGTCTTCTAGATCTGTGTCGAAGCTAGCGTCGACGTAACCCTTTACGACGAGCTCTTTGTCACCTCCATAAACGAGAAACCTGTCCTTTGTCCTTTTCAGGTACTTCAGGATATTCTTGACCGCTGTCTAGTGTTCCTTGCCGAGATTACTTTGGTACCTTCCTACCAAACTTACGGCAAGGATTACATCAGGTCTGGTACACAACATGGCATACATAATAGATCCTATGGCTGAGGCATAGGGGATGACACTCATCTCTTCTTTATCTTTTGCCGTGGTCGGGCATTGAGCCGAGCTCAATTTCACACCTTGCAATACAGGCAAGAACCCTTTCTTGGACTGATCCATTTTGAACTTCTTCAAAATCTTATCAAGGTATGTGCTTTATGAAAGACCTATGAGGCGTCTCGATCTATCCCTATAGATCTTGATGCCTAATATGTAAGCAGCTTCTCCAAGATCCTTCACTGAAAAACACTTATTCAAGTAGGCCTTAATGTTGTCCAAAAGTTCTATATCATTTCCCATCAGAAGTATGTCATCTACATATAATATGAGAAATGCTACAGAGCTCCCACTCACTTTCTTGTAAACGCAGGCTTCTCCATAAGTCTGCATAAACCCAAACGCTTTGATCATCTCATCAAAGCGAATGTTCCAACTCCGAGATGCTTGCACCAGCCCATAAATGGATCGCTGGAGCTTGCATACCTTGTTAGCATTTTTAGGATCGACAAAACCTTCCGGCTGCATCATATACAGTTCTTCCTTAAGATAGCCGTTAAGGAATGCTGTTTTGACGTCCATCTGCCATATCTCATAATCATAGTATGCGGCAATTGCTAACATGATTCGGACGGACTTCAGCTTCGCTACAGGAGAGAAAGTCTCATTGTAGTCAAACCCTTGAACTTGTCGATAACCCTTAGCGACAAGTCGAGCTTTATAGATGGTAACATTACCATCCGCGTCCGTCTTCTTCTTAAAGATCCATTTGTTTTCTATCGCTCGCCGATCATCGGGAAAGTCTGTCAAAGTCCATACTTTGTTTTCATACATGGATTCTATCTTGGATTGCATGGCTTCAAGCCATTTGTTGGAATCTGGGCCCGCCATCGCTTCTTCATAGTTTGAAGGTTCACCGTTGTCTAACAACATGATTTCCAGGACAGGGTTGCTATACCACTCTGGTGTGGAACGTGTCCTTGTGGACCTACGAAGTTCAGTAGTAACTTGATCTGAAGTGCCTTGATCATCATCATTAATTTCCTCTCCAGTCGGTGTAGGCACCACAGGAACATTTTCCTGAGCTGCACTACTTTCCGGTTCAAGAGGTAGTACTTCATCGAGTTCTACTTTCCTCCCACTTACTCCTTTCGAGAGAAACTCTTTTTCCAGAAAGGATCCGTTCTTGGCAACAAAGATCTTGCCTTCGGATCTAAGGTAGAAGGTATACCCAATGGTTTCCTTAGGGTATCCTATGAAGACGCATTTTTCCGACTTGGGTTCAAGCTTTTCAGGTTGAAGTTTCTTGACATAAGCATCGCATCCCCAAACTTTTAGAAACGATAGCTTAGGTTTCTTCCCAAACCATAATTCATACAGTGTCGTCTCAACGGATTTAGACGGTGCCCTATTTAAAGTGAATGTAGCTGTCTCTAGAGCGTATCCCCAAAATGATAGCGGTAAATCGGTAAGAGACATCATAGATCGCACCATATCCAATAGAGTGCGATTACGACGTTCGGAAACACCGTTACGCTGAGGTGTTCTAGGCGGCGTGAGTTGTGAAACGATTCCACATTTTCTTAAGTGTGTACCAAATTCGTGACTTAAATATTCTCCTCCACGATCTGATCGTAAGAATTTTATCTTTCGGTCACGCTGATTCTCTACTTCATTTTGAAATTCCTTGAACTTTTCAAAGGTTTCAGACTTGTGTTTCATCAAGTAGACATACCCATATCTACTTAAGTCATCAGTGAGAGTGAGAACATAACGATATCCTCCGCAAGCCTCAACGCTCATTGGACCACACACATCAGTATGTATGGTTTCCAATAAGTTGGTTGCTCGCTCCATTGTTCCGGAGAACGGAGTCTTGGTCATTTTTCCCATGAGGCATGGTTCGCATGTGTCAAATGATTCATAATCGAGAGACTCTAAAAGTCCATCAGCATGGAGCTTCTTCATGCGCTTGACACCAATGTGACCAAGGCGGCAGTGCCACAAGTATGTGGGACTATCGTTATCAACTTTACATCTTTTGGTATTCACACTATGAATATGTGTAACATTACATTCGAGATTCATTAAGAATAAACCATTGACCATCGGGGCATGACCATAAAACATATCTCTCATATAAATAGAACAACCATTATTCTCGGATTTAAATGAGTAGCCATCTCGTATTAAACGAGATCCAGATACAATGTTCATGCTCAAACTTGGCACTAAATAACAATTATTGAGGTTTAAAACTAATCCCGTAGGTAAATGTAGAGGTAGCGTGCCGACGGCGATCACATCGACCTTGGAACCATTCCCGACGCGCATCATCACCTCGCCTTCGCCAGTCTCCGCTTATTCCGCAGCTCCTGATGTGAGTTACAAATATGAGCAACGACACCGGTATCAAATACCCAGGAGTTACTACGAGTACTGGTAAGGTACACATCAATTACATGTATATCACATATACCTTTAGTGTTGCCGGCCTTCTTGTCCGCTAAGTATTTGGGGCAGTTCCGCTTCCAGTGACCCTTCCCTTTGCAATAAAAGCACTCAGTCTCAGGCTTGGGTCCATTCTTTGACTTCTTCCCGGCAACTGGCTTACCGGGCGCGGCAACATCTTTGCCGTCCTTCTTGAAGTTCTTCTTACCCTTGCCCTTCTTGAACTTGGTGGTTTTATTGACCATCAACACTTGATGTTCTTTCTTGATTTCTACCTCTGCTGACTTCAGCATTGAAAATACTTCAGGAATAGTTTTCACCATCCCCTGCATATTGTAGTTCATCACAAAGCTCTTGTAGCTCGGTGGGAGCGACTGAAGGATTCTGTCAATGACCGCCTCGTCCGGGAGGTTAATGTCCAGCTGGGACAGGCGGTTGTGCAACCCAGACATTTTGAGTATGTGCTCACTGACAGAACTGTTTTCCTCCATCTTACAACTATAGAACTTGTCGGAGACTTCATATCTCTCGACCCGGGCATGATCTTGGAAAACCATTTTCAGCTCCTCGAACATCTCATATGCTCCGTGTTTCTCAAAACACTTTTGGAGCCCCGGTTCTAAGCTGTAAAGCATGCCGCACTGAACGAGGGAGTAATCATCAGCACGTGACTGCCAAGCGTTCATAACGTCTTGGTTCTCTAGGATGGGTGCTTCACCTAGCGGTCCTTCTAGGACATATGTTTCTTGGCAGCTATGAGGATGATCCTCAGGTTCCGGACCCAGTCCGAATAGTTGCTTCCATCATCTTTCAGCTTGGTTTTCTCTAGGAACGTGTTGAAGTTCACGTTGACATGAGCGTTGGCCATTGATCTACAAGACATATTTCGCAAATATTTTAGACTAAGTTCATGATAATTAAGTTCATCTAATCAAATTATTTAATGAACTCCCACTCAGATTTGACATCCCTCTAGTCATCTAAGTGTTACATGACCCGAGTCGACTAGGCCGTGTCCGATCATCACGTGAGACGGACTAGTCATCGTCGGTGAACATCTCCATGTTGATCGTATCTTCCATACGACTCATGTTCGACCTTTCGGTCTCTGTGTTCCGAGGCCATGTCTGTACATGCTAGGCTCGTCAAGTTAACCCTAAGTGTTTTTGCATGTGTAAAACTGTCTTACACCCGTTGTATGTGAATGTAAGGATCTATCACACCCGATCATCACGTGGTGCTTCGAAATGATGAAATTTAGCAACGGCGCACAGTTAGGGGGGAACACTTTCTTGAAATTATTATAAGGGATCATCTTATTTACTACCGCCGTTCTAAGTAAACAAGATGCATAAACATAATAAACATCACATGCAATTATATAGTAGTGACATGATATGGCCAACATCATATAGCTCCTTTGATCTTCATCTTCGGGGCTCCATGATCATCTTCGTCACCGGCATGACACCATGATCTCCATCATCATGATCTCCATCATCGTGTCTCCATGAAGTTGCTCACCAACTATTACTTCTACTACTATGGCTAACGATTTAGCAATAAAGTAATGTAATTACATGGCGTTAAATCATTGACACGCAGGTCATACAATAATTAAGACAACTCCTATGGCTCCTGCCGGTTGTCATACTCATCGACATGCAAGTCGTGATTCCTGTTACATGAACATGATCTCATACATCACAATATATCATTCATCATTCATCACAACTTTTGGCCATATCACATCACATAGCAATTGCTGCAAAAACAAGTCAGACGTCCTCTAATTGTTGTTGCATCTTTTACGTGGCTGCAATTGGGTTCTAGCAAGAACGTTTTCTTACCTACGAATAACCACAAAGTGATTTTGTCAACTTCTATTTACCCTTCATAAGGACCCTTTTCATCGAATCCGCTCCAACTAAAGTGGGAGAGACAGACACCCGCTAGCCACCTTATGCAACTGGTGCATGTCAGTCGGTGGAACCTATCTCACGTAAGCGTACGTGTAAGGTCGGTCCGGGCTTCTTCATCCCACAATACCGCTGAAGCAAAATAAGACTAGTAGTGGCAAGCAAGTTGACAAGATCTACGCCCACAACAGATTTGTGTTCTACTCGTGCAATAGAGAACTACGCATAGACCTAGCTCATGATGCCACTGTTGGGGAACGTTGCAGAAAATAAAAAATTTCCTACGGTTTCACCAAGATCCATCTATGAGTTCATCTAGCAACGAGTGATAGTAGTGCATCTACATACCTTTGTACATCGCGAGCAGAAGGGTTCAAGAGAACGGGGTTGAGGTAGTCATACTCGTCGTGATCCAAATCATCGATGACCAAGTGCCGAACGGACAGCACCTCCGCGTTCAACACACGTATGGAGCGGATGACGTCTCCTCCTTTTTGATCCAGCAAGGGGGAAGGAGAGGTTTATGAAGATCTAGCAGCACGATGGCGTGGTGGTGGATGCAGCAGGGCTCCAGTAGGGCTTCGCCAAGCAACTCCGAGAGGAGGAGGAGGGGAGAGGGAGGCACCAAGACTTCAGGTGCGGCTGCCCTCCCTCCCCCTCCTTTATATAGGCCCCCAGGGGGGGCGCCGGCCCTGGAGATCAGATCTCCCAAGGGGGCGGCGGCCAGGGGGGGTGGAGTGCCCACCAAGGCAAGTAGTGCGCCCCACCCTAGGGTTTCCAACCCCAGGCGCAGGGGAGCCCGGGGGGGTGCACCAGCCCACGAGGGGCTGGTTCCCTCCCCACTTCAGCCCACGGAGCCCTCCGGGATAGGTGGCCCCACCCAGAGGACCCCCGGGACCCTTCCGGTGGTCCCGGTACAATACCGGTGACCCCCGAAACTCCCCCGATGGCCGAAACAACACTCCTATATATAATTCTTTACCTCCGGAGCATTCCGGAACTCCTCGTGACGTCCGGGATCTCATCCGAGACTCCGAACAACTTTTGGTTTGCTGCATACTCATATTCATACAACCCTAGCATCACCGAACCTTAAGTGTGTAGACCCTACGGGTTCGGGAGACACGTAGACATGACCGAGACGACTCTCCGGTCAATAACCAACAGCGGGATCTGGATACCCATGTTGGCTCCCACATGCTCCTCGATGATCTCATCGGATGAACCACGATGTCGAGGATTTAAGCAACCCCGTATACAATTCCCTTTGTCAATCGGTATGTTACTTGCCCGAGATTCGATCGTCGGTATCCCAATACCTCGTTCAATCTTGTTGCCGGCAAATCACTTTACTTGTATCGTAATGCATGATCCCGTGACCAGACACTTGGTCACTTTGAGCTCATTATGATGATGCACTACCGTGTGGGCCCAGTGATACCTCTCCATCATACGGAGTGACAAATCCCAGTCTCGATCCATGTCAACCCAGCAGATACTTTTGGAGATACCTGTAGTGCACCTTTATAGTCACCCAGTTACGTTGTGACGTTTGGTACACCCAAAGCACAACTACGGTATCCGGGAGTTACACTATCTCATGGTCTAAGGAAAGATACTTGACATTGGAAAGCTCTAGCAAACGAACTACACGATCTTTGTGCTATGCTTAGGATTGGGTCTTGTACATCACATCATTCTCCTAATGATGTGATCCCGTTATCAATGACATCCAATGTCCATAGTCAGGAAACCATGACTATCAGTTGATCAACGAGCTAGTCAACTAGAGGCTTACTTGGGACATGTTGTGGTCTAAGTATTCACACGTGTATTACGATTTCCGGATAATACAATTATAGCAGGAATAAGAGACAATTATCATGAACAAGGAAATATAATAATAATCATTTTATTATTGCCTCTAGGGCATATTTCCAACACAACCTAGCAACCATTCTGATTATAGCAACAACCTAACTAGCATTGTGATCAACCAAGTGAAGGAAATATACCCTAGAGGCAATAATAAAGTTATTATTTTTTCCTTATATCATGATAAATGTTTATTATTCATGCTAGAATTGTATTAACCGGAAACATAATACATGTGTGAATACATAGAAAAACATAGTGTCACTAGTATGCCTCTTCTTGACTATCTCGTTAATCAAAGATGGTTATGTTTCCTAACCATAGACATAAGTTGTCATTTGATTAATGGGATCACATCATTAGAGAATGATGTGATTGACTTGACCCATTCTATTAGCTTAGCACTTGATCGTTTAGTATGTTGCACTGCTTTCTTCATGACTTATACATGTTCCTATGACTATGAGATTATGCAACTCCCGTTTACCGGAGGAACACTTTGTGTGCTACCAAATGTCACAACATAGCTGGGTGATTATAAAGGAGCTCTACAGGTGTCTCCGAAGGTACATGTTGAGTTGGCGTATTTTGAGATTAGGATTTGTCACTCCGATTGTCGGAGAGGTATCTCTGGGCCCTCTCGGTAATGCACATCACTATAAGCCTTGCAAGCAATGTGACTAATGAGTTAGTTGCAGGATGATGCATTACATAACGAGTAAAGAGACTTGCCGATAATGAGATTGAACTAGGTATTGAGATACCGATGATCAAATCTCGGGCATGTAACATATCGATGACAAAGGGAACAACGTATGCTGTTATGCGATTTGACCCAGAAAGATCTTCGTAGAATATGTGGGAGCAAATATGAGCATAAAGGTTCTGCTATTGGTTATTGACCAGAAACGTGTTTCGACCATGTCTACATTGTTCACGAACCCGTAGGGTCCGCACACTTAAAGTTAGATGACAGTTATATTATGAGTTTATGTATTTTGATGTACCGAAGATAGTTCGGAGTCCCGGATGTGATCACAGACATGACGAGGAGTCTCGAAATGGTCGAGACATGAAGCTTGATATATTGGACGACTATATTCGGACACCGGAATGGTTTCGGGGGTTATCGGATATATACCGGAGTACCGGGGGGTTACAGAAACCCCCCGGGAGGTTAATGGGCCTCATGGGCCCAAAGTGGAGAAGAGGAGGGGCGGCCAGGGCAGGCTGCGCGCACCCTCCTCCACTAGTCCGAATTAGACAAGGAGGAGGGGGGGGCGGCGCCCCCTTTCCTTCCTCCCCTCTCTCCCTTCCTTCCCCCTCTCCTACTTGGACAAGGAAAGGAGGGTGTCGGTGTCAAAACCGGCGGATCTCGGGTAGGGGGTCCCGAACTGTGCGTCTAGGCGGATGGTAATAGGAGACAAGGGACACGATGTTTTTACCCAGGTTCGGGCCCTCTCGATGGAGGTAAAACCCTACTCCTGCTTGATTAATATTGATGATATGCGTAGTACAAGAGTAGATCTACCACGAGATCAGAGAGGCTAAACCACTACTAGAAAAACCGCTACTAATGGCGCACCTAATTTGGCCATTAATGGCGCGTCACTGGTGCGCCATTACTAGCACGCCATTAGTAATTTTTACTAATGGCGCACCAGTGGTGCGCCATTA